>NC_141151.1:98832835-99150335 GCF_053477565.2 Lygodium microphyllum
GAGTTGAAAATCCTCAATTATAAAATAAAGTTTAGATTACAAGAATACATATACATGAAATTGTAGTTTATAAATATAACAACTATGAATATTGTTTTGAAAAGTATTAACTTATGTTACATTGAATGTTTAGATTTATTTAGTGAAAATTTTAATTAGATCGCTAATCTTCAGTAATATTGACTTATTTCGTGACATCTTTAATATCAATGTGTGTGTGTGTGTGTGTGTGTGTGTGTGTGTGTGTGTGTGTGTGTGTGTGTGTGTGTGTGTGTGTGTGTGTGTGTGTGTGTGTGTGTGTGTGTGTGTGTGTGTGTGTGTGTGTGTGTGTGTGTGTGTGTGTGTGTGTGTGTGTGTGTGTGTGTGTGTGCACGCGCGTGCGTGCGTGCATGTGTGTGTGTGTGTGTGTGTGAATAATATGACATGGCCAATTTCTAATTTTATGGGAACATCATGGTTGAATTGCTAAATTTCAAGAAGAACCTACAAACATTGGCCTCTCCTAGCATTACTTCCTTCCAATTTAGTTTAACTAGGCAAAAGGGTTTACTCATCCATTGTTAAAAATTGATGTTTCTATGCATGGCCTAAATTTTGACTCTTTGTTTTAGATATCACAAGCTAAAAAGGGGATTGTGTGATTCATGCCGCAAAAGCAATCTGCCACTACCAAGAAGTTGGAGTTTTAGGACTTTCATGCCACTACTACCAAGAGAATGCTAGAATGGCAACATCCTATTAAAGAAAGTCAAGCTCCATATGAATTTTGAAGTTGCTTATGTCTTGGACACCATTAAGGATGTAGTGAAGAGATACTCATGTATTCAACCTAGTCTACTTTTTGTGACTACTTATTATAGATCTTGTTAATGCACCTTACAGCTAGTATGCTACTTGGAAGATCGTATAAGCCCATGTTACCTCCTTGTTATAGGTGCAGCTATGTGACGTTTTGTAATTATCTTTTTTGTTATTTTCTAAAACCCACAATGATGGGTATCAAGGACGCTCAAGGGGGACCTTTTTTTTTTTACATTATTACACACAACAACTTACGAAAGAAATCAAAAGAAAAGCAAACCAATAAAAAGAAAACACACGAAAAAAGGATAAAGCTAACAAGAATGTCATGCGAGATAGTGTCGAAGAGACGTGATGAGCGGAGGCAAGAGAGCTAAGAGAGAAAATGACTAGGCGTGCCTAGAATGTCATGAAAGCATTTAAGAAGAGGTGAGTGTCCAAGAGGAGGCTAGGTAATGAAATCGATCCACGATGCTATCATTTTGAATGTCAAGCTCAAATCCGGTGATGATAAATTTGATCATTGTACAATTCGATTCTGATTGACAAGATGACTGTTAGAGAGATACATGATGATTAGTTCTAATGATTAATGACAATTATACATTAGACAATTATTAGTTAGTTTATGACATTAGTTAGATAGATGGATGACAATCACTTAGATTAGTTCTAACAATTAATGATTAGATTATTAGTTAGATTAGTTCTAATGATTGTTGATGATTAGATGATTATTAGTTAGATTTTTTATAACAATGAATGATTATTAGATAATTATTAGTTTGTTTTATAGTTAGTTTTGCCTAGCTGAGGTGGTAGTTAGGTAGGATGATATTGATGACTATTGCATCACAACCTCTCTCTCTCTCTCTCTCTCTCTCTCTCTCTCTCTCTCTCTCTCTCTCTCTCTCTCTCTCTCTCTCTCTCTCTCTCTCTCTCTCTCTCTCTCTCTCTCTCTCTCTCTCTCTCTCTCTTTGTCTCTCTCTCTCGTTGGATACTGATCAACATGCCCCCCCCATTATGAGCAAGTTCATCAGGTTATCAGGTTAATATATTATCAAAATTAAAAGCATCCCTAGAAGGTACAATGGTTTGATCAATTGAATTATTAGCCTCCAAATTAAAAGCATCCCTTAAAGATATAATGGTTTGATCAATTGAATTGTCAGCCCCCAAAATGAACTCATGTTGCTATGCTAGACGCATGATGCTCAATTGATGCACCTATGCATGCAAGTTTGAAGAATATAGAACTCTCATCAGCTTTATGTGATAAAAAGTAAAAAAATTTCACCTCCACTTATTATTATTGGTGCATGAAAGCATGGGCTTTTCAAGTTTGAAAACTACAAAAGCGTTAAAAAGCTTAAAGGAAAGCTTTGAACGTTGGAAAGCCTTAAGGTTATATAAAGGGGGAGAGTTAAGTAGTATGGGCCATTCTGTTCATTATGAAATTCATCTCTTATTTGAGGAGAGAGGAAGGTCATACACAAGTGTGTGGAGAAGCATACGTTAGTTCCTCCGTCATTGTGTTTACAAGCTAAAAGGTTATATTGAAATCTTCATCATTTGTTCTTTTTAGAATTAGTTTAAACAATTTCGTCATTTATCTTTTTAGTTTATTAAGAATGGTTTCAAATCTTTGTCATTCATTCTTTTTGGGATTAGTAAATAGTAGCAAAACGAAAATGAAAGAAAACGATATTTTGAACGTATGACGAAAACAAAAGCGTAACGAGATTTGTGCAAACTCTTTAGCATGCTATATAACATGTTTTCTCATTTCATTTTTTGAATGGATGGGGGAATGACGCCTTTTCCCATAATTATTTAATTACGAAGAGATTTGTGTCAACTCTTTGGCATTCTATATAACATTTTTTTTATTTCATTTAGTTTTTTAAAGTTTTTAAAGTACTGTTATTGTTTATTAATTTTATTTATTTATTTTATTAGAATTACTATTAAGAAGAAAAAATCATCATCCTTACACGTCAAAAAAATAAACAATCATTTAAATTTTTTAAAACAAAGTATAGCATGTTTTTCCATGAACAAGTGTATTGCAATTTTCTGATAAAAACATATTGTTCTCATTAGGATCAATGTGGATGCTATGAAGAAATAAAGTCACAAGGCATCCTTCAAGACTTCTAGAAAAAGGAAAACTATGGCTTCTAGAAAACATCACTAAAACCATTTGTTGCAACTTGGTACGACATAGAAAAATTCCAATCATCTTGGGTGATAGAATGTGAAAGCGTCATTGAAAGACTAACAATGTGCGCATCGTGTGGTATAGTCACAATACAACATCATGCTATCAACTGGCCAAATAATGATCCATCTACGGAAGAAATATAAATTGTAACGGCTTTGTGAAGCACTATTTTTATCCTTGCATGCCGACAGCACGGAGTCAACATGATGATAACTAAATGCCGACCATGTCTTGCAAAGAGATAGAGAAACAAATATGTGATTTCACTCTTACTAGACTACACAAAACGAATTCTCAATGCAAAGCTGTTACAGCTTCAACTATTGAGCATCATTGATATATCCATCTCGCTTTGCAAAACGACAAGAGAAATTGCGAACAGAACCTTGGACCATTGATCTATTCTTGTTAACCCTCTAGACTCTTAGGATGATGGATCGCTTTCATAGCCATCTACTACAATTGACTTGACTACATCTGATATTGTGGACGTGTTTACTTTCAACATGTTTCATAATCCAGTGATCCAAAAGTACATGGCTATAGCAAAACATCAACATCTAAGGACAGGGCTTTGCATCTTCAACAGGTAATCCATCGAAAGGATTATAGAGCTCCATCATGAAAGCTCTCCATTTGACCCAATGCTCCAAGCAGATCATGGGAATGAAAGATGTTACAATTTGCTCAAAAATGTAGTCGAGCCAAGCTGATAACAGGCATTCCAAAAGCCGATCAGCACGAGTTCGCATACATCATATTACGGAATAATAACCATCTCATTGACAGAACGACGATGATTACGACGGATGGCTTGCCTGCAAGAATCTCACCCTACCTAGATATCACCTTGGAAATGCAGTGTTTCTGTTCTTATTCTCACTTGGCCATGACGCCTACCACCAAAAGAAATGTGAACATTCAAAATCACGATCCAGTGACTCGAAATACATATGCATACATGTTCTCCTTTCGACATCCTTCATGTATTTAAACAACGCAAAAACTTATCTACAATCGTACTTTGCTTCGAAACACGACACATGTCTAAACACCATCAGTAAAACTGCTACATAACAAACATACAAGAACTGCATATAGAACTTCAAACTCCTTTAGTGAGCTGCACATGTCAACCTAGTTATGGTATCTTGAATTCTAAATTTCTATGTCTTATGGCACTACAATCTCTCCTTGTCAAACTACATCTTCTTGCTACTTCTCAAAGATAACTATTGGGTAGTTTAAAAGATGTAAATAATGTTTTTATCTTAATATAACTTTACAGTCTTTTCTCGGGGAAAAAAAAACTACAACGAAGTTGTAAATTACCAAGGTTGAAGCCTATGGAGGCTTAATGCTAAAACCGTTGCGCATATGAATCGTGGTGAGATGTGTCTGAGTGCGAAAAGAGAGAGAGAGAGAGAGAGAGAGAGAGAGAGAGAGATTGCTACGGTGACCGGTGTATTTGATCTCTAATTCTATCGCCACGCTGCGAGAGAGAGAGAGAGAGAGAGAGAGAGAGAGAGAGAGAGAGAGATCACGACTCACGGCCCTCAACTTTCAAGCGTCAAGCGTCAAGCGTCAGACTGCGAGAGACAGAGTAGGTATGAGAGTTCCAAAACTAAAAGTTGCAACTCGGGCCCCGGGGGCCGGGACGGGTAGGAGAATTAGGCACTCAAGGCTCAGACGTCCAGAACAGACGTCTCATTGACGAAGGTGCAGTACCGTGCATTCCCGATTCCCCCTCTCTCTCTCTCTGTCTCGCGCGCGCGGAGTCGCGGATTCTCTCTCTCTCTCTCTCTCTCTCTCTCATGAGAGTATTGTAATGCGTAACGAACCGTCCTTTGTTTGTGATGCTCTCTCTGATCTGATAATTCTGAATATTGTTTCTTGCAAGCTTTTCGCTCTCTGTTTCGAGTTTTCTTTCGCTATAAGTCATAACAAGCTTTGATCTGCACGGGCTAGAAAACAATTAGTCTCGATAGCGATCGGCCTCTACGAGTGGAGTAGCTCCATATTCTCGATTCTCAAGGGATCTCCGGGCTCCGGAGTCCAGGGCCTAGGCAGTAGCTCTATCTCAAGTGATTTCCCGAGTCCTGACACCTGAGTTTTGCTGCATACTTTATACCGGCGACTCGCGAGTCTTTATCGATCAGATCATCAACAGCTTGCTATCGAACTAGCCAACCCAATAAAGCCGAAGTAAGGGGCCAGGCCGTACGCTACACCAAGCCTATGGACGTCGTTTATGCGAGAAAGCCAAGAGAGTGGGGATGGGCGGCCCACTTAACGAGCAAAATTCGACCCAGGTCCATTAAATGAGAACAGAGTGTGCTCACTGCTGCGTGTCTTCCTTCCTTCCAACTTCCTTTATCAGATTCTTGCTTTGCTGTGCTCTGAAGTCTGGACTCTGAGCCCAAGACATGAGAATGAGAGGCTGCTTATTACTTAATGAATCAGGATGATCAGGATTTAGTCCCCTTGATGGACGTGCAAGTTTGACTACCGTTAATTTACTAAATGGAGCCTCAGCCAGCTAGCTCAACAGTGGCTAGTATCGAGGCTTCAGCCACGTCCCCGCATTTGCCTTATCGAGATTCAGGATTCAAAGAGTATCGCTCTCTCTCCCGTTTCCATGCATCAAGGATGAGCAGTTGTTCATGTGCTCATCTACCCACAATGTACCATCGGCCATCAGCTTAGACGAGACAAGCTGTGAACTTTTGGGGCAGGCCACTGGTGAGTACCTTCCAGAATCCAAAGAAGCTTTCCTTGTTCACAAGGAGGGTGGACCATGGAGCCCGGACGTTCAAAGGGCCTAGTCTCACCTAGGGTATACCCACTCTCCCCACTAACCCTGGGGTCGAACCCTGGGTTTGCATCCTAGGGTAGGCCCACTCTCCCCACTAACCTTGGGGTCGCATCTTGGGGTTTGGGGTGAGCAAGGTTATCTAAATCCTTGCTTCCCCCTCCTTAAAACCCTTGAAAAAGGGGTTAAGAGCAAGCTAGTGGGGTTAATCTTGTTTAAGCTTTTGTATTGGTCTATAAATGCATGTTTCACCTCTTGCACTCACACCATGTAGCTGCCCAACCAGCAATAACTCCTCTCTTGTTGACAATGTACATGACTTGCACTAGAGTGCAACCAAACTATCTATGGGGCCAGGATAGACCCAAGAAATACCCCCTATTAATCCTTGTGATGTTGGTGTGATGGGGCCCTTTAAATAAAAAATGAGAAAGCACTATGTTTGAGTTGTATTATGGAGAAGTAGTCTTTGCATTATTAGGGGCAAAGATGATTTCAATGAGAGCTTGCGATGAATTGGACAATATACAAATGAACACCATAGTGGTAGGGACATAGTAAGGGATAGAGTAAAGCTAGTTCAGTTCCAAAATAGGGAGATAGCTTTGGCACCTACAAGGTTTCCTAACCTCTTCTCTTGCTATGACTTCCCCAAGTTTGAGTACATGCGAAAGAAAATCATATCTAGACTCATTGACTCTTTTTGTTAGAGTTAACTAAAAACGCCACCACATTCATGTGCATTTAGATGTTCCATAGATAGATGCCTCTTATATGCAAGTCCATACGAGGGGAGGGAGATTGTATACTTCCCCATGAGAGCTTTCTTTCAACTGAGCTTATATGGGTGGTACGGTAGGATCACAAAGTGGAGCCTTTAACAATAGTTTAATAATTAGTTACTAGGGACATTACATGGGAGATGGAGAGATAGGGTGGTGAGATAAAGACTTCCAACAAGAGCATTTGACATTTAACTCAAAAGAGTGGAAACAAGAAATACATTGTATTTTTGACAATGGAAGCTTCTCTTGTAGAGGCCGATTCTACCTTCCCACTTTTCTTCTTCTCCTTCACAGTGGATGCTATAGTTCCTTCAAACCTTCTTCTCTATACCTATTCATTTCTCTCTCTCTCTCTCTCTCTCTCTATATATATATATATATATATATATATATATATATATATATATATATATATATATATATATATATATATATATATATATATATATATATATACACATACCACAATGAACATGACCTCAAATAAGTTTGCTCCTTTTATCCCTTCTCCTACTAGCTTGTAAATGGTATGGGGATGGAGCCATTAGTATATTATCATTGATCAACTGAGTGTTGGTGATGGACAATCCTTCGTTTGCATGGTTTCCTAAGTAGATTTGTGGGTACAAAATTTCCATGCAAGTAGATGAGGTACAAAAGGGCTTATGGAAGGTCATATTGCAAAGACAAAGCCAGAGAGGTAGGCATCTAAGTGGAATTGTGTAATATACCTAAGTTAATTTGAGTATCTCCCTAAAAAATGCACTCTAGCTTATGGCAAGTCTACAAGGGTTGAATATTCATGTATTTACTTAAATTCTTTATAAACAATGAGAGCAGTTACTCTCTTTTGATGATCACTTTGTTTTTTGTTCACTCACAACAGCAAGTAGGACAAGCGTGTATTGAAAGCCTACAAAAAGCTTATTGACTTTCCCATTTTCTAATGGGGCTTGCCGATTGGACTATATTGTTTTTTATATTCTAATCATCATTTATCCATAGTTTAAAGTAAGACAAGAGATGCTACAATGACACAATCACAAAACACACACTTACACATATTCATAGACATGTGTGCACACATACATACACACACACAAACATGTATGTATGTATGCTATATTGCTATATATATATATATATATATATATACATATATAATATGTATGTAACATACACATACACACACATACATTCATATATGAATATATATAGTGATATATTTATACTCACACATGTGGGCATATATGAGAGAGAGAGAGAGAGAGAGAGAGAGAGAGAGAGACACTACAAGGGAATGGGGCAATAGCAACGGCCATTTGCGATGCAAAAAAGTGGTGTCGCTAAAAGCGTTGCTATATGTGTCGCTATTTGCGTCGCTAATTTTATTAGTGACGCTAATAGCGACGCATATAGCAATGCCAGTCTGGGGAAAAAGTTTCGAAAACTCAAGCGTAACATTTTCCGAGAAAACATTTGCGAGAAAAAATGACAGAGAGAGCGAGAGAGCTTAAAGCTTTGAGAGAGAGAGAGAGAGAGAGAGAGAGAGAGAGAGAGGGAGCTCATCACCATTGTCATCGCCGCCGCCGCTATACATGAAGAAGAAAGAGAAGTGTGCAATGGAGATGGGAGGGAAGGTGCAAAGAGAAGGTACAAAGGGTTTCATCTTCAGGCCTTTGAGGTAGATACATTGCCTCTTCTTGCTTTATTTTTGTGTTCTCTTGTTTTCTTTTTTTGTTTTTCTTTGCAAAGAGATACATGGAAAGAGAGGGAGGGAGGAAAGAAGGGAGAAGAATGAAGGGAGAGAAAGAGAGAAAAAGGGAGAGAAAGGAAATAAAGAGAAAGAGGAAGAGAGAAATGAGAGATGAAGGGAGGGAGAGAGGATGAGTGAGAGAAACAACGAGAGAGAGGGGGGAAAAACAAAGAGAGAGGAAACAAAGAAAGGGAAATAGAGAGATAAAGAGAGGGGGAGAGAAATAGAGAGAGGGAGAGGGAATGAAGAGAGGAGGAGGACGTAGAGAAGAAGGGTGAGGCAAAGAGAGGAAGGAGAGTGAAAAGAAGAGAGAGAGAGAGGGAGAAAGAGAGATAGAGAGAAAAAATAGAGAGGGAGAGAGAAATAGGAAAACAATGAGAGAATGAGAGAGAAGGTTAATAGAGAAAAGTAAAGGGAGAGGGGGGAGAGAGAGATAAAGAGAGGTGGGGTGACATTTCTTTCAATATCTTTGTTTCTTAAGCTTTTTATTTTCTACCTTTGATTGTCTTTGCAATGAGATGAGTTGAGTGAGAGTGGGGAGGGAAGGAGGGAGAGAAATAGAGAGAAGAAGGGAGGGGAAGGAAGAGAGAGATGGAGAGAAATAAAAAACAGGACAGAGAGGGGCTTCATACAAATTTGTCAAAACCCGAGCATGGCATTTTACAGGTTTGTAAACAAGCAAGAGAGTGAGAGAGAGAGGCCGTTGCCACTGCCGCCATCCACGAAGAGGGAGGAGACAAGTGTAAAGGAGAAGGAAGGAACTCCCGAAGGAGAAAAAAATGAGAGAAGTACGAAGGGATTCTTCTTCAAGCTTTGAGATAAGTGCATTATCTCTTCTCTCTTTGTTTCTCTCTTTTCTTTACTTCTCTCTTTCTTTTTGTTGATGAAGAGTGTATTGAGAGAAGAAGTGAGAGAGATCAACATGTGCAAGGGAGATAGAGATAGAGATAGAGAGAGAGAGAGAGAGAGAGGTCGCTGCCACCGCCAATCCACCACAAAAAGAGAGGGGACAACTGCAAAGAAGGAGGGAACCCGTGAAGGAGAAGAAGAAGAAGGAGAGAAGCGCGAAGGGATTCTTCTTCAAGCTTTGAGGTAAGTGCATTATCTCTTCTCTCTTTATTTTTCTCTTTTCTTTACTTCTCTCTTTCTTTTTGTTGATGAAGAGTGTATAGAGAGAAGAAGTGAGAGAGATCAACGTGCGCAAGGGAGATTGAGAGAGAGAGAGAGAGAGAGAGAGAGAGAGAGAGAGAGAGAGAGAGAGAGAGAGAGGTCGCTGCCACCGCCAATCCACCACAAAAAGAGAGGGGACAACTACAAAGATGAAGGAGGGAACCCGTGAAGGAGAAGAAGAAGAAGGAGAGAAGCGCGCAGGGATTCTTCTTCAAGCTTTAAGGTAAGTGGATTATCTATTCTCTCTTTGTTTTTCTCTTTTCTTTACTTCTCTCTTTCTTTTTGTTGATGAAGAGTGTATAGAGAGAAGAAGTGAGAGAGATCAACGTGCGCAAGGGAGATTGAGAGAGAGAGAGAGAGAGAGAGAGAGAGAGAGAGAGAGAGAGAGAGAGGTCACTGCCACCGCCAATCCACCACAAAAATAGAGAGGACAACTGCAAAGAAGAATGAGGGAACCTATGAAGGACAAGAAGAAGGAGAGAAGCACGAAAGGATTCTTCTTCAAGCTTTGAGGTAAATGTGTTGTATCTTCTCTCTTTGTTTTTCTCTTTTATTTACTTCTCTTTTTCTTTTTGTTGATGAAGAGATGTATAGAGAGAAGAAGGGAGACACATCAACACAAGGGAGATTGAGAGAGAGGGAGAGAGAGAGAGAGAAGTTGCCATTGCCACTACCATCGCCACCACATCCACTAAAAGAGAGGTGACAACTACAAAGGAGAAGGAGGGAACCCCCAACCTCTGTCTCTTCTCCATCTTGCCCTCCTTGAGCTTGCATGGCAGGCACCAAGCAAGCATGTCCCCGTTTCTCGGCCATGGAGAGCCCTCATGCCAAAGCCCGCCACCTGGAGTACAAGGTGGAGCCTCCTCTAGTGCAGCAACAGGTGCTCCCCATAGAGCACAACGACCACCAGAGAAGAAGAGGAGATGGAAACCGGGCACTATCACCCTTGGGGAGATAAGGAGAATGTAGTGCGGATACGAGCTTCTCATCCCGAAAAGATCTTTTCATAAAGACGTTGTTCGCGAAGTCATGCAAGACTTGGAGCTAAAAGGGATGGAAAGATTTTGGGCATGAGTGCGAGACAGCCCACCAGTAGGAAGGTAGACTGCTGCAGCTATGATGATAGAAAGAAGAGCCTACATGATGTACTACATGTACCTTCTATTACCAAGAATCTATTGTCGATTGGACAGAGAATGAAATTTGCAAGAATCTAGTGTCAGTTGGATAGATGATTTCAACTGATACACATGGCTGTACATTTAGAAGTATAAGGATGAGGTACTCGATGTCTTTAAGCAAATGGGTTTATAAAGAGAAATGCAAGTCAGATGGTTCGTTGGAAAGGTATAAAGCCTGGCTCGTTGCAAAGGGATATGCACAGCAATACGGCCTAGATTATGAGGAGACTTTCAGCTCAGTTGCCAAGATGGAAATGGTGAGAATAGTCATTGCATTAGTGGCTTCTAAGGGTTTGAAATTATGAAAAGTGGATGTCAAAAATGCATTCATGAATGGTGACTTACTTGAAGAGGTATATATGGAGTAGCGTGAGGGTTATGTATACAACCTGAGGTGTATATGGATACTAGCTAGCAACCCCATCTATCATGCTAGATCCAAACACATAGAGATTCATTACGATTTCATCAGAGAAATGGTACTTGCAAGACAGATTGATCTACTTCATGTGAAGACACAAGACCAGGTAGTCGATATCTTTACCAAATCACTTGGTAAAGAGAAATTTGTTTGTTTCATGGATCTACTTGGAGTACAGTAACTAATCTGAGCTCAAGAAATGGAGTTTGAGAAGAGGGAGGATGAGCTTGATTCTTTTGATCTTAAAACACCTCCATCCATTGAGATTGAGGGTGAAGACAAGAAAGAAGAGATAGAAGATGACTTAGACGTAGGTAAAAACAAAAAGGAAGAAGTAGAGATTAGAGACACTACCACTCCCTATATAAGGGTTTCTGGCTCCAACACCATGGTATAACTTTTACAGATGTCCAAATGCTCCCCCAAAAAGACTTTAACAATTTTGGAATAAGCTGGAGTGAGCAGAAGATCAATGGGACTTATTCATACCTCAGGGTCCTGACTATAATGAAAGCTTGAAGTGAAGCTCTTCTTCTTGGGCCTAACAAGTGATAAAAAAGCTCCTTGAGTGGTACTTTTTTGAATTGATTATATCTAGCTTTTGTAATCACAATCTCTTTTTCTTCTCGGGCCTAAGCAAGCGATGAAAAAGCTCCTTGCAAAATACATTTTCGAATTAATTATATCTTGCTTTTGCAATCAAAGGATTCAGTTTTTTTTAAATAATGTGATACACAATTTTTAGACATTAGATGTAGCTGACATTGGCAAATGAATTATGCAAGAATATTTAGTGCATATAGCTAGAAGGGTGGCAAGGCTGCATGCCCTACTACCTATTTTTTCCCCCCTCTGTAATCGTCGCTATTTGCGTCGCAAATTTACTGTGCAACCGTCGCTATTTGCATCGCTATTAGCATCGCTATTTGCGTCGCTATATGCGTCGCTATTAGCGATGAATCGATCGCGTCACTAATAGCGACGCAAATAGCGATGACAGGGGTAATTTTTTCCATGAATAATTCTGTCGCTTTAAACGTCGCTATTGGGTCTATATATTGTAAAGAGAGAGAGAGAGAGAGAGAGAGAGAGAGAGTGTGTGTGTGTGTGTGTGTGTGTGTGTGTGTTTCCTACAATATCATTATCATTGTCACTATTACAAGCTTAAGAGGCTTTCTAGACCTGAAAACTGAATAGCCATAATCTATAAGTCTATGAGAGACAAGAACACTATAAGAACATAAGTGTCCAAAAAGATGAGGAATGTGAAAGTGATACCTAATACCAAGAGGAGATTCTAAACAAACTTAAAAGGACCCACATCCATCCTCTCCAAATTAATTGATTATTATAGACTATCTCCAAGCTTAGGTTTCAAATGCTATTTAAGATGTTTTCTTCATCAAATGAGTCAAAACCTTAGCTACACTAAATGAATATGAAGCTCTTGGTTGATTGTGAGAAGGTAAAATTTTATCACATCATAAAAATGACTACGGGATAGAAGCATGCTATGGTATATATATTATCGATTTTTTTTAAAAGTATTGAGTGTAGCTTTCTTTTAGCATTGAGGGGTTCACTATATATATATATCCTTTGTATCATGTGTATTCAATACCTATTTATTAATTCCCTTCTATATGCAAACAATTTGTACAAATGATATTTAAAAAATACATTATGTTATGATACACACATATATTTTTGAGTGACCCCCTCCCCCCCATTGGGGCCCCTCTCAAAATCTCTTATTGATGACCATAAAAGAAGCTTGATACTCATATTAGACCCACTAAATGGGATCTTACACAACCCTTATGTGACCTAAGTCATGCTTATACATTCATTGGATAATATGATTGAGCACAAATACTTTGGAAATAGATGTAATTGAAATCATGACATGTAAGTTAAGCTCTCAATGCTTTAGCAATAATTAGAAATGCATTGAAGGAGTTGTGTCTATGAACGTCTCTTTTAGCAATGCACATGCAAGATATACATAAAGTTTACTAATTAATATACATCTTTTAGCACTCACAAACCTCATCCCTCAGTTGATAGATAGAACTCCCTTACCCCCTCATGAAGAAGTTTAAACCATTCTCTCAAATGATGTAAACCTTGCTCACCCAATCACCTTTCTATCTCTAATCAAGGTCCCTATTGAGTGTTAGATTTCCCAATTTGATATGTAAAAGGTATATACTCAATGATTGTAACGTGTCCACTAGTATCATCCAGGACACGTCTTAACAGTCCATCGGAAAGGATGTCTAGAAAGCTCCGCCCAGCACTCCCATGGAATGTTACGGGGTTTGCGATCTAGGGCTTTCCGCGTCTGCCACGTAGCGGAAGTATTCTGACCGTTCCCACTTAGGATCGACCTAAATTAGGGTTTTCTTGATTGGTCATTTCCTAATAGCAACTAGCGTCAGACCCAAGAGAACTACTTTACGCAGAAACGCCAGGTCCGAAGCGGGTTCATGCTGCACTTGGTTCAAGGAGAATGGAAAACGAGAGGGATGCAAAGATCAACCTCTCTGCCATAAGGCATAGTCCCATTCCGTTCCCCTAAAACATCGTAAATCGGGTTTAATCATAACTCTAGATCAACGCTTTTGTTGTTCGTGTTCTTTGACGATCCTCTTGCTGTCCATCGTGATTTGAGAAAAGTTCTCGGCCAACTGGGACCACCCATCCGTAGGACGGACCTATGGCCCATCCTCCGCACTTTCCTCGGGTTGTTTTAGTTATTTAATTACCTAACACATTAGTTGGACATGTAACAACCAGCTTCTTTAATTAACCCATTAGGCACTGGTTCCTTCACGTAATTTTATCACTTGACATAGAAAAACAATATCAGACAAGTTCCTTATTAATAGGTTATCATATTTATCTTCGAAATACAAAGAGTCCAGCCTATAGGCTTATCCACAATCCGCCCGAAGGCTATCCAGCAATCCACAGGGATCGCTAATCCAAGTTTTCACCTGTAGACTAGTATGCAGGCCTCGAGATCCAATCCCGAGTCACGTTAGCCTCTTGTGCAGGACCTAGAAGGCGAGGGATTTACGGCCAGAGCCCCCTTGGCACCGGCCAAGCATCCTCAAGCTCCAAGTAGCGCTCAACGGAGAGACCTCTCGCGGCGGGTTCAGTCCACTTTCCCAGCACGGTCAACAACCCCCTTGGTTAGGGTCAGGCAAGCAGTCGGGGGTAACTAAAGCTACCTCTCCCTTCAGGACTTCAACCTGAAGTATAGATATTCATTTATCTTTTAATTCATTGATCAAACAAAGCCAAACAATGCTCTAAAATCTGTAGCAAGCACAAACATTTCCATTGATTGTTTTTGTTGTTGGCAAACTACTAAGGAATGAATCCTTCCTTTCGAATGCATCCAGCACTCGATCCGGGATGACTTGCAACTTGGCAAGATCCCCTATATCCTGGGTTAGGGCGTACCCTATTAACCCCACTTGGTCAAACCTTAAGTTCATTGGTTACTTCAGTTTAGGCTGGTCTTTAGTTTCCAATCAATCTTCTTTACTCAAGAAAGACCACTAAATTAGGATGATTATTCATCCTCTTGGAAGATAACTTGCGTAAGGACATGCCAACTTCATTGCGAGAACTTGGCCATCCCCTTGTGAACCAATCACAATATCAAATGACTCCGCACTTGTTGCGCAAGTGCTCCCTCGAACTATGAGTCTATGGAGTCACGAACAATCTGTTTCAGGTTACTAGGCTGACGTCGTTAGACCTAGGGTTTCCAAGCTTCATCTTTGTAAGATTCTCAGGGACAAACCCTAGTTCCTTTTACGATTACAATTCATTGTCCCTATATTCAGTGAATGTGGGCAAGTATTTAAGGTATAGGCATTTCTTGGAATTTAACTCATTCCCAACGAGTATTTCGCAGCTTAGGTGTTTTAAGTTTATGTCAATTTGGTTAACTCTAGAAGATAATTTTGAGATTACTTCCACATGATTCGTTGACTATGCGTAAAGTGATTTTTCAACCCTAACTTATCGGTTTGAGGTTGGGCATAGGTTAGGTTAATTTCAACTAATCTTCCATTTTCTTTGCGAACAAATTCATGCTAAATAAGTAACCTTTTTCTTCCTAATTTATGCAGTTGACAATGATAATCTCATAAATTTTATGCATCCTAAAAGTCGTTTCATGCTTTGCACTTTCCATGATGATTCATTGCGATATGGGTTAATAGTGCGAGATGCAGTTTATACTTCTAGGCTTAACTGAAGTATACTATTTTAATGGATAATAATCTACTCATATAATTCATTTCAATGCATAAGCTATTTGCTAGAAATGCTTTTACGCTTTCTTTATTTCACTACCTTGCATGACTGAATTACAACAATATCAAATAAAAATTAGGAAGGAAAACCTGGGTTTGGGGTGAGATATCCACGTGGATACCGGGAGATGACCCTCCCGCGGTAGCGCCTTGGACTTTCTTCGGAGGCATCGCGATTGCAGTCTTTCGGACGTGGAAGCAGCTTTACACTCCTTTTTGGAATTCCACCGTTGCTCCCTTGCACTTCAATACTCTTCTTCTCTTTTTCGAGTGGGGGAAAAACCAAAGTCCCAAGGGTATTTTGAAAAGGCAAGGAACGGCTAAGGGGTTTAACCAAAGGAGGGGGGTAATAAGACCCTTTGAGACCTTAGTTCTCCTAGGGGGGAAAAAGGGACTTATAAAGGTTAAAAAAAACCGGGGTTAATAAGTTCAAAAGAAGGGGGCTTAAGGGTTAAATATGAGGGGGGAGGGGGGGGGGGGGGGATGATTCCAATATCCACGAAAAAGGGGCTTAAGGGTTTATAAAAACATGGAGGGGAGCCCAAGGAAAGGGAGCCTAAGTGAACTTAAAAATCCTGAGGGAGGAGTAATAAGACCTTTTAAGGCCTTAATTCTTTTGGGAGAGGAAGGGGTGTTTCAACATTCATGGGATAGGGCTAAGGGGCTTGTGATGGTTTTAAACTCGGGGAGGGGGGGGGGGGGGGGGAGGAAAGGGTTTCAAAAGCCCATAAGAAGGGCCTTAAAGGCTTAAATCATGGGGGTTCCAACACGCATGGGAGAGGGGCTTAAAACACGAGGGGTTCCAACATGCATGGGAGAGGGGCTTAAAACACGGGGGGTTCCAACTATGGCAAGGGTATATAATGCTTTAAATACGGGGGGGGGGTAATAAAAAGAGTTTCGTAAGGCACAAGAAGGGGGTGAAAGGCCCTTAAGAGAATTAAAACCGGGGGGGGGTGAGGTGTGAGGTCCCAAAAAAAACATAAGAAGGGGGGCCCTTGGGGGTTTTTAGGACACGGGGGTGAAAGGGGGGCTTAAGGGTTAAACAAGGGGTGGGGAGGGGGGGTGTGAGAGGGAGGGTTTTAACACTGGGAGGAAAAGGGGGCTAAGATGGCCCCCCCCTTTGGAAGCTTCTATGCTTCCAGAAGATTACGGGGGAGGGGGGGTGTGAAAGGGGGTGACTCTGACGGCGACGATAGCATGTAGTCAAGCGGTGAGGCTTATGGCTGCAGGCGGCGGCATCTCCAGACTAAGAGTAGCGATTCCTAGCCCACGGCAGAGCTGCAGTCCGACGTCCTTCACTCCCTCCTTTTCTCAAAACCACAGCGGCAGGATAGGGCCCACACTACACTCCCTCATCAGCTCTCACGGTAGCACCTCCGTTCCTCTCTTCTTTCGTCCCCCCTGGCAGCAGCCCCCCCTGGTTTAAATAGGGGAGGGGAGGGGGATTCTCCCTCTCCTATGTGTCAGGCGGCATGGATGTGTCCCTCTGCGAGCTCCACCGAGGAGCTTCTGCAACCTTACTATTCCCCTCCCCCTCCAGCACGATTGTCGGCTGGGGGGGAATAAGGAAAACAAAATTTGCATTATCCCCAAAGAAATTACTAACAATTGCCATATCATTATCTCCCTTTTCTATAAGGGGTAGTTCACACGAGGAAGGAGATTTAGAACTTTATATTCTCTTCCCCTTGGAGGAATCGAGATGTCCTCATCTCGAGATAAACTGGGGATATTGATGATTGAGAGTGCCTTCATCTACCCAAGTGGCATCCTCTTCAGGATAATCTCTCCACTGGACGAGGCATTCTCTCAGGGTTCTGGATCTTAATTGTCTCTCCCTAACATCTAAGATCCTGTCAGGCCTTAGTTCAAGGACTCCTTGACTAGGCATTACAACTTGTTGATCGTCAAGTACATGATTAGGGTTAGGTACATATTTCTTCAATAGGCTGATATGGAATATATTGTGAACCTTTAGGTTCTCAGGAAGTTTTAATTTATAAGCATTAGGTCCTAGGCATTTGAGGATCTTGTACGGCCCACAATACCTTGGACTTAGCTTCTTGCAATCTCCTGAGGATAGGGAACTCTTTTTAGGGCGTACACGAATGAAGACCATGTCTCCTTCTTTGAAGACTCTATCTTGATGCTTCAAATCCGCATATGCCTTCTGTCTATCCTTGGCCGCTTGGATGTCCTGTCTTATTGACTTTATTTGGTCATCCATCTCTTCCAACATCTGCCTTGAAGCTTCAACCCTTAAGGTTGGATCTGAAAAGTTTAGGGGACTTTGATAGTCATGACCATACAATGCTTGGAAAGGGGTCATCTGAATGCTTTGTTGATAAGAAGCATTGTAGGCAAATTCAACCAAAGGCAAGTATTGAATCCACCTCTTCGGCTCACGACAGCAGTATGCCCTTAGCATATCCTCCATGACTTGATTTACTCGCTCTGTTTGGCCATCCGTTTGGGGATGGTAAGTGGTGCTAAAACAGAGTTGAGTCCCAATAGCTTCAAAGATAGCTCTCCAGAAGTGTGACGTGAAGAGAGAATCACGATCACTAATGATTCTTCTGGGTAAACCATGTAGCTTGAATATTTCCTTGATAAACAATCTTGCAATGTCTGAGGCTTTATAGTTTGTCTTTACTGGAATAAGGTGTGCAACCTTAGTAAGCATGTCAACCACAACCATGATGGAGTTGTATCCTCCCTTGACTTGGGGTAGGCCTACAACAAAATCCATACTGATGAATTCCCATTTCATTTGGGGAATGTCAAGCGATTGCAGTTTCCCTGGCATCATGATATGTTCGGCTTTGATACGTTGGCAAGACAAACACTCGGTGACATATTTGAGAACGTCACCTTTGAACCTCTCCCAATGGTAGCTCTTCCTAACTGCATTGAGAGTCTTGGCATAGCCAGGATGTCCTGCGAAAGGGGAATCATGAGCTTCCCACAATATCTTCTGCTTAAGTGGCTGGCTTGCTGGTGTACACAGCCTTATTCTATAGTAGACAAGTCCACTATTGATAGAAAATTCATGATACTTAGCCTGAAACTTTTGATTCTGATCCTTGATAGAGATCTCCCTTAGCATTGTTTGGTAGGCCGGATCATGGCATGCATCCTCTCTAGCTAACTCAAGTATAGGGTTGTTTGGCATAGATACTTTTGTAGCTAGAGATCTGGCTGTTGATGGATTTTGCAAGATTAGGGAATTAAGGAATGCCTTGCGACTAAGTGCATCGGCAACTACATTCTCTTTCCCTGGTCGGTACTTGATTTCAAGGTCATATTCCTCCAACACTTCAATCCACTGACGTTGCCTCATGCTGAGCTCATTTTGGGTAAAGATCCATTTGAGACTCTTATGGTCAGTTACTAGAGTAAACTTGTTACCCAATAGGTAGTGTCTCCAAAGCTTTAGAGCATGGATGACAACCTGCAATTCCAGATCATGCGTAGCATAATTCTTTTCATGACTCTTCAACTTCCTTGAAGAGTATGCTACTGGATGACCTTCCTGCATGAGTACACACCCCAAGGCAATAATGCTAGCATCAGTTACTACCTCGAACTCCTTATTGAGGTCTGGAAGTTTTAGAATAGGTGCTGATACCAAACTTTGCTTCAATCTGTCGAAGCTATTTTGTTTGGGAGTTGACCATGCAATGGAAGTTTGCTTCTTCAGTAGGTTCATCAGAGATGCTGCAATCAAAGCATAGTTTTTAATGAAGACCCTATACCATCCTGTCAATCCAAGAAAGCTGCGTATCTCTTTGATAGATGTTGGTATTGGCCATTCAAGCACATCTCTGACCTTGGCTGGGTGCACTGAGATTCCTTCCGCTGATACTATGAATCCTAGGTATTCAATTTTTACGCTTGATGAATGCACATTTCTTAATCTTGGCATATAGCTTATGTGACCTCATTGTCTCAAGGACAATCCAAAGTTGGAGTCCATGATCTTCTTCCTGTTTGGAATAGACTAAAGTGTCGTCGAAGAAGACAAGCACGAAATCATCAAGATATGGCCTAAAGATATCCTGCATTAACCTATTGAAGGTGGCAGGTGCATTCGTAAGTCCGAATGACATAACTAGGAACTCAAAGTGTCCATATCTTGTATTGAAGGCCGTCTTGGGGATATCTTCTTCCTTGATCCTTATCTGATAGTAACCTGACCTGAGGTCAATCTTGGAGAAGATCTTTGCACCTTGAAGACGATCAAGAAGCTCATCTATTCTAGGAATAGGGTACCTATTCTTGACTGTTGATTGATTCAACCCTCTGTAATCAATACATAGTCGAAGTGTTCCATCTTTCTTTTTCTGGAATAGTACTGGAGCTCCCCATGGTGAACTGCTAGGCCGGATGTAGCCCTGATCTAGTAGTTGCTTGAGTTGTTCCTTCAGCTCAATTGCTTCTAGTATGGACATTCTATAAGGTCTTTTTGCAATTGGCGCAGCCCCTGGTACTAACTTAATCTCATGATCCACTTCTCTTTGGGGTGAGAGTTCTGTCAACTCTTCAGGGAATACGTCCATATATTCCTTTAGCCAAGAAGGTCCTTCATTAGACTCTTGTTTCTGATCTAACTTGTTGAGTTTGATCAAGTAGACAGGTAATCCTTTTCTGACTCCTTTTATGATGCGAGATACTTTGGCCAATTGGATTCTTGGTATTCCAGTCTCACCTTGGGTTGTGACTAATTCCCTTTCAGAATTTCAAAAGGAAACTCAACCCTTTCCACAATGAATGTGGCATCATTAGGCTTAAGCCAATCCATTCCGAGTAGACACTCATGGATACCTAAATTCATGACTCTGAATTTGACCGAAGTCTTCTTTCCTCCCAGAAAGAATTCCACCTTAGTAGTTTGCCTGGTACAAGTAACCTCACGACCATTTGCCAATTCCACAAGCAAGGTAGGTGCTTCTACTGTGGCTATTCCTAATCTTTTTGCACATGCTGGTGAGATAAAGGAATGAGTACTACCACAATCAATCAAGGTCTTAAAACTTATAGTCCGACGGTGTCTGAATCACCGAGAACTGGCGATTCGGCCCTTTCTTGTATAGAGCGGCATGGACTGTCGCCCTTTCAAATTCTGCTTTCATGGTCGGATCTTCTTCTTCTTCTTCTTCACACATTTGCCTATTGGCAATGCAGGCGGTTCTTCCTCTTCCTCGGGTAGCAGCTCCTTGACCACAGCCTGTTCCTTGGAAAGGCGCTTGGCGATGTCCTCCACCAAGCTTGGGACATTGCCTCTTGAAGTGACCGGGTTCATTGCAATGGAAACAACGGAGGTTTCGGCCATTGCTTTGAGTAGGAACAAAGTTGTTGACATTGTTAGTCCTTGCTTTCTTTCTTTTCCCTTGATTATGACCTTGAACTCTCTTCATTTGAGGTCTGAATGCTCCTCTATTCGGGTCATTATAAGACCAAGTTTTGTTACCCCTTGGTCTAGCCTGCACCTCTTGAATTATAGGCACCGCTCGAATGAGTGCATCTTGAAGATCTGAAGGACGCATAGATTCGAGACGGGTATGGACTGGTGGATTTAAACCCATACAAAATTTAGACACCTGCTATGTCATGTCCATCTGCGGTGCATACTTAAGAAGTGAGACAAATTTAGAATAGTATGCATCAAGCATGAGTCCCAACTGTTTTAGCTCGTAGAACTCATTCATCTTCTGCGTGCGATATGCAAGTGGCAATTATCTTCCCTGCACGGCTTTCTTCAGCTTCTCCTAGGTAACGGATCCCTCCACGATCCCTTGATCCCTGCACCATTGCTCCACCAAAGCCTGGCTTTGCCAGTGAGATTTAGCTTGGCGAGCATAGCCTGATTGGCGGGCGCAGTACCGGTTGCTTCGAAGTAATCCTCCATGGATTCAATCCAAATTTCAGCATCAGCTTGGATGAATCTGCCTCTCCCGTCAAACTCGGGTGGCTTAATCTGCTTGAGAAGGAACTTCTTCTCCTGGATTACAGTAGTACTTGATATAGGAGGTGAATTGGGAACCTGTACTTGGGGTTGTGCCTGAATAAAGGTTTTTTAACGTTATTATACGATAATCGTTATTGAGTTATATTACGTCTTTAATTCAGCTATCACGTAAACAATGTAGCTACTTAAGTTTTTATCAACTCTTATGCACAATCAGACATTGATTTAAAAAAGTCTTTATTTGTATTTATATGGCCATAGCCCTTTTGAATACAACATTTCTTGTGATGATAAGCCAACTGTTACATTTAGTTTGGGGAGAACAACGTTGTATTACATTTATCTATACAGAAACTATATAATAGTATGGTTTTGGGTCATGGATCTTCAGGAATCGATAAGTCATTGGAAGTTCAGGATATTCTTTCCGTTGGAATCCATACTTCTCATGGCGGCCCAACACTTTAATCCTGTCAGCGGGGATTACACAGGTTACTTCCTCATATATATATGAGTTCATCTCAACCCTCCGACCTCGAATATGTAAAGTTGAGTTTACGTGAGCTTCCACAAAAATGAATAGCTTCACGACATTCAGGTCTTCCAACCACTTGATCCTCTTTAGGTTGGTTTGTAGATAAGAAAACCGGTGGGTAGCTATATAGTAGATTCCTGAAGCACCCGTCCATCTTTGTTCCATGTACAAAGGTGATGGATTATAGATCTGCTCTACGATGTTCATCATCTCAACCCTTTGTCGATAATGCGGAGAATGCATTGCAGTCATAAACATGATTCGAAATACTAAGAACTTGTTCCATGCTTCGTAATTCTGCAAGACAGCATTGAAGGTAAGGAAATGTTTGGAATATCAATATTTGCTTTACTTCTTCTTATTAAGATTTCATAAAACAATTCCATTGTTGGTTCGCTCTAATACCAACTGTAACGTGTCCACTAGTATCATCCAGGACACGTCTTAGCAGTCCATCGGAAAGGATATCTAGAAAGCTCCGCCCGGCACTCCCATGGAATGTTACGGGGTTTGCGATCTAGGGCTTTCCGCATCTGCCACGTAGCGGAAGTTTTCTAGCCGTTCCCACTTAGGATCGACCTGAATTGGGGTTTTCCTGATTGTTCATTTCCTAATAGCAACTAGCGTCGGACCCAAGCGAACTACTTTACGCAGAAACGCCAGGTCCGAAGTGGATTCACACTGCATTTGGTTCAAGGAGAATGGGAAACAAGAGGGATGCAAAGCTCAACCTCTCTACCATAAGGCATAGTCCCATTTCGTTCCCCTAAAACAGTGTAAATCAGGTTTAATCATAACTCTAGGTCAATGCTTTTGTTGTTCGTATTCTTTGACGATCCTCCTGCTGTCCATCGTGATTTGAGAAAAGTTCCCGGCCAACCGGGACCACCCATCCATAGAACGGACCTATGGCCCATCCTCCGCACTTTCCTCGGGTTGTTTTAGTTATTTAATTACCTAACACATTAGTTGGACATGTAACAACCAGCTTCTTTAATTAACCCGTTAGGCACTGGTTCCTTCACGTAATTTTATCACTTGACATAGAAAAACAATATCAAACAAGTTCCTTATTAACAGGTTATCATATTTATCTTCGAAATACAAAGAGTCCAGCTCGTAGGCTTATCCACAATCCGCCCGAAGGCTATCCATCAATCCACAGGGATTGCTAATCCAAGTTTCCACCCGTAGACTAGTATGCGGGCCTCGAGATCCAATCCCGAGTCATGTTAGCCTCTTGTCCAGGACCCGGAAGGCGAGGGATTTACGGTCAGAGTCCCCCTGGCACCCAAGCATCCTCATGCTCCAAGCAGCACTCAACGGAGAGACCTTTCGTGGCGGGTTCGGTCCACTTTCCCGTCGCGGACAACAACCCCCTTGGTTAGGATCAGGCAGGCAGTCGAGGGTAACTAAAGTTGCCTCTCCCTTCAAGACTTCAACCTGAAGTATACATATTTATTTATCTTTTAATTCATTGATCAAACAAAGCCAAACAATGCTCTAAAATCTGTAGCAAGCACAAACATTTCCATTGATCATTTTTGTTGTTGGCAAACTGCTAAGGAATGAATCCTTCCTTTCGAATGCATCCAGCACTCGATCTGGGATGACTTGAAACTTGGCAAGATCCCCTATATCCTGGGTTATGGCATACCCTATTAACCCCACTTGGTCAAACCTTAAGTTCATTGGTTACTTCAGTTTATAGGCTGGTCTTTAGTTTCCAATCAATCTTCTTTACTCAAAAAAGACCACTAAATTAGGATGATTATTCATCCTCTTGCAAGATAACTTGCGTAAGGACATGCCAACTTCATTGGAGAACTTGGCCATCCCCTTGTGAACCAATCACAAGATCAAATGACTCCACACTTGTTGCACAAGTGATGCCTCGAACTATGAGTCTATGGAGTCACGAACAATCTGTTTCAAGTTACTAGGCTAACGTCATTAGACCTAGGGTTTCCAAGCTTCATCTTTGTAAGATTCTCAGGAACAAACCCTATTTCCTTTTATGATTACAATTCACTGTCCCTATATTCAGTGAATGTGGGCAAGTATTTAAGGTATAGGCGTTTCTTGGAATTTGACTCATTCCCAATGAGTATTTCGCAGCTTAGGAGTTTTAAGTTTATGTCAATTTGGTTAACTCTAGAAGATAATTTTGAGATTACTTCCACATGATTCGTTGACAATGCGTAAATTGATTTTTCAACCCTAACTTATCGGTTTGAGGTCACGCATAGGTTAGGTTAATTTCAACTAATCTTCCCTTTTCTTTGCGAACAAATTCATGCTAAATAAGTAACCTTTTTCTTGCTAATTTATGCAGTTCACAACGATAATTTCATAAAGTTTATGCATCGTAAAAGTCGTTTCATGCTTTGCACTTTCCATGATGATTCATTGCGATATGGGTTAATAGTGCGAGATGCAGTTTATACTTCTAGGCTTAACCGAAGTATACTATTTTAATGGATAATAATCTATTCTTATAATTCATTTCAATGCATAAGCTATTTGCTAGAAATGCTTTTACGCTTTCTTTATTTCGCATGTTTCATTAAAAGTATTAACGACTAAGTTCCTTCGTCGTGAGCATCTAGGAAAAAATATATCATATTTCTAACAATTAACCTTGCATGACTGAATTACAACAATATCAAATAAAAATTAGGAAGGAAAACCTGGGTTTGGGGTGAGATATCCATGTGGATACCGGGAGACGACCCTCCCGCGGCAACGCCTTGGACTTTCTTCAGAGGCATCGCGATTGCAGTCTTTCGGACGTGGAAGCAGCTTTACACTCCTTTTTGGAATTCCACCGTTGCTTCCTTGCACTTCAACACTCTTATTCTCTTTTTCGAGTGGGGGAAAAACCACAGACCCAAGGGTATTTTGAAAAGGCAAGGAACGGCTAAGGGGTTTAATCAAAGGAGGGGGTAATAAGTCCCTTTGAGACCTTAGTTCTCCTAGGGGGAAAAAGGGACGTATAAAGGTTAAAAAAAATCGGGGTTAATAAGCCCAAAAGAAGGGGGCTTAAGGGTTAAACACGGGGGGGGGGGGGGGGGGATGATTCCAATATCCACGAAAAAGGGGCTTAAGGGTTTATAAAAACACGGAGGGGAGCCCAAGGAAAGGGAGCCTAAGTGAACTTAAAAATCCTGAGGGAGGGGTAATAAGACCTTTTAAGGCCTTAATTCTTTTGGGAGGGGAAGGGGTGTTTCAACATTCATGGGAAAGGGCTAAGGGGCTTGTGATGGTTTTAAACTCGGGGGGGGGGGGGGGGGGGGGGGGGGGGAAGGGTTTCAAAAGCCCATAAGAAGGGCCTTAAAGGCTTAAATCACGGGGGGTTCCAACATGCATGGGAGAGGGGCTTAAAACATGGGGGGTTCCAATTATGGGAAGGGTATATAATGCTTTAAATACGGGGGGGTAATAAAAAGAGTTTCGTAAGGCACAAGAAGGGGGTGAAAGGCCCTTAAGAGAATTAAAACTGGGGGGGGGGGAGGTGTGAGGTCCCAAAAAAAACATAAGAAGGGAGGCCTTGGGGGTTTTTAAGACACGGGGGTGAAAAGGGGGCTTAAGGGTTAAACAAGGGGGGGGGTGTGAGGGGGAGGGTTTTAACACCGGGGGGAAAAGGGGGCTAAGATGGCCCTCCCTTTGGAAGCTTCTATGCTTCTAGAAGATTATGGGGGGGGATGTGAAAGGGGATGACTCTGATGGCGACGATGGCATGTAGTCAGGCGGCGAGGCTTGCGGCTGCAGGCGGCGGCATCTCCAAACTGAGGGCAGCGATTCCTAGCCCAGGGAAGTGCTGCAGTCCGACGTCCTTCACTCCCTCCTTTTCTCATGACCACAGCCGGCAGGATAGGGCCCACACTACACTCCCTCATCAGCTCTCACGGCAGCACCTCCATTCCTCTCTCCTTTCGTCCCCCCCTGGCAGCAACCCCCCCTTGGTTTAAATAGGGGAGGGGAGGGGGATCCTCCCTCTCCTATGTGTCAGGCGGCATGGATGTGTCCCTCTGCGAGCTCCACCCAGGAGCTTCTACAACCTTACTATTCCCCTCCCCCTCCAGCACGACTGTTGGCTGGGGGGATAAGGAAAAAAAAAATGGCATTATCCCCAAAGAAATTACTAATAATTTCCATATCATTATCTCCCTTTTCTATAAGGGGTAGTTCACACGAGGAAGGAGATTTAGAACTTTACAATGGTGGCGTACCCTTATATGCACATGCTTCTAGGATTGCTAAGTATAGCCTAGGGGCCTCATGCTGTATAGTGCAATGAAAATATGTAAACAAGTAGATCTCCCAATGGTATGGAAGTAGTTATTTGATGAATTGGCATAAAAGAATCCCCAATAAGATGTGAAAAAGCAAGTGTAATATCATGCGTGTGACCCCCATTTCCTTATGATGTGCAATAGTTTAAGCTTTAAGAAAACTAACATCATCCTTCTATTTCATTACTTTTTGCATCTAGCTTCCACTTTTCTTATATATAAGCATTCAATCTCAATAAGAAAAGGCTATATGCATTGAGAAAATCAAAGCAAAGGCAATGGTTGAACTCCTAGCCTACTAGAAGCTTGCCATTTATTAATTCTCATAGCAAAGAAACAACCAGCCTTACCTACAAGGTCCCAAAACCTAGAAAACCAATGTAAACTTACAAGTTTTTTGAGTGAAGGGAGTGAGACCTAAGTGGAAGCACACAAATGGAAGCAAGAGCTATGGTGGAAGGAGTAAGAGCAAGAGAGAGAGAGAAACATTGGATGTGGGAACTCCAATAGTCACAATGTGTAACCTGGCCTTCCCTTATTCAAATGTCACTAAAAGAATAAAGAATGAAGTGATAGTGATGAGCACTCGCCACCTGCAGTGTATAAATGTGTGGATACTATCAGTGCAACTAATATATGGGTGACTAGACAAAGGTTGTTGGGGGGTAAAAACACCTGTGCCTAGCTATCCTTGTATTAGTTGCACTAACAGTATATTGAGAATTAGGCAATCACACCTAGTGTAGCCTCTTTTTCTATGGAGTAGTTGGGCCAAGGGAAATGCAAGCAATCAAGGAGAAGGGACGGAATCCCAAAAGCACAGTGGTGGAAAGTGCTACCTATCCAAAAGACTATAAAGCATTGTTCTTGCCTATCATTTGAATGCAATGTCATTGTACTTTTTGTCATTTCAGCCAGTGTCATTGTCTACATACACAAGATTGTGTTTATGAGTCCAAACATCCATCTTGGAACCTAATTCACTTGTGTGAGAGTCACTTCTTCTTGTCTATGTTAACATGAGACTTTTCTTTCTCTCTCAACTCATGAGTTCATTTTTTACTCCAATTCCACTCTTTCCTTCTTGGTAACCATAGCTAACTTTTACACCCACCCTGCTTAGAGCCTTCATGTCTCTCAAATCAGGGCATATCTCATTAAACTTCCTATGTGGACCTCTTACTCTACTCAAGGGCCAACTTCCTATCACCTTAAACCTCAACATTGAGCACTCTGGAGGCTAGCATTGTAGCATGTTTTGCACCTGGCTTATTCATACGGCCTACTCTCCCTACACACAATGCGATTCTTGCCAACTTCATAGAGCAACTGAAGCTTCATACCTAAGAGCTCTCTAACCTTAAGGGTTTTCAAAATGGTCATTTTTGTGAGCTGCAATAGGTGAAAAATCTGGTCCTTGTCATGAAATCCTAAACACGAAGCCATAGCCATTTGAGTTGAAGCTCATAAAACACTATATTTTCTCACTCCTTCCACTTGAACCAAGTTCTTGCCACTCTGATTAGTTGATTTAGTAATTTTCTAGTAAGATTTTTCCATTAAACTAGCAAGAAGGGGAAGATCTATAAAGATTTGAAGGATTCAAGCTCATCAATCAAGTTCAACTAGTATCTCTTGATACTATTTACCACTATCATTGCTTGTGTCTCTTGACACATCCAAAGTTAGCTCATTTCTGAGAATTTTGGTGTTGATTTGTTGCTATTCTAGTTGGTCCATCATGGGTAAAGATTCTATGACATGTGGCTTCAAAGGAGCTGGGTTTCATAATTGGCAAACATGCATAAAGCTTATCCTAATGAAGAACGGCCTATGGGCCATCACTAGTGGACAAGACAAGAAGCCTCATGATGCAACTCTTACACTTTCCTAGCAAAAAAGTGATGACAAGGCTCAAGCTATCATAAAGCTTCAACTAGATGACAACTATATCCACCATCTAGATACCTGTGACGACACACCCCATGACACTTGGAAAAGATTGGATACTTTGTTTGGTGCACAGTCGAAGTCTTCAAAGTATGGTTTACTAATTATATTTTTTAGACCGGATATGAAATCTAACACATCTCTTACAACACATCTGAACTACATGGAAAGTCTCTTAACACCCAGCTTGCAAGATTCAACATTAAAATGGATGAAGATGTATGCATTGGTGTTTTGTTAAAAAGCCTTTCTGTAGATTATGATAATGTCTCCACTACTTTAATCAACAAGCCAAATCCTAAGCTTGTTGACATTGAAGCCTCTTTGTTAGAACAAGAAAAGAATATCAAAAATAAAGAAGAGCAAAGTACCTCTAAGAATGAAGAAGTATTGTATGCCAGTAAACAAATACGAAGGAAAAAAAGGACCAGCTAGTTTGTGATTTTTGCAAAAGGATTGGATATACTAAAAATTTCTATCATGCCAGCAAAAGGCATCAAAAGGCCTATCTTGTAGCTTTGAAAGAAGAAGAAGAAGAAGAAGACCATAGACATGAAGAAGTAGAAGAAAAAGAAGACCATCAGGAGTAGAAGGAAAAGCCTCACCAATCCTTCTATTCACACTACTCTGATAGAATTTTTTGAAGCCTTGCATAACCTTGCTCTAATGCTCCTTTTTCATAATATTGTAAACTCCTCATGTAGCCTGACACAACAACCTTTGTAAACTTTGTGAAGCCCCTATTACAGCCTCTAGATGTCCACCATGTTTTTGGTATCTACACTTAGCTTTGTTTTTGCAACAGCCTCTGGATGATTACCATGTTTGTGGTGTGTCCACACTTTGCAAATGGTTGCTCACTAAAGCCTCTATATACTTTGCCCATTTCTGGTTGTGAATGAGGAGAGGTGTTGAGAATTAGGTAATCACACCCAGTGTAGCCTTTTTGTATGGCGCAATTGGGCCAAGGGAAATGCAAGCAATCCAAGAGAAGGGACTAAATCCCATAAGCATAGTGGTGGAAAGTGCTATCTATCCACAAAATACTATGAAGCATTGTACTTGCCTATCATTTAAATGGAAGGTCATTGTACTTTTTGTCCTTCCAGTGATAGTGTCATTGTTTACACACACAAGATTGTGTTTATGAGTCCAATCTTCTATCTTGGAACTTAATTCACTTATGTGATAATCAGCTCTTCTTGTCTATGTTAACATGAGTCTTCTCTTTCTCTTCCATGTGTCGCCATAGCCATGCTCAAGTTCCATGTATTCCAACACAGTACTCGCATATCTGCACACCTTTTCGGGACCTAAAATGAGCATGTCATTGGCTCTATGTGATGCTAGGAGCCATATTCCACGCTAGATTCCGTGAGACCATGTTGAATTCCATGATTTTTATTCAAGGGTGGATTCCGTGAGGTTTTGTGGTGGATTCCGTAAAACTATATTTATTTGTTGGGGCTCGTACAAAAGGTGGATTCCTTGTGCAAGAAGTTGACGGAGACGTTTGTCCTTTTCAGGCATCATGTTAATTTAATGTGCACGTGGATGATTCCATGGTGGCGGGTGATTCTGCAAAATACATATTTAAATTAATAGATGTTTATGAATTTAGAGTGCATTCGTATTTCCCTCTTGTAATGGCTCACAAATTAGAAGCTTCAATGTTATTGACACTCACAACTTCAATAAGGATGACAGCACTGAATGCTTCAGTTGATGTGTAGAGCAGACACAATGGTGGCATTGGGAAGCACTGGGCGATTTGTTAGGATGTGCCGGATCTAGAGCATGGTAGATGCGGAAGCTATGGAGGTTGAAAGAGGAAGAAGAAACTCATGTATGCATTGACCTTGACAAAGACAAATTGTCACACAAGTGAATTAGGTTCCGATATTGAGACTTGGACTCATAAACACAATCTTGTGTATGGACAGTGACATTGACACTTTACTAGAAAGAAAAGAGTACTATCATTGCCATTAGAAAAAGAGTGCAAGTGCAATGCTTTATAGGAATTGAGTGGTGGTACTTTCTCCTACTATGCATATGGGATTCTGGTCCTGAGCCCTCACTGCTCCTCACAAAGGGACTAAAGTAGGTGTGATTGCAAATATCTCAACACCCCTCCTCAATCACGACCAAAAGTACAAAGTGTGTAGAGGCTTTAGTGAAAGCAACACTTGCAAAGTGTGGGCACACCATAAACATGGCAAAACACCAGAGGCTGTCACAGAAAAGGCTAAGTGTGGGTACCACAAACATGATGGACATCCAGAGGCTGTAGTAGGGGCCTTACAAAGTGTACAGAGGATGTAGTACAAGGATAATTGAGGAGTTTACAAGTTTATGTTTGAGACATTAGGGCTAGGAAATACAAAACTATAAAAGTCTATCTGAATAGAAGGACTGATGAGGTCTGTTCTTCTCCTGGTGGTCTTCTTCTTCTTCTTCTTCCTTTGCTCCATTTTCTTCTTCTTCTTTGACTGCAACTAGATAGGCTTTTTGGGACCTCTTTCTTGCGTGGCAGAACTTCTCGGTGTGTCCGATCCTTTTACAGAAGTCACAAAAGAGCTGATCCTTCTTGCCTTTGTACCTGTTGCCAACATATAATGCATGCTCATCTCTAGAGGTACTTGGTACTTGCTTAGTTTTTAGCTTCTTTTCCTCTTCTAACAATGATGCCTCGATATCAACAAGTTCAGGATTTGGCATGTTGATTAAAGTTGTTGATACATTATTATATTCAGGAGGAAAACTCTTAAGTAGAACACAGATGCAAACATCTTCTTCCATTTTAATATTGATTCCTGCAAGTTGGGTTAGAAGTTCTTCCATCTAATTTAGATGTGTGGCAAGTGATGTGCTGGACTTCATTTCAAGCCTGAAAAACTCAATCAGGAGACCATACTTTGATGATTTAGACTATGCACCAAACAAGGTGTCAAGTCTCTTCCATGTATCCTGTGAGGTCTCACAATTATCCACATGGTGGATATAGCTGTCGTCTAGCTCCAATTTGATAATGGCCTGGGCCTTATCATCATTATTTTGCCAAGTTATAGCAAGATCCGCATCATGAGGCTTCTTTTCTTTTCCAGTGGTAATGGCCCAGAGGCCCTTCTTCATCAAGATGAGTTTGATGCGGGTCTGCTAGGTGTGAAACTCGACTCCTTTGCAACGATCAATTGGAGAGTTTTTGCCCATGTTAGACTTATGGTAATAGTAGCAAATCAACTTTAGAATTATTAGATTTGACCAACAGAAGAGTTGATTGAGAGACACAAGTGCTGAAAAGCACTAACTGAGTGTTAATGAACACCAAATCTGCAAAATCCTTTACTCTTTTTAAATCCAAGTCTAATCTTCCCCTTCTTGATTTGATGCTGATACCTTCAAATCTGAGTGACAGGACTTTGATGAACTTCAGAGAGTATTGCTCAATGATTAAAATCAATGTTGATAATTTCAGTGAGAGAAATAGTGAAGAATATCAGAATTTTGAAGCTTTGGCTATGGCTTCTGCATTAGGGTTTCTAGGGACAACTTGGTTTTTTGCTGATTGCAAGAGATATGGTGGATTATTTTCAAATTCTTTTAATGGAAATGTATCTCTCTTCAAGGCCTATCAAATCCCTACGATCCTTGTCCAGATCGCGGCCCGTAGTAATGGCGCCAGCAGCTCGAACGTCAGCAGGTGTAGTTCAGCCAGATTTTCGCGATAATATTGGTGCTGGGATGAAGTGCCTTGATGTAAAAAATGATTCCTTAGAAGGAAGCAAGAGGAGATATGCTTTGTGTTGGGAGATCCAGGGACTCCAATTAAGGTATGTCCTACAAGTCACAGATTTAGACTATGGCAGACTGACAATTTGAGCAATGCTAAGCTATGGAGTGGCCAATGTCAATCTCTTAAGTGATACGAAGAAGCCTTGGGAGTCAAGAAACAAATATCTAGAAGAGAGCAAGTTCAAATATGACTTGTGGACAGAGATCCAGGAGCTTCAAGTTGATAGGGTGCTGCTCGTTATGGCTGCCAAGGAAGGTCAAGTAGAGATGGAGGTGAGAAATGGAACCATGAGCTGGACTTGAGCTGACCTGAGGTTAAGAGGGACTGAGAGAGCAAAGAAGGGAGTTATGCCATGCCCGACTGGGCTCTAATACCATGTCAGGAAGAGGTTGAAAGAGAAAGAAGAAACTCATGTATACATTGACCTTGACAAAGACAAATTGTCACACAAGTGAATTAGGTTCCAAGATTGAGACTTGGACTCATAAACACAATCTTGTGTATGGACAGTGACATTGACACTTTATTAGAAAGAAAAGAGTACTATCATTGCCATTAGAAAAAGAGTGCAAGTACAATGCTTTATAGGAATGGAGTGGTGGTACTTTCTCCTACTATTGTGCATATGGGATTCTGGTCTTGAGCCCTCACTGCTCTTCAGAAAGGGACTAAAGTAGGTGTGATTGCAAATATCTCAACACGATTGCGTGTATTCAGATTACCTTGAAGAAATTATCATTTTTGATGGGTGCACATCTTATCATTAAATGAATGGCGCTAATATTTATTTAGGCACACTTATTTATTGAAGTGCTTTGATAAATATTTATTATTTTTGTATGCACATAGGCACTCGATTTAAATATCACTACAACAAAAAGGCCTCATAGACGTACCTTTAGACACGATTTTTGAATATAGAGAAATACTTACGGGCGCGTCTATTCGCCCGTCTATTTGCACGTCTACCATTTCGAGTCTATAATCGTATGTATCAATGAATTTACACACACAAATAGATGTGCAATAGACGCACATATACACGTGCATATAGACACGCTGATAGACACGCTTTTACAAGCACTGATAGATTCGAACGGAAAACAAAAAATGTCATTAAAAAAAAAGATATTTAATTTCTTTTTTTAATTTGAATTATGAAGCGCGTGTATAAGCGTGTGTAGTCTGCATTATAGACGCGCGAATAAACGTGAATTATCTGCAATTTAGACGCGCAAAACAGAACTGTGAAAAAAAAACCAGAGAGCATGTGGTTGCAAAGCAACCACATGCTCTCTGGTTTTTTTTTTTCCCCTCCCATACATCAGATTGTGTATTTGGGAAAAAGATAATGTATCTTATGAGCACGAGAATTGAAAATAAAAGTCCATGTATTCATTATATATCAAAGCATTTACAAGGGAAGTTTAAGTGCTTGTGACCTAAAGCGTGGCCACAAGCAGTAGGCTCAAAGAGATATCATACATATACAAGAAAAAAGGCCTCATGAGGAGGTATGGTGCTCCTCTACGAATCTGAAGAGGAAACATCCTCGCTAGTACCACCATGGCTACTAGCATCGCTATCCCCCTCCTCGCTATGCTCCACATCCGGGTTCGCCTACACACACAAAAGATCAGGGTTGCTTACATAGACAAGGTGGAGAAAAATTTATAATTAGTTATACTTTTAATAGGAAAGTAAGAAAAACATACCTCCTCTGGCTGTCGAATCCTCATGGCCCAGTTGTATTGGTCCTCCAGTGATGAGACCCTCCTCATACAAGTGAAGCCATGTCGCTGCACGGTTATGGCCTCGATGGTAACCTACCTCTCTAGGAGTAGGTGTCCTACCAATGATGGTAGTCTGCAAAACATTTAGAGATATACAAATAATTATGAGTCACAATATATTAGACTAAAATATATAAAGAATTGAAAGAAATATAAATTAAAAAAAACTAGAAATCAAAATATACTTACAAACTCTGCCTCCCATGACTCTCTGTCGCCCAATCCGTAATGCGATGATCCCATGGTTTCCATTTGGATCCGTCGTCGTGCCTCTGCGTGCTGGCGACTCTTCACTTTCTCAGCTGCTTTCTTCTTGGTATTCTTCCACTCTATGCGGTGGCACATAGGTGGTTGGCTATAGGCTCCACACCCCTCCTCCAGCCTCCGCAATGAGTTCCTGGCCCGTGTCATGAGGTGGGATCTTTTGTTGTGAAACATATCCCTCACTTTTGTACGTCCCCAATCATCCGAGAATCACTGACCCTCAGGATTTGGGTACCTCCTATGGACTACCCTCAACACCTCGTGCCACAAGCCACTTTTCTGATTTTTGAAGGCAATGAAACAATCTTTATACGTCGCATGCACGACGCTCCTCATGTATGCCATTACATCCCTTCCCTCATCATCATGAAAGATGCCACCAGTATCTGTAACTCTATAGTACTGGTGTACAACCTCCTCTACGTGATCTACTGGTGAGGGTGATCGCTCGCCACCTCCTAGGCAACCCCCACACAAGCCTCGTCCTCCCCCTCGACTCTCCCTCCTCCCTCTTTGTCGACTGCCCTCTGCCTCGCTGGACGCACGAGCTTCTGCAGATGCATGTGCTTCTGCAGATGCTTGTGCTTCAGCCGATGCACGTGGAGCACGTGGAGTACCTGCAAATGGAGTACCTGCATGTGGAGTCTGGGAAGTAGTGCCAGGCAAAGACGCCAGAGGCGTCCCAGACATGACACTGAACACCTCGTCTGCTGTGGGAGAGCAGCCAAGGTGTCTGGTCATCTCTCCCATGAAGTCTTCCCTACTAGGAAAACCTCCAAAAAATGCATTGACCCCCCTGCCAAAGGAGGCCAATGTATCATTCATGCGATCCACATCTGGGTCATTGCTAGATGAACCAGGATACGACATCTGTAAAAAAAACACAGGAAAAAGACAAATTTATTTGCATACAAAAAATCATATATTACCTACATTTTCAAAGAGCTTTCTTTAGACATTGAGCATAACACTTAAGTACTAATGCTTCTCTTAAACAAGAAAACTGATAACACAAACATGGGATTGGTCACATTCATCATTGCAAAAATATATTGTTTACTATCAGAACTGGGAGACCTGGCGCATGTATCCCCTTGTCTAGATTGCAGGTTAGATGCGCCCTCAGACGCGCTCCAGAGTGAACCTTCTGTCCAGTGCGTCTATTTGCGCATCTAAGATGCATCACAAACGCGCTGTCAGACGCGCATCCCAGGTCAATGCGCGTGTATAATCACATGTAGACTGTAGGTCAACCTTCTGTGCAGTGCGTGTATCATCGTGTGTACACTGCAGAGCACACGCGCCAGCACACACGCTCTAAGACACACCCTCAGATGCTCTGAGAGGAAACATTTTTTGCGTCTATGTCTGCGTCTACACTAAGATGTAGACGTGCTATCAGACACGCCCCATCGGCCGATTTCAGGCCGACGACCGCCATTGATGATTTACAAAATGCAATACATAATGGAATCACAAATCCTAAATAAACAGACAGAGCAGAGAGAGGAAGAGAGAAACAAAGAGAGAGAGAGAGAGAGAGAGAGAGAGAGAGAGAGAGAGAGAGAGAAAGAGAGAGAGAGAGAGAGAGAGAGAGAGTCATCTTGGGTGTTTGGTGTGGCAGGTGGTGGCGCTTCTTCCTTCTCCTTCTTCCTCTCCTTGGTAAGTTACCCTCCCTTGATGCTTGCTTGCTTGCTTGCTGCTTCTTCTTGTTCTCCTCTTTCTTGTTCTCTCTTTTTTCCTCTCCTTGGCTTTCCTTTTTCCCTTCTTGTGTGTTTGAAATGAAAGAAGAGGTGAGTCATGAGGAGGTGAGGCATGAAGAGACTAGGTGAGGCATGAAGAGACTGCATGTCGGCTAAACTCAAGCTTCTGAACCGCAAAAAACGCAGGAAAGGAAAGGCACACTTTGAAAAGAAATGATTTAAGTATGGTTTGAATTTTGACGTGTGCGTCTATTTTCACGTGTATATGTGCGTCTATTGTTCAGATAGACGCGAGTATAGACGCGAATATAGACGCTGTCGAAGGATTTCGAAAGCAAGGTCGCAACTACAGAGGACTTTGAATAATTTTAGGATAGAAGATCAATCTAGTAGATCAAATTCAATTTGAAAGCTCTATTTCTGTACCAACTCTAGTCTCTGAATCTATAAATAACCAGGGTGTTCCTGTTGCTCTAATGCCATCTATTTCTTCAATTAAAGAATAGGTAGTCTGAGTATTGAAAACATTATTCAGCTTGATCCCATATCAGAAGTACAAAGCCTCACTATCCTGCTTACATTCATGCACAACATTGGTAATATGAGGAGAATCTAATGCAGGTTTGTAAGCCTGCATCAATATATTTCTGTCTTTCAAAGCATCAACAGGCTAAACTTCATCTTCAAAAGCAAACTGCATAATACAAAGAGAACCATGTCGGGAAAGATCAACATTTTCACAAACAAAACCTATGATAAGGTGCTGTTTTGGATCAGGCTCTAAGTAAAGTCATGGTAATTGTGCTGAATCTGTAACAAGATGGATAAGCATTGGCAGACAGTTTGCCAAAACAGCAACCATATATCCCACTTGCACTACTTTCACGTGCATCAAGTGAACGGAGGTCTTTTGGTATTCGAACAACACTCAGACTTTCTATCTGAGACAGGGGTAAAGATGCAACCTCTAAGTGTTGCTGCAGCAACTGCGTCATCAACTTCAGAAGATTATGTCAAGCTTCTTCACCGTCACAGCAGTGCCTAGCTTCATATCTGTCGCAATAGCAATCACTGGATATCTCTCTCTATCTCCTCTGAGCATTCTTCTCCTTGATTCCTCTTATTTGACCAGAGATGCATATTCTGGATTAAATCGAAATCGTGCAATTTCATTCAAAAGGACCACTGTTTCAATCCGTAAGTTTTCAACCAGAAGAATGAAAAACCTTCTTATGGCCCCCAAATGATACAAGAGCCTTGCATCCTTCTTTTTCCAAAGTGACTTGACAAAGAGCAGGAAGAAGAAGCTGCACAACCATGGAAGAACTTTCTACAGAATCTGATGTAATACCAAATAGATACTGAAGCAAAGACAGAAATTGAGCTCTGAGTTTCTTCTGGGAGGGAGGTGTGTCTGTCGAATATCTTCCAAACCAGAAGTAATTATTCAGAACTACCAATCATCCGAGTGGATGCCAAAAACTCATCTCCTTTTGTCAAATTCTTCTTCTGTCCCACACTGGATATCCCCGCGGTAATGTGGAGGGCTCTGCCATGTCGAGAGTCATGTGAGTTGTTGCCTTGGCCAATCCAAATTGTGTTGTCGAAGTAGGTAGGTGGGAGATCCTAGTGGCTACACAGGTTGGCTAGCTCGCCGACCCACGGCTAATCACATGGAATCAGATATCAACTTCTCCATAGAAGAGCCGAGCTTTGTTGTATTGTCTTCAATCATCAAGCTTTTCTTCTTCAGCTGCCTCCTAAATTCGATTCCCCCGATACTGAGAATAATCAATCATCTATATTTGTTGAATTTGCGTAATTAGAGCTCCCCCTCAATCATCTTTGGCGTCTTTGCCTTTTCCTTCACTCTTGATCTCATCCTCTTCTTCGCTCGACTTCAGCACGTTTTTTGATCTTTGTGAGCCCTTGTGAGATTGCGCCCTTGATCGTTGTCGCTTCGTTTTCCTCTCCCTCAGTTGCAGCAACGTTTGAATTGCCGCTTCTTCAACTTCACGTCCTTTGGCTTCAGTGCATCACATCATGAATGTCACCATAAATCTTGATGAGTGCTTTCTAGTTCCAATAGATTGGGCTGCTGGAGAAAGATGTCCCTCCATACTCGAAAAGCTGCTTAATCTCCCCTTTTTCTTCCATCTTTCATCTTTTTTTTAGCCTTTTCTCCCCAATTCTCTGTTCCTTCCCCAATAGGCCCCAGAATAGCGGCCTTTTTTTTAAACCAGAAAATCTCCCTTCTTACTTGGATAACATTCGCAGCTTCGCATTCATCCTAGGATATTCTTGCCCCAATTGCTCAAAAGGTATTTATCTGATATTAGTGAAGGCATTAGCTTTGTTTCTACCAGATTCGGGAATAGCCACGCAATTCCAGAAGTTTGTAATTTGTGGTGGTTTTTCCCTTGCACTTTTAGGAACTGCAAGATCAGGCTTGCCCTTCCCTTTATTGTTCCTGGCAATCTGCCATGCTTTCTCTGCATTTCCTTTGACTTCAACTTCATGAGATATTGCTGCTCTCTTGGATTTGACAATGTCTGCCCAAGAAGTTTTACCCTCTTCCTGATTAGTTTCTCCTTTTTTGTTTTGTGCTTCAAGACATTCACGAAAGTAATCCCATTGACAACAACTGTGGCAGGATCCTGAAAATCTACTCCATTGGAGTTTGAATTGCAGTTTCCTAACATGACACTTCCACATTCAAGAATTCTGGTTGCAACTCATTGGTATTCTAGAGAAGACATAATACACGATTCCGGAAGAGGCTAGCCAGAGGAGAAAGGCATAACAGTTTGCCCAAACCATTGGCAATATCAGGCAACATATTCCACAGATATACAAGGAGTTCAATAATTTCCACCCATCATAGATACAAGATTCAAAACCCCCAAAGTAAACTCCTTAAGATTGTACCTTATTAACTGTTTCTTTAGTACTGAAGACCACCTCAGAAAAGCCTTTGCCACAAAAATAGATATGATCGAGCATCTTGAAGGATTGTTGTGTTAAACCATGTTGCCACCTCCACGGGCTTCGGGTTTTGCCCAGTAAAGAAAGCCAAGACTGCTTTACCTTGGAACCTCGAGTACTTTGGTGCAAACAATTTTGTCGCCATCCAATGCGATTTTCTTCGATGAACTTGAGTACTTGGAGAGTAGAAGACAATGAAACTTCGAATTATTGATCACTTTACTCCACCTCTTTTGGTTGCTTCAGCATGCAAGACTTCTCCTATTTCTAAGGTTCCATTGGCACCAGAAGCCTTAATCCCCCTGACAAACATGACAGCTTCCACAGTCAGACCTTCTACTTGCATCTCTTCCAAACAGTTCAGCACTTGTCTACGAAGCCCACATTCTACATATCCCGAAATAAGTGTAGCCCATGAGACTGCATCTAGAGTTACCAATCTATCAAAAACTCCCTGTTCTTCTACAAGCATGTCACATTTAGCGTACATGTCAACCAGAGCATTACGGATAAGTTCCTCTTGCACCAAACCCCTCTTCACTATATTATCCACGTAGAATAAAAGAGCAAACATAATGACTAAGTATGTACAAAGTATCAAATCCCACACACACAACTTTTTGGTGGATTCCACACCTTGGATGAACAGTAGTACCACATCCACCCCCTCTAATCCTGCACATCCTCCGGATGGGCCAACTACCCATGATCATTATCATCAAGATCCACGAACAGATTAATCTCTTCATTGTGTATTTCGGTATTTCAACAAGATTATCTGTCATATCATCTGTCTCTTCTACTGGAGTTTCTTCTCGTTGCTCTTCTCTTGCAAATTCTTCCAATGCATAATCCTCATCATCTCTTTTCTTGAAAATCTTGATTCTTTTCCCTGCAATAGGCACTCTAAGCACTGTCCCATCCAATTCTGTCAGCTCATATGTTGCATTGTCAAAGACATGTCTGACTATGTACGGCCCAAACCATCTTTTCACCATCTTCCAAAGTGCAGTATGCTGATTTTCAAGGCTGCTATCAAAGACTAATACCCAGTCTCCCTCTTCTATTGCTCTAGGCCGCAAGCGATGTCTACTGTCAAACCTATCCTTATTTCTTAGTCTAGCAATCTTCAACCTGTCAATAGCTAGCTGAATATCCTCTGGTCTTCTCTCCAACTGCCGAATCCGAAGAGCTAAGAGCTCCTCTCTCGTCAAATCCTCTTGCCAAGGTAAAACTGACCAAGTCAAAGCATAAGTCTCAGTCGGCATAACCGGTTTCTGACCATACATCAACTCTGCGGGCATATATCCTGTGGTAACACTGTGAATCGTACGATCAGCCCACAAAGAAAATGGTAGAAGTGTCGGCCATTCTCCAATCCGTCCTCTGCATGCTTTGGCTAATGCTTTCACTATCGGCGGATGTCCTCTTTCACTCTTCCCATTTCCCTCTGGATTGTATGCTATGGTTAGAGCCAACTTGATTCCTAGTTGAGAGAAAAAATCCCTAGCTTCATCTGCATCCAGTTCACCACGATCTGCAGTGATCTTACCTACACAGCCATACCTGCAGAAAATTTCTTCCAATAAGAGCTTACACACTGCATTAGTGGTCTTCGTTCTCAAAGGTCTGCCCTCAACATGATTGGTAAGATCCTCTCTAGCCAAAACAATATATCTCATCTTCCATAGACCCATAGGCATAGTAACCAAGTCAACTACCCACTTATAATGAATGCATAGTGGATAGGTCGGATGAAGCTCATCTCGATGACGCACTACCGAATACATCTGGCAGTCTCTGCAAGTCTCTACAAAGTGAGAAACATCTCTATACATGCCTTTCCACCAATATTTCTCCTTGATTTTCTCATAAGTAGCCCACACTCCTCTATGACTAGCCCAAGGACTCTCGTGAAACTCCCTCATTACCTGTAACTGTGTCTCTCTATCGCAGACAACCCGCAAGGGTAATCCACCTCTTTTCTTCGGATGCTTCCAAAGAAATCCGTCCTTGAGAAAATAACCATAGGCTTTTCTTCTGATCTTCTTGAACTCTTCATCTGTCCATTCATCTCTTTTGCTTAATGTACTAAGGTACTTGCCAGTCTGCAACCAATCTCCAATATAGAGTTCTTCTATGAACGCCACAATATCATAGACATGGCAAACATGATCAACCATAGCGGCTGAAATTTCTGCATCATCCTCTTCTGCAAGTAGTGTCTCCTCATCATCATATCTGGCTCTAGACAGCATATCTGCCACTGGATTATCCTTTCCTGCTATATGTTTAAATTCTGGATTTAATGACTTGATGTATGCAATCCATCTCAGCATAGCTATATCCGGAGTAGATCAACTTGTAATCATACCTATCAATGGCAAGCAATCTGTCTCTACCACAATTGAGGCTCCAATAAAGTACTCCTTGTCACATTTGAGAGCCGTAACAATCCCCAGTAACTCCCTCTTGATTTGCGGATATCTCCTCTGTCTCTCGTTTAGGACTTTCGCCCCAAACCGAATAGCATACCTGTTTCCATTTGCATCATCTTGACCCACAGCCCAACCTATGCCAATTGGACTAGTGTCAACTGTCAATACAATAGGCCTTCTGCAATTATAATATGCTTTCGTGAGAGTAGGAGCAATCTACAATAACTTCTTCAATTTCCGCATGGCTCTAGTGTGGCTCTCATCCCAATAAAATTTCTGCCCCTTTCGAAGTAGCTGATATAAACTATCTGCTATGTGTGCAAAAGGGGGTATCCAAATCATATAAAACACACAAGCGCCAATGAATCTCCGTACCTCTGAAGTGGTAGAACAATACTCCGTAATCTTGCCTGTAGCATCCACCTTCTCAGGTGAGGGTTTCCTGCCATAATATCCACACATATGTCCAACAATGACAACCTCATTTACTCCAAAAACAGATTTTTGCCCTGATAGTGTCAAGTTCACTTCTTCTAACCTGGCCAAAATCTTCTCACAAGCTGAAATATGATCAGCCACAAAGTATCTGCATCCCTGCTCATTTAGAATCTCATTCTTCTCTTCTTCTGCACATCCCTTAATGGGCACATCATCCAAGAAAGGCATGGTAAGCTAAGGTATGTAATCATGAAGGACCTTATGCATGTCAATCATCATATGCGCAATAGAATTAGTGGCACTTTGAGACAAGGTACACATCGTAACAAGCCCAATAGGAGTTCTCATAGTGGTTATGCCCCTACTTTCCAAAGCCAACTGAAACTGATCATATCCCGAATACAAATCACCTAAAGAATAGATGGCACGTCCAGCAAATGCTTCTGCAAACTCATCCACAACTGGACCTATACCAACATTCCTGATAGTAACTCTGTTTACTGGCTGCATGTCCTGTATAAATCGGAGAGTATCATTCTTCTTTGGAACCGTAAACCACCTATTTGAGTATGGTACAGATGATGGCTCTAGGATTCCCATCCTGATTTTCTCATTCAACAAGTCAATTAGCTTTGGCAGGTGTGCCTTAGGCACTGGAATAGGTCGGAGGTTCCATGGAATATGAGGAATAGTAAAGATCACCATAGGAGCAACAATATCCAGATTCACACATCCAATCTCATGTGGGAAAAAAGCAAACCCCCTTCCATGTCGCTCAAGCATCTCCTGAAAGCATTGCTTCTCTATGGATAGCAAGAAATCACCATTTCCAATTTTTAATTCAACAAGAGTCTCTGCTAAAAATTTATGGCCTATATGCTCTGGATTCCTCAAAATTGGATGTTTGGCAGCCCTCTTTATTTGTTGATCAGTGTCAGGTGGAAGCGGTACAGCTACCGGCTTCACCTTCTTATCCATAGTCTTGTATTTCGTGTCAACCCTGGCTTCATTATGATCCTCTGCATTACTCAAATCTTGCTGTAAATCAGCAATTCTGCACTCCAGTAGCTGAATATCCTCAGCCCTTTGCTCTATGGACTGCATAAGAACAGCCCTAAACTCTGGATGCTGAAATATTTCAGCAGTAAACTCTGTTGGCTGAAAGTTTTCAGCCCTCTGTATCTTTGTAAGCTGATCATAATCAGCCGAAAACTCTGTTTGCTGAATTTCTTTAGCACTCAATACTTTTTGCTGAGTCACCTCAGCCTCTGACTCTATTTGTGACACAAAATCTGCAATTTCATGAAACATGTCTAGGGATTGCACTAATACATTACTGTGACAACTCTGCATATCAGTTTTCAGCATATTTTCCATCTCTGACATCGTATCTGCACAAATCATACTATCATACATCCCATCTATATGCTCATCATCCTCTAAAATACCTGTATTTTTCAAATTTTTCTCCTTCCTGCATATGTACTGCCTGGCAGCCCTAGGCAACTTAGAAGTTTTCTGATAACTCATTGAACTGTTTGCTGAAATCCCAACAAAACTGGAGGAGAAAACACTGCTGCTAGGAGGCGAGATCTCCAATCTCCTCTGCTCTGTACCACCATCATCTCGCGAAACAGCGGTACCTAATGAAAACCCAAATCCCTCACAGTGGGCAAAGGTGCATCTCTAAGAGTATCCCTGTTTCTAGCATAGTTCACACACACAGTCATAAACTGAACTGCTCTCATGCCATCTTTACTGTGAATCCGTGCATAAGCAGATCCATCATCCATTACTTTTGTTTCCATGCGCATCTCTGTGATGAATGGCTGTCCAAGAATTATGGGATAAGAGCATGAATCCTGCACAAAGAAATGGAAATCCTCCTCTACATCTCCAATAGAAACCCTGACACTGGGACAGGCAGCATACAAATCACATGCAGTGTTGTTGGCAGCTCTCATACGCCACCTATGCTCTACATCCATAGGCCATCTATTACTTTCATAAACTCCACGAACTATGAGATTAATCTCTGAACCATGATCCACCAAAGCAACATAAGGCACCTGTTTCTCTCCAATTTTTACCATTGTTTCTGTAGTTTCCCTAGCCCAATGACTCCGCGAAAAGTGACTATGCGGTATCAAGACAAGCTCATCAGTTTCAGCATAATGCATAGGCTGAATCCTCTTCTCTATATGTGGACAAATAGAAGCATTCTCAACCATAACCTCATCCTCATCCTCATCCAACTCCCCAATCAAAACTCCCTGTGTATCAGTAGTAGGCAATGCATGTCTTTTCCTCTTCAGGACTTCTTGGAATTGATCTTGAAACTCTCTTTTCGAGATGCCCAAAACCTCAGAAATAGTAAAAGTCACCTCACTGCCAAGTATCTTGTCATTAAAGATTTTCTTCATGTCCGTAGATGTCTCAATATTAGACATCAATCTAAACCTTGGCTACTTTCTCTCTCTAGGCTCTTGCCTCTTTTCTTTCTTCTGAGCATCTTCCATCTGTCGTTCTGGCCCTGGTCTCAAAGACGGTCCTGCAGTAGGTGGAGTAACAAACTCACCCCCTCTAGTCTTTTTAGCTGCATTTGGATTTTCTTCATCCCTCTTACGCTTCTCCTCAACAAGTACATCTGCTCCCTGAGACTTAGCCAAGTAGGCATAAATAGTGTACTGTCAACAGGTGAATCCCAACCTGTCTCAGATCTGATGCTAGAACCTGCACTAGTCAAAACAGTCTGCTGAATTTTTCCCTTGTTTGCCATCTCCATAGCGTAAGTCCATAATGCTGATTGATTCTCTGATCCTTTCTCAATCTGAACTCCATATGCAGAAGCATCTCCTCTAGCTGCCACATAAGAAGTACGCGCAGCCATGTCATCCACTAATTTCTTCATTCCGCCTTTTCCAAAATTGGTAGCAAGCGGAGCTCCTGTTTCAGTCAACCAGATTTTACCATCTTGTCCCCAAAATACCAAATTCTTCCTCCTTGTATCCTGAAAAGATTCACAATCCCTGCAATGCTGATGGTCCGTACTATCACACAAAATACATATTCGATCTCTCCTAGGTGCACTAGGAGCACTCCTAGGTGCAATAGGAGCACTAGAAGAAATAGTAGGCACAGTCGAAGAAAACTGCTCTTTCAATTTTTCCACCAATTCTGCTTTAACTGACTCCAGTGTCAAATCCGTTATGCCTTTGATTATATCATCAAGAGAGGAAGGCACCGACGGAGCGGATGGTTTTGGAGCAGAAGGAGTCGGCATCGGTCTTGGAATAGGAGGAACGGGAGGAGTAGAAACAGTAGGCACTGGCATAGGCCAAGAAACTGGCTGAGGAAGAGAAGAAATAACAGAGATAGAAGCAGGCATAGGAGTAGAAGACGGCGTCGGTGTCATAGATCCATTCTGTAGGCGGGTCTTCCATATCCTCCTCTTGGTCAAAGTCGAAACTGCATCCTGGGCATCTTGCCAATCCGTTTTAAGACCCATAGGCTTCGTGCGATCCTCAAAAAGCCCTCCTAATTCTTCCTGAAGAGAAGGATCTACAGCTTGCAAGAAAAGCTCAACTTTTTCAACATCCAATGCTCTTTGTTCAATGGCATCCAGCTGACTATACCTCTCTTCAAATTCTCGTATCAACTCTGAAGCAGTTAGACCTTTGTTTGGCATGTAGACCCACTCTTGGAATGACCGCCGTGTAGCCATCCCAAAGTCCTCAAGGAAATACTCTTCTTTCATTCAAGGCCTTCTTAAAATCTTGCCAATGCGAATTTTGAATAAAAAGATCAGTCACTTTTGCCCTCAAGGCGGGTGTGCCAAGACGAAGGAAATACTTACTCATAAGTCCAGCTGGTACTCCAAAAAATCCCATCTTGATCTCATATGTCTTCAAGTAAGCTGAAACATTACGGCCATCAAATAGCTTCTTCTCATTCTCAACTGCTTCAATCGCCTTAGTTGCACTGATTGCATTCTCCTGCTCCGAATATAGTTGCCTTTGCTGAGACAACTGTTGTTGATGCAATTGCTGCTGCTGCTGCATATACAATTGTGTCTGCTGATTTTGAAGTTGCATATACATAGACATATTCTGTAAAATCTGCTTTAAATCATCCGTTGAAGTACTTGAAGCAGCAGTCAATGATGGAGCTGAAGTAGAGGACAAAGCAGGAATCATAGAAGAGGCTGAAACTGATGCTGAAGTATCTCCCATCCTGAAATTTATGCGACGCTTTCACGTCAGGTTCACCAAAGATGTCGAAGGATTTCGAAAGCAAGGTCGCAACCACAGAGGACTTTGAATAATTTCAGGATAGAAGATCAATCTAGCAGATCAAATTCAATTTGAAAGCTCTATTTTTGCATCAACTCTAGTCTCTGAATCTATAAATAACCAGGGTGTTCCTGTTGCTCTAATGCCATCTATTTCTTCAATTAAAGAATAGGCAGTCTGAGTATTGAAAACATTATTCAGCTTGATCCCATATCAGAAGTATAAAGCCTCACTATCCTGCTTACATTCATGCACAACATTGGTAATATGAGGAGAATCTAATGTAGGTTTGTAAGCCTGCATCAATATATTTCTGTCTTTCAAAGCATCAACAGGCTAAACTTCATCTTCAAAAGCAAACTACATAATACAAAGAGAACCATGTCGGGTAAGATCAACATTTTCACAAACAAAACCTATGATAAGGTGCTGTTTTGGATCAGGCTCTAAGTAAAGTCATGGTAATTTTGCTGAATCTGTAACAAGATGGATAAGCATTGGCAGACAGTTTGCCAAAACAGCAACCATATATCCCACTTGCACTACTTTCACGGGCATCAAGTGAACGGAGGTCTTTTGGTATATGAATTCGAACATCACTCAGACTTCTATCTGAGACAGGGGTAAAGATGCAACCTCTAAGTGTTGCTGTAGCAACTGCATCATCAACTTCAGAAGATTATGTCAAGCTTCTTCACCGTCACAGTAGTGCCTAGCTTCATATCTGTTGTAGCAGCAATCACTGGATATCTCTCTCTATCTCCTCTGAGCATTCTCCTCCTTGATTCCTCTGATTTGACCAGAGATTCATATTCTGGATTAAACCGAAATCATGCAATTTCATTCAAAAGGACCACTGTTTCAATCCGCAAGTTTTCAACCAGAAGAATGGAAAACCTTCTTATGGCCCCCAAATGATACAAGAGCCTTGCATCCTTCTTTTTCCAAAGTGACTTGACAAAGAGCAGGAAGAAGAAGCTGCACAACCATGGAAGAACTTTCTACAGAATCTGATGTAATACCAAACACATACTGAAGCAAAGACAGAAATTGAGCTTTGAGTTTCTTCTGGGAGGGAGGTGCGTCTGTCAAATATCTTCCAAACCAGAAGTAATTATTCAGAACTGCCAATCATCCAAGTCGATGCCAAAAACTCATCTCCTTTTGTCAAATTATTCTTCTGTCCCACACTGGATATCCCCGCAGTAATGTGGAGGGCTCTGCCATGTCGAGAGTCATGTGAGTTGTCACCTTGGCCAATCTGAATTGTGTTGTCGAAGTAGGTAGGTGGGAGATCCTAACGGCTATGCAGGTTGGCTAGCTCGCTGACCCACGGCTAATCACATGGAATCAGATATCGAGTTCTCCACATAAGAATCGAGCTTTGTCGTATTGTCTTCAATCATCAAGCTTTTCTTCTTCAGGTACCCCCTAAATTTGATTCCCCCGATACTGAGAATAATCAATCATCTATATCTGTTGAATTCGCGTAATTAGAGCTCCCCCTCAATCATCTTCGAGGTCTTTGCCTTTTCCTTTGCTCTTGATCTCATCCTCTTCTTCGCTCAACTTCAGTAGGTTTTTCGATCTTTGTCAGCCCTTGTGAGATTGCACCCTTGATCGTTGTCGCTTCGTTTTCCTCTCCCTCAGTTGCAGCAACGTTTGAATTGCCACTTCTTCAACTTCACGTCCTTTGGCTTCACTGCATCACATCATGAATGTCACCATAAATCTTGATGAGTGCTTTCCAGTTCCAACAGATTGGGCTGCTGGAGAAAGATGTCCCTCCATACTCGAAAAGTTGCTTAATCTCCCCTTTTTCTTCCGTCTTCCGTCTTTTTTTTAAGCCTTTTCTCCCCAGTCCTCTGTTCCTTCCCCAATAGGCCCCAGAATAGCGGCCTTTTTTTTAACCAGAAAAGCTCCCTTCTTAGTTGGATAACATTCGCAGCTTCGCATTCATCCTAGGATATTCTTGACCCAATTGCTCAAAAGGTATTTATCTGATATTAGTGAAGGCATTAGCTCTGTTTCTACCAGATTCAGGAATAGCCACACAATTCCAGAAGTTTGTAATTTGTGGTGGTTTTTCCCTTGCACTTTCAGGAACTGCAAGATCAGGCTTGCCCTTCCCTTTATTGTTCCTGACAATCCGCCATGCTTTATCTGCATTTTCTTTGACTTCAGCTTCATGAGATATTGCTGCTCTCTTGGATTTGACAATGTCTACCCAAGAAGTTTTCCCCTCTTCCTGCTTAGTTTCTCCTTTTTTGTTTTGTGCTTCAAGACATTCACGAAAGTAATCCCATTGACAACAACTGTGGCAAGATCCTGAAAATCTACTCCATTGGAGTTTGAATTGCACTTTCCTAACATAAGACACTTCCACATTCAAGAATTCTAGTTGCAACTCATTGGTATTCTAGAGAAGACATAATACACGATTCCGGAAGAGGCTAGCCAGAGGAGAAAGGCATAACAGTTTGCACAAACCATTGGCAATATCATGTAACATATTCCACAGATATACAAGGAGTTCAATAATTTCCACCCATCATAGATACAAGATTCAAAACCCCCAAAGTAAACTCCTTAAGATTGTACCTTATTAACTGTTTCTTTAGTACTGAAGACCACCTCAGAAAAGCCTTTGCCACAAAAATAGATCTGATCGACGATCACAAGTCTAGCATCTTGAAGGATTGTTGTGTTAAACCATGTTGCCACCTCCATGGGCTTCGGGTTTTGCCCAGTAAAGAAAGCCAAGACTACTTTACCTTGGAACCTCCAGTACTTTGGTGCAAACAATTTTGTCGCCATCTAAATGCGATTTTCTTCGATGAACTTGAGTACTTGGAGAGTAGAAGACAATGAAACTTCGAATTATCCATCACTTTACTCCACCTCTTTTGGTTGCTTCACCATGTAAGACTTCTCCTATTTCTAAGGTTCCATTGGCACGAGAAGCCTTAATCCCCCTGACAAACATGACAGCTTCCACAGTCAGACCTTCCACTTGCATCTGTTCCAAACAGTTCAGCACTTGTCTACGAAGCCCACATTCTACATATCCTGAAATAAGTGTAGCCCATGAGACTGCATCTCGAGTTACCAATCTATCAAAAACTCCCTGTTCTTCTACAAGCATGTCACATTTAGCGTACATGTCAACCAGAGCATTACGGATAAGTTCCTCTTGCACCAAACCCCTCTTCACTATATTACCCATGTAGAATAAAAGAGCAAACATAATGACTAAGTATGTACAAAGTATCAAATCCCACACACACAACTTTTTGGTGGATTCCACACCTTGGATGCGCAGTAGTACGACAACGCGTAGTTAAACGCGGATATAGACGCGCATTTGGGATTTATCATAATTTTTTGTTTTTAAGATAAGTTTTGATAGTGAATTCTTATCATAAGTTTTAATGTATTTATGATGATTTTTGTGTATTTAAAATTAAGATCTTATGTAAACATATGAATGACAAATATTTTGATGTTGTCATGAATTAGGTTTATTCATGTCGACGTCGTCATCACCTAGTGCGGTGCAAGCTGGTGAGTCAATGAGCACATCCTCAAGTGAGGATGAAACATTGTGTCTTCATAATCGATATGCATGGCTACAACGAAAAATTAAATGCATGTGTGATCGTTGTCGAGGGTGTATTTTTCGAGCACGTCGAATTGCAATGTCACACCTGAGCTTGTATGGAGAATGGGACCGAGAAAAATCACCGGTATTCATTGTTTTTTCTACCATTAAGATTGCATGTCTATGTTACGGGAATTATATATCAACGTACATGAAACTCCCTTTTGTGGTTGAGCAGGATGTGGTGCCACATCCTCAGATGCTCCCTCCCGGGCGTTGAGAGGCTGCAAAATGTCGATGCGAGGAGGCAGAGTCTTCAAGAAGAGTAGAGACTGACGACCATGATAGTAGCCCTCATGAAATGCCCCATCAAGTCGTAGAGGATGAGATTTTGGACAACATGGTACACCATCTATTTTCGCAACCGGTTCAGGAAGAAGGTCACTCTACGAAGCCAGATGATCCACTATATGTAGCATCATCTACTCCGTTGTATGAAGGTTGTACGTACTCCGTTCTTCATGTGTCCCTCGAGATACTTAACTTACAAACAATTTATGGATGGAGTAATGTCAGTTTGGATGCGTTATTGAAGTAGGCATCAATTCAGTCTGGCTTATGAATCATAATATTAATTGTTCTATTTTGAAATCAAACAGAAATATATGTTGGTGGTTTTTTAACTCACTTTTAAAAATATATGTAGGTTATTATCACAAATGCTTCCAAAAGGAAACAAATTGCCAACTAAGAGAGAGCAAGCAAGACATTACTTGACATCTACACCTTGGATGTTGTCAAAGAACGAGGAAAAAATAGTGAAGGAACAAATATATAGCTTTCGAACACCCACAGGATGTATGAGATGTCTCAAGGGAGCCTTCATAAAGAAAAAGAAAAGAGGTGTGGAGCAACTATCTGGTTTGAAGTTCCACGATTGGCACAAAATGATTCAAGTAAGGGTATCTCTAACCATGAATATAGTAATTAGTGGACGAACTATGTGTAAACTTTGGGGTATGATGACTTTTTCCTCAAGTAATCATTTGATCTATGAATATTGTTTACATTCAGTTCGTACTTCCTACTAGCATATCCCATTGTGTCTCCAAAGATGTACGTGATATCATTTACAAGATGGGAGAGCTTGTGAGGTGTGTATACATTGTATTTTTTCATTATATATCTTTGAATTTCTACACAAAAATAAACAATTATCAAATACATCTTGACAGATACGTGAGCTCGAAGGAAATTGATCCAAACACATTGCAAGATGCTCGAATATTATCTGTTGAGGTGGTTTGTTTGGTGGAGGAAATTTTTCCTCGATCCATTTTGACTAGTCAATTACATTTACTCGTACATTTGATTGATGAGATCGCACTTTGTGGGGCAATTCATGTAAGGTGGATGTTTTTTCTTGAGCGCTTCATGAAAACCTTGAAAGATTTTGTGAGGCAAAAAGCACAGCCTGAGGGAAGCATGGCTGAGGGTTGGTTAGTGCAATCATCCCTTGTTTATATCTCTGAATATCTTGCTGAAGTGGATCCCTCTCAACCACGACTATGGAAAGATGATGAAGACTTGAGGATGACCTCTATAGTACCTCAAGGAAAAGGAATGAGTAAAGTGCTGACAAAAGAAGAACTTCGTAAGTTAAATAGTTTTTGTGTGCTCAATAGTGATGTAATGAGCAAATGGGTGACACTATATAATGAAGCAAGGGCAAGAAGAAAAAGCGAAAGACAAGAATTTCGCACTAGATATGGACGTAATGTCTCATTTCCAGATCATCTAAATGCGCTCCCACGTCATATTGATATAGATTGGTAACATGAGGAAATGGAGAGAATGGAAAAAGAGGAGGAAATTAATATATCTCAAGAAGAGTGGGAATACGCACGAGGTTGCTTATCAAAGGTGAGACATACTATCAATTAGTTTGTTTCTATAAGTTTTATTTTATATAAATAATTGACATGTTTGATCTTTTATCTTTTACTACTAGTGCACATTATTCAATGCACTTTGGTGTGAGGGTAAACATCTTCGAACTCAACGTATAGATGAAAAGAGAAATACCCAAGATTGTGGTGTCCTTGCTCACTTCGAGGTTGCCAATGGTACCATGGAAGGTTATTGTGGCTTGATCCAAGATATTCTGAAGCTTGACTTCAGACGATTCTTTATATATGTACTGGATGTGAAGTGGTTTAAAGAAGTGGTAACAAATGGTGAGCATTGCACAATCAGATGTCATCCAAGCGGTTTTGTAATCATTGACTCTACAAAATTTCACCAAAACAAGAATGACACATTAGTACTACCTTAACAATGCGAGCAGGTATATATGCAAAGGCTAAATTTTTTTATATGTATACATGTGATACATATACACAATATAATAAGTACTTAAGTTTTTTGATTTTGTTTTTCAAATACAGGTTGTGTATCATCCAATGGTAACCAATAACCGATGGTGGTATGTCATCCCTATATCTAATCATTCAAAACCAATATATGGTAATATTACCGACATGGAGATAGCAGATGACAATCCAACAATTAATGATGATGTGCATGATGACACCATAATGGATGATATGCGTCATATAGTACAAGATGAACCTCGCGAGGATGTTCAAGGAAACGCAGAAGAAGACAATAATGTGATTGTTGATGATATTGATGAAGTTATTGAGCAATATAGCAACACATTTGATAGTGGGATAGACTTATTTGTTTCGTTACCTCTTGGTAACATAGACCTAGAAGTAGATAGTTTAGCAAGGGCTGATCTCATTGAAGATGAGATGGATCATTCACTGTAACACACTTAATTTGCTTATTGATTCAATGTGTATTCCTAATTCTATGCTTTTTTATCATGCGCACACGTGTATACTCAAGAATAAATAGTCTATTTTAAAGCTAAATTGAATTTTCCATAATAAAAAGGAAGTATCTTTTATCATCTTCAAGTACGTAGAGAAATTACGAGATGCATATTGCAATGCTTCCTACTAATTGTAAGGTTTCTGTCGCTTGCCGCTAATTACTTATATCAGGCTTGTCAACTGGAGGAACTGCCATTCATTAGAGAGCAATGAAAAAGTAATTATTAACTCTATTTTTTTAATTCAATGATTCAATGTGTATTCTTAATTCTATGTTTTTTATCATGCGCACATGTGCATGCTCAAGAATCAATTTCAGGTGGTTAAATAATTATTAACTTTGGTTTTTTAATTATGTGAATTGCTAATTTTAGGTGGTTAAATAATTATGCGTCTGCTAGCGCGTCTATATTAGCATCTATTTGCACGGATATATAGACACAAAATTTGCGTCTATTTACACGCACGTTTACACGCACTTATAGACGCTCTGATAGACACGCCCGACTTTGCGCGTCTAGCATGCACATCTATGCTTCATTTCTGTTGTAGTGTATTTCATTATTGGACATTGTATTTGGGCATAGCCTGAATTTTGGGATGCCCAATTGTTTTATTTTTTATTTTGATAAAAGCAAATACAAAAGTCAAAGCATGTTAATTGTAAAATTGGGCTATTTTTGAGCTTTAAAATGAATAAATTTATAAGTACATGCCTTGTGAAGCGCTCACACAAGGCATGAGGGGAGATTGTACTCAATTTGTTTCTTTTCTTCATGTCGTGAAAATCATCCTTCTTGTTTTATGAGCTTTAGTAGAGTTCTTTTGTTCTTGGAGACCTACACCTCGGGGATTAGTCCCAAGATACACCATGAACACATTAAGCATACCTCGGGGATTAGTCCCAAGATACACCATGAACACATTAAGCATATATGACACATAATCCTCTCTTTTAAACAATCATTCTAGGAGATAAAAGATAATCATCACTAAACACTTTCCAAAGGAAACGAACCACTAAACCCACAACTTAGGGTACCTCACCTCCTCAATGTAGGTTATTGTTCATGAAACCAATTGTTGTGCATCTAAGATGATACCATGTGTTGCATGCAATGCAATTGTGTATGATTCATGGTGCTCAAACAATTGTTTCATCAACAACTAGCATTGTGAAGGTAAAAAAACATTTCTTTTCATGCCTTTACTCTAAACGTAATTGTTGTGCTGCATAGGGCCAACACTAAGCATACTTGTGCTAACTGGACCCTCTTAACTTTAATAACAACCACGTGTCCTATATGCGATGCATCATAAAAGAATAAGAATTCAGCACATTGTCAGACCTTAACACTCCCCTTATCCCTATCACTTTAAGGTGTGCATTATCAGTGGTAGGTTTAGAGAGTATTTTTATGTATTTTTCCTTCATAAAAGTAGTAAATACTCACTTTAACATAAAGATAGGGTTGAATTGAGACTCACCCTCATGCTTGAGCCTTATTATACATTCACAAATAAAAATGTAGTTTTTTATTTACAATTTTTTTGTTTTTATGTATTTTTGTTATTTATTTACTAATAAATATCAATATTTTCTTATTTGGACCAATTGAGCTTACTAATAATTATTTTAATATCACATTCCATCCCATAGGAACACCATATACACAACAAAACCCCAAAATCTCATGATTTTTCTTAAAATCATAATGTAACGGCTTTTGCATAATTATAAAGAAATTATTAAATGATTGATTTTTCTTGATTTCTTTAACATTTTTGATACATCACAATATTTACAACCAAATATAATTTACCAACAGATTTTATCATAAAACAATTAAATTTACTACTTACTTATAGAACCGCGCTTTATATTGTACACATCTCGTCGACTAGAGGCCCCCTAACACTTCCCAAAAACTATTGACACTCCTTCCAACCTCAATCTATGTACTTCAAACTAGGAGATGAAGAAGGATTGAACTTGCAGAATTCTACCCAGGTGTCCTGGTATTTTACCCATGCCACCTAATGCATGAGAGTTTAAGGGTTTTTAGACAACTGTGTTGTAAGTGGAGGCTACGGCAGTGCCTCTAGGAAGATAATTATGCGTCCAAGAAAGGGGACAACTGTGTTTATGTCTAGATTGCAAGAATGGACAACATGTAGTCTTTGCAGTTTTAAGAATATTTCAGCCATGTGCTGGACTGAAAAGAAATACGTAGGATGGGCTGAATAAGAGCTGAAGATATATGGTTTGATGGTTGCAAATGAAGAAACCATCATCCAAGGCTTTTGTTTCTAGCCTTGATTCCAAAATATAGGCCTTCCCCAAAATCACCAGATAACTACATAAATTCTGCACAAAAAAATGATATTCATCCCTTACAACTCCAATAGTCATGGGTACGTTCAAACAAGCCGCATAAAGATCCCCTGATCAATTGTTTGTTGCCCGCATGTGCCATCTCAGATCTACATCAATTGGCCAACCTCCATTCTCATACAAGCTGTGTGCCATTACATTGATTTCAAACCATGATCCAAGAGAGCTATGCAAGGCATCTCTCTTTCTTCCACTTTAACAATCGTCTCTATTGTAGCATGCGCCCAATGCGTTCGTGAATAATGATTGTTTGGAATAAAATGAGCATCTTCTTCTTCATGTACTTGTTGATGGATATCCCCATTATACATAGCCTTCTCTCTATGCTTACTACTGCCCATAAGACCAATTTCATCCACACAAGCTTCTTGTCAGTTAGCTTTTGCTTTAAAACCTATTTTAGAAGAGGCATCTTCTAAACAATCAGTTAGCTTCTCCTGCAAGATAGGATTTGTAGCCTTCGGAAACAAATAAATTTTCTGACTCTCCAATGATTGTTGCTCATAGGCATCCAACTGGACATACCGACTTTCAAATTCACAGAGCAAAGCTATAGCAGCCAACCCTTTATTGGGCTTTTCAATCCAATCTGTAAACATCTTTTTATTTACCAAGCCTGCATCTTCCAAGAAAAACTCTTCTCTCAAAGCTTTCTTAAACATTGCCTAATCAGCATCTCTTCTATATAACTCATCAATATGATCATGCAATGCATGCATGGCCAAATGGGAGAAATACCAACTCAATGCATACTACGATACCCCACGAAACAACATCTTTTCTTCATATAACCGGATGAAGGCCAAAACATTTTGACCTTTAAACTGCTTCAATTCTGGTCCCACGCTTGCAATGTTTAAGGAATCAATTATTTCTTCTTCTTGCAAAGTTTGCATTTGCTTTTGTAAAAACAACTTATTTTGTTGTTGTTGTTGCAACAAAGGAACCATCTATTGTTGCAACAAAGTAATCATCTGTTGCAAAGCATCAACACTTCTTAAACATGCAGAATCCTCCATCTTTACACATCGATTGTGTTGACTTTCATATCGTGTTCACCACTGTCGAAAGCTTTTGGGATTGAAAGTATATCACAGGGGTAAGAGATAGTAGGGTCAAGGGAGATTCAGGGAGAGGAGTAGACGGAAGAGAAGGGGTTGAAAGAAATAGAAGATATAGAAGAATACTCATAGAGGTGAAGCCTATCAATTTATTATTGCATTATGAGAAGATAAATCTCTTGTAGACAAAAACGTGCATTAAAAAATATCTTCCTCTATGCTGCTCAAACTGCCAATCTGATGCTTTCATTGGCTCCGAAAGGGGGGCAAAATATCAGGCCACCTGCCCAAAATTCAGCTAGTTCACTCCTTCATCTCCCAATTCGGAGTGTTGCTCACTGCCTGAAAACTGCGATCGTGCGATTTTGCCAAACCTTCTTTTTACATAAAATCCTCCAAAATGGCTATAAGCTATCTACTTTCTTTTATATGTCATCTTATTCTAGAAGTTGTCTATAGTTTTTGGATTTTTACAAGAGATAATATCTAAAATATCAAAAATTGGCTAAACTTGTCCAAAATTTTATTATATTTTTTCGACCATCCACACTACGAACACTGATATTAATGACTAATATGGCATTGGCTCTCTGGATCAATAAAAAAGCCGCACTCTAGAGTTTTTCACACTGTTTGTGCATCTATATGTGCATAACGACACAACAACTATATCTAAAAATTATTGAATCCATGTATTCTGCTTCCATTAACTTTGAATTCCCGCATAAAATTTACATTAGTCCACTCCTTTTTGGCACTTCACAGGTGTTTAAATTCTGCTCTCATTGGTGACTACGGGATATGGTGACTTGGCATGTCAAATGCTATAAACTGATCTGCACAAACAACAACTATAAAAAGCATCACTCTATTACAAAAAAGAATACACAACAAAGCATAAGAATAGATCCCACCCTACCCCTTGACAAAATCAAGGCATGAAAATCCTCACGGAATTGGCTTAGCATAATCTAACAGAAGTCTAAAGCAGGTTGCTAACCAACTGCTCCAACACAAACTAGCTAAAAAGAACTATCAAAGAAGTCATCGTAGGTGGTAGCCTAGACTACCTACCCAACTTATTAGAAAAATTTTACTAAGCGAGGACTCCTATAGCCGGGTTATCATAAATTTTCATTTGATAATATATTTTCTTCAAGTTTCCATACTTAGGTATGTGAAAGGAGGGAGTTGAGCATAGTGACCCCAAGGAGAACATGGCATCAGTCTGAGGTCTTGACTTGACACCCAAGAACCTACCAAGCCCTTTTGAGGTGACACACCAATATTTTTCTTGTTTTCTCACTTTTTTTTCACTCCAACATTCCTTAGTATTTCTTTTCCAACTAGATGTCATCCCTAGGAAGACAAAGCATTGGCTCTGGGTCTCGTCTGACTCATCCCTAGTAACCTACCAAGTCTTCATAAGGCAATGATCAGTTGCCTTAAAGATTTTTCTTCCTTTTCTTTTCTATTTTAGGGGGTTAGAACCCCTTTTACATACCTTTGTATTTTTTATATCTCAACTATATTCAAATTTGCTCTTCTTTTTATTTCGGCAAGCTTCTCTAACTGCCTCACACTAGCAAGGACTCCTAGAAGAGCTGCACAGTAGGCTAGCAAAACAAGGTCACTAGCAATGCATTTTAAAAATATATCTTTCAATGCTTAACAATAACTTTGCAAGAGGTAGAAAACTACTTAAACCTCCCCCAAATATCCCTAACCTAATTGAGGGACTTCATGCCTTGATTGCAAGTCCCCAACAAAAGAACAAGTCTCCCCAAGTACATAAAGGCATATAGCATAAAAGAAAAGTACTCATAAAGGAAGAACATCACCTCGACTTGGCCATAAGAAGCTTCTGACGAACAAGAAGTTCCCGCTAGGTCTCTCTGAATTTTTATAGCACATCACTAAAACAAAACCCATTAATGGCACCCACACTAAACAAACACATGGTTGTCTTGGCCTAATGAAATGTGACATTTCACTACATAAGGACTGACCCACTTGGCTTAATGAGATATTTCACAAAATGACCATTTACCAGCATACTGTTGAGACAAACCAATGGTCCCACTACTCAAGCACAAGACCGACTAAGGATAAGGACTCCTCAAGCCCTACACTAAATGTATCAGGTTATGGGCTAAACCTCTTATATACATAGCAAGAGTTGTTCGACAAAGATGACGATAAATGATCCTATGCATCCATGATAGAATAGGAATGTGCTCAATTGCTACTTGACTCATAATCCAAACTAGCCATCAATGGCTAAAATAAGATGTGTCAGCAAGAAGACCCCAGAGTAGTCTTGGGCTAATGTTAGAAGGCAATTATAAGACCCATAATTGGCCAAGGAATCTGTAAAGCAATTCCATTGTCGAGGAACTCGTAGACAAGTCACCATCTCAAAAATATGCAACATATCAAAGAATGTATGGTATATCCATAGGATGGGATCCCACACACTATAGGTCCCATTCAATTGGTTGATCATTAACTACGAGTCACCTTTCACTAATAATCGGTGGATATCACCACATCGGGATACATTCAATCCCATAATCAAGGCCTTATATTCTTCCATATTATTAGTAAAAGAGTGTCATAAACATACTCCCATTGACGAAACCAATGCTTGCATGTTTAGCAGGTCCTCTAGAAGCTTTATCAAAATACAATGTATAGACCCAATCTTCATTGATAGGCCACGCCATATTTACTAGCTGACTTCTACTTATGATAATCAAAGTCAAGTCGAAAGAGAGGATGTATAACATGTACAATCCCTCCTTCCTTGATGAATTCGATAGGAAGCTTAGTCAGAATTCTATGACAGTGGTGGTAGTAGACCTTAGTATCCCAAGTGAAAGATCCATCTTGCTACTTAGTAAACTTGATAACCTTTATTCCACTAGATCACTTGATCTTGGTGGTAACGCTGCTCTAAATATGGATGCTCAAGCTAAGGAATGATCCTTCCCATCCAATTGTCTTGGTACCTACTACAAGTTAAAGCTGAATCATGAAGGACTTGCATGGGCACCAAGTTCGACATCAACCCTTACACATAGTAAGGCTTTAGCTTATTAAAGTTAACTTTATTTGTAAACTCTACCCCCTATAAATCTGCTAAAAGGGCTGAAGAGCCATTTTTTCCTATGGAAAATTTATATGGTCCATCCCATTTGGATTCTAATTGACATTGAAATTACTCATGCTGAGCATCATAGTACATCACCAACTGCCCCTTCACAAATTTATATTTCTTAGCCTGAAGGTCGTGAACTACTTTCATTCTCTTCTTCCCTATCTCTTGATATAATAAAGCTTGCAATCAAAATTCATTAAGATACGATGCAAGAGAAATAAATCTCTCATGCATAGCTTGTACCTCACCTTATGAATAATTGAGAGAAAATTGCATAGTGGGCAATTGTCTTTCCAATGGTAAGACACACTCTCCCCCATATACCAACTTGAATAGGGTGTGGCTTGTAGCTCGCTTAAATGCCATATTGTAACCCAAATCATCACATATAATTTCTTATCCCAATTTCACTATCTTGCCACTACACGGACATGGTGCAAAAAATCTCAAGTGCATCATCATCTGACTTTCTTATTGATCAAGAGAGTCAATGACAGCTGAGTCATTAGTGCTAGTGTGAGTGGCATGGATGGTCCAAAAATACTAGATTTTTGGATAATTTTAGCCTATTTTAGATATATTATATCTAATTTATTGTAAATATTCGAAAAATCTAAGAAAACTCCTAGATTAGGATGGCATGCAAAAGCAAGTAGCTTTTTCAGCCAGTTATGGGATTTTTCATAAAAGAGAAAATTTGTGAAATCGTGTGCATCGTGATCGCAGTTGATTGGTTGAAGACTGCACTTTGAAATGGAAGAAGAAGAAGGAGTAAACTAGGAGATCTTGGACTAGGTGTTCGGGCATTTTACCCCCCTTTCAAACCCAACGGAGCCATCAGATTTGGGTTCCAGGTAACACAGAGGAGGTTGTTATTTTGATGCATGTTTTTGGTCTACGAAGGAGCTCCAGGAGATCTAATGCCTAGAGATTACTTCTGAGTAGTGCCAGACAAAGGATTTTAGGTTTTGTCAATACATATTGATTCAATTCATTGTGCTTTATCTTTATCATGTTTACCTCTTGTCTACTCTTTTTCTTCTCTTCCATCTCCTATCTCTACTTCCTTCCATCTCTCATCCCTGCTAGATACAACATTTCAACAAAAACCCCTCCAACATTGGTGAACTCGACGTGAAAGATCGTTAGAAGAAGGAAAGATAATATGAGAGAATCTTCGAGCACAATTTCTAGTGATGTTTTGCAACAGTTGGTGCAGAATATGAATATGCTTATGTAGGTACAACAACAACAACAAGTGACGTAGGCTTCTGCTCAAACAAAAAGTGTTGTGATGAATGCTCTGCAACAAGAACTTGAGTGTGAGATGAATTTGTTTAATGGTAGAAATGTATCTGCATATGTACATACCTATGCTCAAAAGATGGAATTCTTTGGGATGGCTCAACTTGCATGGAGCCAGTATTTTGTATGTGTTACTGTACATGAACTGAAAGTTGAATTACTGACTTATACATGCAGGATGCTAACTGGGTAGCTTTCAAGAAGACACTTAGGGAAGAATTTTACATTGAATATACCATTTTGATTACACACAAGACTTTTCAAGAGTGGGTTTTACAACCCAATAAGGGTCTTGTGGCTATAGAATTATAAAGAGGATTTGAAAGTTGATTTGAGCAGTTAGATCTTGCGGAACAACAAGCTCTTACAAGTGAGAAAATTGAATTGTTTCTACAAGCAACTAATCCTGAGCTTCAAGAGAAGCTTGATGATTTGCTAGAGGATCTGACTACAAAAACATGTCTTAAAACAAAGTGGAGACATGTCAAGGAAGCTGTTACTACACTGTGAAGAAGCATAGAAGAAGAGAAAGATTGCATGTCTCTAGTTTGCCCACTGTTATAGGAAAAATTGTTGAAGTATCCAGTAAGCCACCCACGTCTGTGGCTAACCCTATGGCTGTACCTGCTATTGTACCCTCTCTTAGGGAGGATGTCTTATATGAATTGGTCAAAGTCATGTGGCATCTTCAATTGAAGGTTGCAAAATTGGATGAAAAAGGAAAAGAGGAAAGGGAATGGGCAACAACCCCTCAGCCAGGAAAAAGATGTATGTGTTGTGATAGGTTGCAGCGTGAGAGAAAGGATTGTATTGCCTATCACGAGGCCTTGGCATGACAACCCATATTTTGGAAAGATGGCAAGATCCATGCACAAGAAACAGGATTGCCTCTTGCTTTGAATTTTGAAAAGAGAAGAATGTAGAAGTTGTTTGAAGACTTGGATGTCTGAAATGCTTATGCAATTGTACATGATTCTACTTTTGGTCTATAGTTGGATAGAATGCATGGCCATGTGATGGTTGTGAAATATGGACACAAGCTTTGCATGTAGCTGAAAAGAAAAAAATTACTGATAGTGAAATGTATATTCAGTGTATGTATATTTAGCAAAGGTACAAAACACGGATGTACTTGTGGAAGATAAACAAAAGAGAGATGAAGATAATGCACGAACATCTAAAAGAGTGACAAGAAGAAGTGTGGATCAGCCTAAAGCTACAAATCAACCACCTCTCGAGTATGTTATGAAAGAGGTTAGTAAGGAGAAAAAACAGGAGAGCAAACAAGAGGGCAAAAAGAAGGGCAAGCAGTTAGGATATAAGTTGTAGTCTGACATTGAGATAGCCACAGATCTTAAGAAGGTTCTTGAAGAATGGATCTTAAACATTCGGGCAAAATTCACCTTGGGAGAGGTGCTTGGCATCGCCAAGCGAGAATTTCATGATGAGATCATTGACATAATTAAGAGGAAGCATCAGTTTCTTGGTGATATCACTAGTGTATTGCTGCCATTTGAAGAGGAAAGTTGTTTGTTTGGTATTCGGGCTGAATATGAGCATGAAGTAAGTACTGGATTATCTATGTAAGTTGTTTGAAGAGGAAAGTGGTTTGTTTTGGTATTCGGGCTAAATATGAGCATGAATTAAGTACTAGATTATCTATGTAGGATGCTACTAATTAGGGGACAACATGTGAAAAAGAGAAGAAAGTGGCTAAAAATGCATTGTCTTGTAGCAATATGCATGGTGGAGTAAGGCAAATGCAACAATACAGGGAAGAGACTCTAGGATTTATTCCTCAAAGTCATTATAGAAGAAATCATTGGGCCAGGGCTACCACTGAAATGATAGTGAAAATAGGGGAATGTGAAACTCCTTGTGTTGCTTTGCTTGACCATGGGTCTGAGATTATTAATGTCATTAAGCATGGATTTTATGAGAATGGTGCATGGCCTATGGACACTGATCATGGTTGGCATATGAGGGTTGCAAATAATTCTTTCGGAGAGCTTTATGTTGCATGTCCCAATGTGAAAGTAACAATTGGTGATGTACAAGAAGAGCAACACTTCTTTGTGCAAGATAATTCCTTATATGCAGTGATTTTGGGAACCCTATATTACATGAGTGTGTATGGAAACAAAAGTGCTTGATGATGGTTCTGCTTATGCAAGAGTCAAAAGCAAGGATGGGAGAAAAGCAGTCCAATTTCTTACTATTTGTGTTAATCATCCTAGAAATTGAAATATGCTTCGAGAGTCTCCTTTGGTTCCAAATGCAAGGAAATTCAAAGACCTGGATTTTCATTAAGCACTACTGTTATGCAGGGCTACAGTAGTGTTCTTCAGAGGATGTACTCGTCTCTTGATGGAATGAAGCATGTATTTACTATTGGTTATTCTTAGTTTACAGCAAACAGTTCATGTTGGTTTAAGCCTATGGAAGCTATGTGCAAGGCTGAACGCATATCTATGAAATGGGCTACTAAGGAACTAAGAGTTTTGGGGCTATTAGCTAAAAAATGAAGGCATTTCAGGCATCTTCTATGGGCTGAATATTAATAACACTTTGGCTGAAATTTCAGTAACTATACATGCAGAAAATGAGGTTGAAAACAGAGTGTTGTCAGTATGTTCTTTGGACATGAATGATGTTATAGCATTGTTTGCTTAACAGGAAGGATTACAATGGGTTGAAGCACTTGTGGAGACAAAGTATAAGAAATTTAACAAAAAGATGAAACCAACTGCTTTGCCACTTCCACTACAAAGTGAGGGTTTGTATGAAAAAGTGTCAATGCAGCCAAACTTACAGGATCCTAAAGATATAGGTCATCAGTTTACATCTGAAACATTACAAGAATTCAAAGTTGGTGCACACAGATTTCTTTTGCGTGCTGAAAGAGACTATTTTTAATGTGGATGTTGGCTAGGCATGGAAAGGCATTTGCATTTCAGCCAACTGAAATAGGTTGTGTGGATCCAAATGTTGTTTCTCCTATGGTAATATTTACTGTGCCACATATACCATGGAACTTGAGGCCTATTCCAGTGCCTAAAGCTTACTTGCCAAAGTTGATGGATTTGCTAAATGAAAAGATTCACATGAAGATCTTGGAGCCCTCTTTAGCCAAGTACTCAAATCGTTGGTTTACTATTCCCAAAAAAGAATGGGGCTTTGAGATTTATTCAAGACATGCAACTAGTCAATAAAGTGACCATGAGAAATGTGGGTGTAGGTCCTGTGGTTGATGAATTTGAAGAGGCTTTTGTAGGCAGAGAGATCTATTCTTTGGGTGATCTTTACTCAGGGTATGATTAGTTTCAGCTTGTAGTTGAAAGCAGGAATATCACAACCATGAAGACTGTAATGTGTCCCCTAGTATCAACCAGGACACATCCTAGCAGTCCATTGGAAAGGATGTCTAGAAAACTCCACCCGGCACTCCCATGGAATATTACGGATTTTGCGATCTAGGTCTTCCCGCGTCTGCCACCTAGTAGAAGCATCCTGGCCGTTCCCACTTAGGATCGACCGGAATTAGGGTTTTCCTGATTTGGTCATTAGCTAACAGCAACTAGCGTCAGACCCGAGCGAACTACTTTACGCAGAAACTCCAGGTCCGAACCGGATTCACGCTGCATTTGGTTCAAGGCGAATGGGAAACGAGAGGGATACAAGGCTCAACCTCTCTGCCATAAGGCATAGTCCCTATTCCGTTCCCCTAAAACAACGTAAATTGGGTAAAACTCTAGGTCATCGCTCTCGTTATTCGTTTTGATGATGATGATCATCCCGCTGTTCTTCTAGATTTTTGAGAAAAGTTCTCGGCTAATCGGGACCACCCAACCGTAGGACGGACCCATGGTCTATCCTCCGCACTTTCCTCGGTTTGTTTTAGTTATGTAATTATCTAACACATTAATTTGACATATAACAATCAGCTTCTTTAATTAGCCCTGTTAAGCACTGGTTCCTTCACGTAATCTTATCATGTGACATAGAAAAACAATATCAAGCAAGTTCTTTTTTTAACATTTCATCATTTTATCTTTGAAATACAAGGAGTTTCGCCCGTAGGCTTGTCCATAATCCGCCCGAAGGCTATCCAATAATCCCCAGGGATCACTATTCCCAGCTTCCGCCCGTAAACTAGTATGCGGGCCTCGAGATCCAATCCCGAGTCATGTTAGCCTCTTGTACAGGACCCGCAAGGCAAGGGATTTACGGCCAGAGCCCCCCCTGGCACCCAAGCGTCCTCCTACTTCAAGTAGAATTCAACGGAGAGACCTCTTGCGGTGGGTTCGGTCCACGTTCCCGGCGCGGTCAACAACCCCCTTGGTTAGGGTCAGGCAGGCAGTCGGGGGTAACTGAAGCTGCCTCTCCCTTCAGGCCTTCAACCTGAAGCATTAGATATATTTTCATCCTTTAGTTCCTTGAGCAAACAATGCAAACAGTGCTTTCTAAACTGTTACAAGCACAATCAATTCCAGTGGTCGTTTATTTGGCCAATTGCTAAGGAGTGAATCTTTCTCTCCGAATGCATCTAGCACTTGATCCAGGATCAATTGCCACTTGGCAAGATCCCCAAGGGTTTGTTTGTTAACCCTATATCCTTGGGTTAGGGCCGTACCCTACTAACCCAACTTAACCAATACCTTAACTTCTATTAGCAGTAAATATGTTATTCCAATTTACTAATTTGGTCTTTTGCTTCCAAGCAAATATCTAATCCTCGTATCTTGGTTACTTTACCCAAGAAAGGTACTATATCACGACGATTATTTCTCCTCTTGCAAGATAAACTTGCGTAAGAATCTGCCAATCTCATTCCGAGGAATTGGCCATTCTCTTTTGATCAAATCACAAGATCATGCGAGTCTGCAACCTATTGCGCGAGTGTGGCATCAAAATCGTGGGACTATTTTACCCATCGAATGGCGTTGTCTAATCACGAAATCATGATTACCGTTCCTGATTGCACTAGTCGATATTGTCGGTCCTAAAGGTCCAAATCCAAATCGAGTTTCATTCTTTTAGCGAGCGATCCTTAGGGTAAAAACCCTAAATCGTTTCTCGCAAGTGTGTCCTATTGTCGCTACATTCCGTGAATGAGGGCAAGTCTTTAGGGTATAAGAGTTTCAGCTTTGGCAATAAGAGCGATTAGGTCATGTCCTCAATGTGCTAAACCCTAGTTAGCTCTTTGGGATATGTTGCATTGCGGTTTAGGTGTTTTTTTTAGGGTAAACCAATTTACTTATCTATTCTTGAAGGTATTTACGATACCCTTCTCGTAACCACATGATTCATTTCCTACGTTTGAGTATATTTACAAACCCTACTTTTCTGGTTAAAACCGAAGCATATGCTAAGTTACGACATAACTTCTATTGTTGATGCATTTAAGATTCATGCTACTAAGCGATAGGGTTTTATGTGAACCATGCAACCTTTTTCTAACTTCTTTTCTAAATGAGATTTTTGTATGCTGAATAAGCATTGTACAACCTTTCGTAACTATTTACGTAGTTGATTGAGATTCAAGCCAATTGACTAGATTTTAATCTACTTTACGCAGTTTTAAGAACCATTTCCATGCCTTGTAAATTCCTACAGATTATTAGCGACCTTCTTTTAATGAATCATTTTGAAGGAAAGATGCCTAATAATGCGACATATGATTTATTCTTTCCCATGCATAATCGAAAGTGTACATCAGTAATTTCAATTTTATAAAGATGGGCATTAGTTAATCTGAGTTCGTTACTTTGCAATGCATAATAACCACTTGCTAGGAATGCATAAAGATCTTATGCTCTTCCTTTTCATTCGTTTAATACAAATGACCAATTCCTTGATCGAAGTTATTTCTTTTAATTTAGTCAAGGTATTTCAATCAAGAAAAAGTGCATCCTAATTCCATAAATGAATCATGCACAATTGAAATATTACGACGTAAACAAAATTAGAAAGAAAACCTGGACTTGTGGTGGAATGTCCACATGGATGCTAGGAGATTATCCTCCTGCGGTTGCGCCTTGTGCCTTCTTAGGGGCCATCATGAATTCGGCCTTTTCGCCTTGGACGCAGATTTATAATCTTGACCATCTCCTTTGCACGCGAAACTCCCTTTGTGATTCGGCTTCCTTGATCGATTTCACCGTCTTTCAGAATCGAGCTTTAGAAGGCTTTTAAAAGGAAACCGGGGTTGAAAACTTTGTGGAAATGCTAGGGAAAGGCCTTTTAAACCTGGCTAGTGTGGCTTATGGGGGATGTAAGGGGGAAAAGTCAAGTTTTCGGGGATATAAGAGACCGCTTGAGAAGGGCAATAGGAAGGGTTTTTAAGAGCCCGCAAGTACATATGAGTTTGAGTGGGGATTTCCCACGGGAAGGGTCTTTAAAACCCGGCCTAAGGTGGGCAAAAGGGCTTAAATTTCAATGGGGAAGGGGTGTAAGGCAAGCTTAGAAAGGGCTTAACTCTGGGGGTTATATAAAAAAAAACCCGCAAGGGAAGGCCTTATGAAGGCCTCGTAGGAAGGGGCTTAAAAGATTTTTAAAGAATTTTTGTTTGGGGGGGGGGGACCCACGGGAAGGGTTGCTTTAAACCTTCACTCAATTGGCAGTGTTACGTTGTCTCCTCCCTCTTGGCGTGCAGCGTTATGGCCCTCCTATTACTCCCCCCCCCACAGGGGTTTATGTAGGATAGAGAGAGGAGACCTCTCTCCCCCACGTGGCCAACTGCATGGCCATTCTCCCTTCTACGACCTCCAGCGCTGTGCTGAATCATTCCCCCTTCAATCCCTTCCTTCCAACACGACCTTTGGCGAAGGGATAAAAAAGAATTTGCCATATATCCATCAATTATCCCTTTGGCCTCCTACCAAGAGGAGGTTCTTATGAAGAATGCGGATTTTTATTAAACCTTAGTCCTAAGTCTCGATTGGCCCGTGGAGAGTATACCATTTAAAGATCACACCGTCCGTGACTACAATGCCCGAGACTTCACACGGCCTCGTAATATTTTCAACAGAAATATTACATTCTGCTGATACCAAACTTTGCTTCAACCTATCAAAGCTAGTTTGTTCGGCAGTTGACCATGCAATGTTTGCTTCTTCAGTAAGTCTGTCAAAGGTGTTGCAATCAAAGCATAGTTTTTTATGAAGACCCTATACCATCTTGTCAATCCAAGAAAGCTGCGTATTTCTTTGACAGTTGTTGGTATTTGGCCATCCTAGAACATTTCTGACTTAGGCCGGCTCCACTGAGATTCCTTCTGCTGATATGATGAATCCCAGATAACCAATCTGATGTTTGAGGAATGCACATTTCGTCATCTTAGCATACAGCTTGTGTGACCTCCTTGTCTCAAGGAAAATCCGAAGTTGGGGTTCATGATCTCCTTCTTGTTTGGAATAGACTAGAGTGTCATCAAAGAAGACGAGCACGAAGTTATCAAGATATGGTCTAAAGATATCCTGCATTAACCTATTGAAGGTGGCAGGCGCATTCGTAAGCCCTAATGACATAACTAGAACTCAAAGTGTCCATATCTAGTGTTGAAGGTCGTCTTTGGGATATCTTCTTCCTTGATTCTTATCTGTTAGTAACCAGACCTAAGATAATCTTGGAGAATATCTTGGCACCCTGAAGACTATCAAGAAGCTCATCTATTCTAGGAATATGATATTTGTTCTTGACTGTTGATTGATTCAACCCTCTGTAATCAATACATAATCGAAATGTTCCATCTTTCTTTTTCTGGAACAGTACTAGTGCTTCCCATGGTGAATTGCTAGGACGGATGTAGCCCTGATCTAGCAGTTGCTTGAGTTGTTCCTTCAGCTCCATTGCTTCTGGTATAGACATTCTATAGGGTCTCTTCTCAATTGGCGCAACTCCTATTACTAGCTTGATCTCATGATCTAATTCTCTTTGAAGCGAGAGTTCTGTTAACTCTTCAGGAACTACGTCCGCATATTCCTTTAGCCAAGTGACCAAATCACTTTACTTCTTTATCAATATTCATAGTCAAGACAACTGTTGATTTAAAAAAAAAGTTTTATTCCATTCATATCAGCATAGCCCTTTCGAGGTACAATTATTTCTTGGGGTGATGGAACAAGTTGATACATTAATTCGAGGAGAATAAGATGTTGTTGCATTCAGCTACAGGAACTGAGTAGTAGTACGGATTGGGGTCATTGATTTTCAGGAATCGATAGTTCATTGGAAGATTAGGGTATCTTTTCCTTTGATATCCATTCTTCTCATGATGTCCCAAAACCTTGATTCGGTCGGCAGGGATTCTTTGAATCACTTCCCCGTACACATACTTATTCTGGTTAACCCTTCGACCCCCGACCTGTAGGGTCGCGTTTGCGTGAGCCTCAACAAAGACGAACAGCTTCACAATCTTCAAATCCTCCATCCACTTGCTTCTCTTCAAGTTAATTTGAAGGTACGCAGGTCGATGGGCAGTTATGTAATAGATCCCTGAAACACCCATCCATCTCCGTTCTACGTACACAGGCGATGGATTGTAAATGCGGTCTAGGATGTTCATCATCTCATCCCTTTGTCGATAATCTGTGGAATGCATCGTGGTCATAAACATGACTCGGAATACTAAGAACCTGTTCCATGCTTCATAATTCTGCAAGACAGCATTGAAAATAAGGAAATGTTTGGGACAATAACATTTGCTTTACTTCTTCTTATTAAAATTTCTTAAAAACAAGTCATTTGTTGGTTCGTTCTGATACCAACTGTAACGTGTCCCCTAGTATCAACCAGGACACGTCCTAGCAGTCCATCGGAAAGGATGTCTAGAAAACTCCGCCCGGCACTCCCATGGAATGTTACGGGTTTTGCGATCTAGGTCTTCCCGCGTCTGCCACGTAGCGGAAGTATCCTGGCCGTTCCCACTTAGGATCGACCGGAATTAGGGTTTTTCTGATTTGGTCATTAGCTAACAGCAACTAGCGTCAGACCCGAGTGAACTACTTTACGCAGAAACGCCAAGTCCGAAGCGGATTCACGCTGCACTTGGTTCAAGGAGAATGGGAAACGAGAGGGATACAAGGCTCAACCTCTCTGCCATAAGGCATAGTCCCTATTCCGTTCCCCTAAAACAATGTAAATCGGGTAAGACGTAACTCTAGGTCATCGCTCTCGTTATTCGTTCTGATGAAGATGATCATGAGAAAAGTTCCCGGCTAACCGGGACTACCCAACCGTAGGACGGACCCATGGTCTATCCTCCGCACTTTCCTCGGTTTGTTTTAGTTATGTAATTATCTAACACATTAATTTGACATATAACAATCAACTTCTTTAATTAGCCCTGTTAAGCACTGGTTCCTTCACGTAATCTTATCATGTGACATAGAAAAACAATATCAAGCAAGTTCTTTTTTTAACATTTCATCATTTTATCTTTGAAATACAAGGAGTTTCGCCCGTAGGCTTGTCCATAATCCGCCCGAAGGCTATCCAATAATCCCCAGGGATCACTATTCCCAGCTTCCGCCCGTAAACTAGTATGCGGGCCTCGAGATCCAATCCCGAGTCACGTTAGCCTCTTGTACAGGACCCGCAAGGCAAGGGATTTACGGCCAGAGCCCCCCCTGGCACCCAAGCGTCCTCCTACTCCAAGTAGAACTCAACGGAGAGACCTCTTGCGGCGGGTTCGGTCCACGTTCCCAGCGCGGTCAACAACCACCTTGGTTAGGGTCAGGCAAGCAGTCGGGGGTAACTAAAGCTGCCTCTCCCTTCAGGCCTTCAACCTGAAGCATTAGATATCTTTTCATCCTTTAGTTCCTTGAGCAAACAATGCAAACAGTGCTTTCTAAACTGTTACAAGCACAATCAATTCCAATGGTCGTTTATTTGGCCAATTGCTAAGGATTGAATCTTTCTCTCCGAATGCATCTAGCACTTGATCCAGGATCAATTGCCACTTGGCAAGATCCCCAAGGGTTTGTTTGTTAACCCTATATCCTTGGGTTAGGGCCGTACCCTACTAACCCAACTTAACCAATACCTTAACTTCTATTAGCAGTAAATATGTTATTCCAATTTACTAATTTGGTCTTTTGCTTCCAAGCAAATATCTAATCCTCGTATCTTGGTTACTTTACCCAAGAAAGGTACTATATCACGACGATTATTTCTCCTCTTGCAAGATAAACTTGCATAAGAATCTGCCAATCTCATTCCGAGGAATTGGCCATTCTCTTTTGATCAAATCACAAGATCACACTCTCGCAAGTGTGTCCTATTGTCCCTACATTCCGTGAATGAGGGCAAGTCTTTAGGGTATAAGAGTTTTAGCTTTGGCAATAAGAGCGATTAGGTCACGTCCTCAATGTGCTAAACCCTAGTTAGCTCTTTGGGATATGTTGCATTGCGGTTTAGGTGTTTTTTTAAAGGGTAAACCAATTTACTTATCTATTCTTGAAGGTATTTACGATACCCTTCTCGTAACCACATGATTCATTTCCTACGTTTGAGTATATTTACAAATCCTACTTTTCTGGTTAAAACCAAAGCATATGCTAAGTTACGACATAACTTCTATTGATGCATTTAAGATTCATGCTACTAAGCGATAGGGTTTTATGTGAACCATGCAACCTTTTTCTAACTTCTTTTTTAAATGAGATTTTCGTATGCTGAATAAGCATTGTACAACCTTTCGTAACTATTTACGTAGTTGATTGAGATTTAAGCCAATTGACTAGATTTTAATCTACTTTACGCAGTTTTAAGAACCATTTCCATGCCTTGTAAATTCCTACGGATTATTAGTGACCTTCTTTTAATGAATCATTTCGAAGGAAAGATGCCTAATAATGCGACATATGATTTATTCTTTCCCATGCATAATCGAAAGTGTACATCAGTAATTTCAATTTTATAAAGATGGGCATTAGTTAATCTGAGTTCGTTACTTTGCAATGCATAATAACCACTTGCTAGGAATGCATAAAGATCTTATGCTCTTCCTTTTCATTCGTTTAATACAAATGACCAATTCCTTGATCGAAGTTATTTCTTTTAATTTAGTCAAGGTATTTCAATTAAAAAAAAGTGCATCCTAATTCCATAAATGAATCATGCACAATTGAAATATTACGACGTAAACAAAATTAGGAAGAAAACGTGGACTTGTGGTGGAATGTCCACATGGATGCTAGGAGATGATCCTCCTGCGGTTGCGCCTTGTGCCTTCTTAGGGGCCATCATGAATTCGGCCTTTTCGCCTTGGACGCAGATTTATAATCTTGACCGTCTCCTTTGCACGCGAAACTCCCTTTGTGATTCGGCTTCCTTGATCGATTTCACCGTCTTTCAGAATCGAGATTTAGAAGGCTTTTAAAAGGAAACCGGGGTTGAAAACTTTGTGGAAATGCTAGGGAAAGGCCTTTTAAACCTGGCTAGTGTGGCTTATGGGGGATGTAAGGGGGAAAATTCAAGTTTTCGGGGATATAAGAGACCGCTTGAGAAGGGCAATATGAAGGGTTTTTAAGAGCCCGCAAGTACATATGAGTTTGAGTGGGGATTTCCCACGGGAAGGGTCTTTAAAACCCGGCCTAAGGTGGGCAAAAGGTCTTAAATTTCAATGGGAAAGGGGTGTAAGGCAAGCTTAGAAAGGGCTTAACTCTGGGGGTTATATAAAAAAAAACCCGCAAGGGAAGGCCTTGTGAAGGCCTCGTAGGAAGGGGCTTAAATGATTTTTAAAGAAATTTTGTTGGGGGGGGGGGGACCCACGGGAAGGGTTGCTTTAAACCTCAAGGCAAGGTGAACTTAAAGGCTTTAGTGGAACCCCACGGGAAGGGTTCTTACATCCCGCAGGGGGTGTATATAAAAACCACAAAAGAAGGGTCAAGGAAGCCCACAGGATAGGGGGGCTTCCTAAGGGCCTTTAGAAGCTTCCCAAGAAGCTTTTGGGAGCTTCTAGGGCCGTGGCTTCCACACGTGGAGGAGAGGAAGATGACTATTGGCAGCAGCTTGCGATTCCCAGGCGGCAACTTGCGCAGCAACACTATGCCTTCAGCTCCTCTTTTCTTCAAGTGATTTCTCTCTCTTAATTCCCACCCTCAAAATCTTCCCCTTCACCCGATTGTGGCAGCGTCGATCCTCACTCTGCAGTGTTATAGCTCTCAACCCTCACTTAATTGGCAGCGTTACATTGTCTCCTCCCTCTTGGCCTGCAGCGTTATGGCCCTCCTATTACTCCCCCCCCCACAGGGGTTTATGTAGAATAGAGAGAGGAGACCTCCCTCCCCCACGTGGCCAGTTGCATGGCCATTCTCCCTTCTACGACCTCCAGCGCTGTGTTGAATCATTCCCCCTTCAATCCCTTCCTTCCAACACGACCTTCGGCGAAATATCACCAGATTCACGCGTATGGAGCTACATTGACTCTACATTCCCAGGCTTTGCTCGAGAGCCAAGGAATCTTTGTCTTGGTCGTCTTGCTATGGATGGCATGAACCCATTTGGTCTACACTCAACTTCTTACAGTGTGTGGCCTGTAGTCCTTGTTAACTACAACATCCCTCTATAGCTTTCTATAAAGAAAGGACATCTCATCCTTAGCTTGCTCATTCCTGGCCACTACAAAGTCAAGAATATGGACGTGTATCTTTGTCCATTAGTCAATAAGCTAAAGATTTTGTGAGAGGAGGGAGCTGTCATGGAAGATATAAGCAAGCACGATGATTGACAGTCTGCCAATATACGAGACATTCTCATGTGGACCATGCATGACTTTTCGGGATTCGGGGAGTGCTCAGGTAAGTAGGCTTCTATTTTCCTTGGTAATATCTATCATAGCTTGTTCAAGTTTGTATTCACTAAATAGAGGTGTTGGGACAGGTCTAGTTACCTCAAGTTATCATGCATGTCCATTGTGTGGGCCACAGTTAGACTCGCAAAGGTCACGAACCATGAAGAAGATGGTATATCAAGGACACGCTGATTTCTTGCCAGAGGGTCATGAACTGAGGGAAGGTTTTCTTGGGCAACCTCCAACACGAATGAATGCCCAAAGCTGGTACAAGCTGAAAATGGTCTACACAGAATCGCATCCAAATGGAATGCGATAGTTCTCAATTTTTTATGGGTTGCCGTATTGGACCCACTTACAGATCAACCACTTATTGGATCCCATGCATATTTTCAAGAATGCAGGTAGCTTCCTATGGGACCACATCATAGGAAAGAGAGACACTGCAAGGGCAAGAATGGATTTGAAGGAGGTAGGTAAGATGGAGGCGCTTTGGCCGTAGTCAGCCCCGCAGTCAAGTGCTAATGGTCACTTACAACTATCTCACGCTCCTTGGATTTTATCCACTAAAGAAGAGCGCATTGTGAAGCAAATTATCAAGTCTATCTGCACTCTGACGGATATGATGCGTTCTCTAAGGTCCGCATTTTCTAAATACAACCAATTATTAGGGCTAGAATCCCATGATTGGCACAAAATATGTTAGATTTGTACTACAAATGGATTGTAAGTGGCCTGCGTATTTTGCTATTTGGAGTCTAGTCACTGTTCGTAACACATTTTCATTTGTGGTAGTTTGTTCTACCAATCGCGATCACAGGATGTCTTACTCCAGAAATATGCAGAGCGATTTTCAAGTTGTTAAATTTAGTGCAATGGATCTGACAGAAGAAGATCAAGACATCCTCTATTGAATCCGCAAGGTGGGGAGCAGTGGAGATTGTATATCTCTTTGAGAAGTACCTGCCCACGGGCATGCTCACGATACAAACCCACCTCTTGGTGCATCTTGTAGAGGAAGTGGAGATTGTGGGACCTGTCTATACGTGATGGATGTTCTTCTTGGAGCACTTTATAAAAACCTTGAAAGGCTTTCCGTGACAACGAGATCGGCCAAAAGGTAGTATGGCTGAAGGTTGGTTGGTGTCTGAGGCATTAGTGTATATTTCACAATGGCTATTAACAGTTGATTAGGACAATAGTATTCTATGGTCATTGAAGGATGATGATAGATTGATCAGAGATGTGGTGGTTGGAAATGGGGTAGAAAAAAGGATGGATGCTACAATGGAGGAGAAAATGAATCATTTTTGTATGTTGCATCATTCTTCCATGAAGACGTGGATCGCTAGGTAGGAGAAAGCCAAGAAAGATTGAGAAGAAGCACGATTTGAATTTTGGCATAGTACGCACCATCAACCGATTCAATATCCCAAGGGCATGGAGGAGATGCTGGGTTTATGTCAACGTGATGGTTACATGGATCTTTGACCACAGCATCTTGTGAAGGGGCAGAGGTCTCAACTAAGGAGTGAAAATTCTCGAGGGCATGTTATCCAAAGGTGACATATGTTTAGAGTTTAGGGTTTCTAGATTTTACAAAATGTGCTCCACAACAGATTGTGGTATCATGGTAAAGTTCGAGCAAGAGATTCGACTTTGGATCTGCACGATGAGTCAAGGGATGATCAACGAGGAGCTACAGGAGATCTTCACACGTATGTATCTAGATCAGATGGCTCAATTTAGAGATATGGCTGTCTTGAACACCATCAAGCTGTTTTGTTAGATCTACTTCAATGCACTCTAATGCTTCAGTTTTTAGTAGATGAGATTGACGTTCCACACTTGGGCCCCATGGAGGGAGTGTGTTGAGATTGGAAAAAGATTGAATTTTTACTGATTTTTATTGTTTTTGAGGACTGAATGATTGATTTTTGATGGATTTAGAGTGATGTATGGTTGATAATGGAAGTGTTTGAGAGTATTTTGGATGATATTGATTATGTTTTGGAAGTTCATGATGATTTTCAGTGGAGATATGAAGCTCTATGATGTTCTGTTGAGGTTCTGATTGGTTCTGTATAGCTTCTGTTTTGTTCTGATTTTCTTCTGTATGAAGCATGGATTGATGATTGATGAAGATTGAGATCTTTTGGAAGCCTATTGAATATTTTTTGATAGTTTGGAATGGTTTGAGTATGAGTTATGAGGTTCTGATAACCCTCTATAGACCTTCTGTAGAGCCTATGTTTCTACTCTATCTCTGTACTGTAACTGTATTGTAGCTGCTCTGGTGTTTTACTGTAACTGTTATGTAGACCTTTTATAAGTGTTTTATAGAATTTATGTGTGACTTTGGAAAAGTTTTCTAACCTTTGGAAAGGATGAATCTAATTTCAAAAGAGATAAAACAAGTGGAAGAAGCAGTTGCTGAAGACTGAAGAGAAGACTGAGTGACAATGACAGTAGTGAGCTATGAAAAGACACTGTAGTGACTCTGGTGACTCTTCATATCAGACATACCTCTTAGGAGGTGCATCCACGACCTAAGAAGGATTATTGAGAGTTATTATGAGAGTATTGTAGTGAGGAGATGATGCATTATTAATAGAGTGAGAGAGAGAGAGCCAAAGATAGTCAATTCTATCAAAACAGTGTAACTGTATATGAGAGACTGAGAGAGAGAACTATGAAGACATTGAAAATGAATAATATGTGATTGATTTCCATTCAAAGATATTGTATTCCCTTGTGTTATTTTTTCTATTGATGGATTCTATGAAGATGTTGAAGATTATGGTTGATTTTATCAAATCCGTGGGAGATATCTACTATAATGCTGCATGAAGAATTGTTGTTTTCTTTGTTTTGATGATCAAAAAAATGAAATAAAATCTTATTGATGTTACAAGATAGATTTTCTTGCAAGAGAATTCCCTTTTCCTTGGTGTTCCTCTTAGGGCTCCATGTTTTTTGTGCGCAGCCGGGGAAACTTACCATCAACAAGCATCAGAAGAGGCTGAAAATGAAAGAAATGGCATTGCCAAGAAGAGGAGAATTCAATGGATGTTTGCAAAGTTCCTTCTTCCACTGAAGAGTTGGAGATTCTTATCATCAAAGATACTTTTCACAAGAAGTTCATCCCACAATTGCGAAAACATATCACCATCATGATGCATGCTCTATGCGATGGACTGTTTCCTCTTCCTGTTGAAGCAGCAGAAACTTACATCTTGATGGAAATTTGTTTGGGAACAAACTGAAGAGCAAAAATAGAGAGAATGACCACCCATGGAAGATTTGACATTCATTGAGAAGTTTCCAGACATCATCAAGTGGGAGATTGTGAAGAAGCTTCAGGAGTCATGGTCCGTGGAGGTTCACGAAAACAAGAAGGAAAAGAGTTGGAATTTGTTCGTGGATGCTCAACAGCAAGATACGTGGGATGCTTGGTGCATTGACAATCTTCTGTTTGTCCAATTAGCAACACACTAGAAGTTGGTAGATAGAGTGTTTTTCACAACATACACTGTTGAAACCCTCAGAAGCTGGCATTATTATAATAACACAACAACAATCATAAGAAGAATGAGTTTTGATACTTTCAGAATGGAATATCTCCCCCTCTATAGTGGTTTGAAAGCCGAATTCAGAGATGTTGAGAAGAAGGAAGTAGAAGAGATGTTGGCCAGAGAATCCCTCAGAGACTGAAGCCCTCTCTGATACTATCCTATTGAGTACACACCCACTAGTTGGAGCCAACCCCCTAATGAATGACGCAATAAAGAGGCAAGCATTAGAACAAGTCCAGAGGTAGTGAGAAGAGAGAAGGCAAAAATCAAACCTGAGAACGAGCTTGCAGCAGAAGCCTCCTTTGATGCCCTAAAAGCACTCTTTACAGAAGTCCCCATGGCGACTCAAGGTCCCCTTCCTAGTCAGATTCATCCTAGAAATATTGATGACAGGCTAGCAAATGTAGTCTCATTGCAAATTTTTAAGGGAGAGTACAATGAAGACCCTGATCTTCATGTAGCAGAATTCATGGTAGCAGAACAGTTACAGACCAGAGAAGGCCAGAGACAGTACAGAGGTAGAACATAGACAGAGCGGATACATTACAGATACAGAGCAGATACAAAACAGAGACAGAGCGGATACAGAGACAGTAACAGATACAGAACCAGAGCCAAAGCCAGAGCCAGAGCTAGAGCCAGAAGCAGAGTCACAAGCTGTGATAGAAGCAGATGTAGATGCAGAGGCAGAAAATCTGTTCTTCTCCTACAAAGCCTCTACAGAAGCAGAGACAGAGCCTCTAGAGAAAGAGAATGAAAATGATGAAGAAGAAAACAAAGTAGGTTATGAAAGTACAGATGAAGAATTTCCATTGATAGCGGATGATCTTGTTGATGTCCCTACAGAGACCTCAGAGGCCGAAGATCTCAGGGTGCTAGATGGAATGACCATGGTTCCATTTGGGTTGACCAATGGACCACAAAGTATGCAGAATCTATATAAGCAATGGATTAAAAGCATAAAAATTAAGTTCACCAGTGGCTTATGTCGCCCTAATCGTTCAGTCAAGAGAAAAGATGATGATGATGCCCCCTGCCAACAAAAGCCAAAGCCATCAGAGCCACGGCCCATAGAAGGTACGTGCTATGTGACATTCCTGGACGCATCCTCTGAAGATGAATCCCTAAGTCCCGAAGAAATTACTACGCACACAGAAGCAAACAAAGCTCTTATACCCTTCCAGAAACCTAAATAGATAAATGAGTCATCTGTTCAGAAGGAGGAAACTGGTTCTAGCAGGACATCAGACGAGGATACTACTCTCTTGAAAGAGTCAGACCTCTATCCAGAAGCAATCCATAGGACATTTATCCGTGAAGTGGAAGGTGAAAGGCAAGTAACATTCCTGGATACTGATGGTACTAAATGCCACCTAAAAGTGGGTCTCAATCTTCCAAAAGAAGAATTAGTGGCCCTGCGAGACCTACTCAAGGAGAACTTAGATGTTTTTGCTTGGTCATACAAAGACCTAAAGGGGATTAATTTTGATCCCACAGTATGCCAACATCATATTGACCTAGAGCCTGATGCCAAACCTGTAAGGTAAAGACAAAGGCGTATGAATCCTAATTATTATACTCTGGTGAAGGCCGAATTATTGAAACTTCTTGAAGCAAAGTTCATTTATCCCATGGCTAACAGTAAATGGCTTTCGCCCATTGTGGTAGTATCCAAGAAGAATGGGAAACTTCGAATATGTGTGGACTTTCGAAAGCTGAATTCGAAGACGAAGAAGGATCATTTCCCTATCCCTTTTACAGATCAACAGGTGGTAGCCATGAGCTGTATTCCCTCTTGGATGGATTCAGTGGATATAGCCAAGTCCAAATTGCAGAAGAGGACCAATCTAAAACAACCTTCACCACAGAATGGGGGACCTATGCCTATAGAGTGATGCCATTTGGGCTTTGTAATGCTCTTGCCACCTTCCAACGAGTGATGATGGCTGCCTTCCAAAATCATCTGCATGATTTCATCGAGGTGCATCTTGATGACTTTTGTGTCTATAGTTTGATTCGTGAGCACTGGGGACACCTAGAGCAATGTTTTGACAGATGCCGAGAGTATGGGATTTCTCTCAACCCCGACAAATGTGTCTTTGGAATCTCCTCGGGAGTTCTTCTGGGCCATATTGTCTCTGCACAAGGTATTGCAACAAATCTGGAAAAGATTGAGAAGATTGCCACTTTAACAATACCAACAAACCTCAAGCAATTGAGAGGATTTCTTGGACATGTGGGCTACTACAGAAGATTTATTGCACATTTTGCAACCAAGGCAGCCCCTTTGCACAAGCTCCTAAGGAAAGAAGCTGATTTCCTTTGGACTGATGACTGTGAAGAAGCCTTTAATACCCTAAAACAGTGCCTGATCCAAGCACCTATTTTACAACCTCCTGTGTGACTGGACGAAGGAGTTCCATGTGCACACAGATGCATCAGTTGAAGGGCTAGGTGCTATCCTATGTCAAAAGGGCCCCTCTAAATTAGATCAACCTATTTATTATGCAAGCCGAAAGGTCACTGATAGGGAACGAAACTACATAGTGACAGAGCTTGAATGCTTAGCAATGGTGTTTGCACTAGAGAAGTTTAGACATTATCTACTGTCAACACATTTCAAGTTCTACGTGGATCATGAAGCCCTGTCCTTCCTAATAAACAAAGCATATGTTAAAGGATGACTGATGAGATGGTTACTACTATTCCAGGAGTTTGACTTCGAAGTAGTCACTAAGCCTGGCCGTTCCCATATCCTAGCCGATCATCTATCACGGATCCCTCAAACAGAAGCAGAGGAACAGGATGATCCAGACCTTCCTGATGCTTCTTTGTTTCTAATTGAAACAGTTACTCCCTGGTATGCAGACATAGCCAATCTCCTATCAACTCAACAGTATCCTCCTGGCATCTCAAGCCATGAGAAGAAGAAGCTTCTACTAGAATCAGCCCCTTACACCTTGCTAGGTGGTGCACTGTACAAGAAAGGCAAAGATGAAGTGCTACAAAGATGTGTTGCAGGGGATGAAATCGGCATAGTATTGAAAGTATGCCATGACAAACCATGTGGTGGACATGTCGCAGGAGAAGCCACAACCAGGAAGGCTGTATTAGTAGGATACTGGTGGGCGACCCTCCACAAGGATGCATATGATTACTGTAAGAGATGTGATGCTTGTCAGCGAATGGGAAAACCCACCAAAACAAGTGCCATGCCACTGCAACCCATTCTTCCCCTAAAGCCATTCGAGAAGTGGGAGATTGATTTCATGGATCCCATTGATCCACCCACCAGACGGAAGCAGAACAAATACATCTTAGTATGTACGGATTATGTCACAAAGTGGTGTGAAGCTAAAGCACTGAAGCGGGAGGATGGTAACAGTGTAGCCCTGTTCATATACGAGAATATTATCACCCGTTTTGGCAATCCCCTTGAGCTGGTGAGTGACAGAGGCACTCATTTCCTTATCAAAATAATGGAGGAGCTGACGAAATTGTATAAGATCCGCCATCGCAAGTCCAGTCCTTATTACCCCAGAGCCAATGGCCAAGTTGAAGTCACCAATCGCATCCTCTGCTCGATTCTGACAAGAACGATTGCTGCACATCATCGTGACTGGGACGATTGACTTACATAGGCCCTCTGGGCATACAGAACCTCTCATAAGACAGCTACATGATAGACCCTTTTTCAGTTAGTGTATGGTACAGAAGTCATCTTCCCTGTTGAGCTGGAATTGCCCTCTTTGCGAGTGGCAGTTAAAGAATGCTTGGGAGATGATGAGTCACTGCAACCCCGTCTCCTGCACTTGGAATGCTTGGATGAGATTCGGCAGATGGCCTTACAATGCATGGAAACCACTCAAGTGCGATGCAAGGCCTATCATGACAGTTTCATCAAGCACAAGGAGTTCAAAGAAGGTGATTTTTTTCTAGCCTATGATTCAAGATTTGGCAAGTTTCCTGGCAAGATTCAACAACGGTGGATGGGTCCGTACAAGGTACTTGCTCAATCCTAACAGCTCTAGACCGTTGATGCCTCTGATGATCCTTTCCTGATCAATGGCTATCGCCTGAAAAAGTACTTCCCTCCCTGGGGATCTTGACAATCACAGTCAACCTACCCTTTCCCTTTTGGGCATCGCACTGTCCTTCTCGTCGTGCTTCTGATAGCCCTTATGATTCTCCTTATGCAGCGGTCTCATTCTGTTACCCCATCGCAGAAACATCTCATCGCGACCTTGTTCTTTTCTCGTCTAATCCAACAACAGTGGCGAGGTTGGCCCTGACATATGGTATTTCTACCATTCTCTTTCTTAATGAAAAAAAAAGAAAAAGAAAAAGAAAAGGAAGAAGAAAAAAGAGAGAGAAAAAAAACAAAACTATTGTGGGAGAAAAGGAAGAAATTTCCTATCATAACAGGCCTCGTTCCAAGAAAATGTGGAAGCACCCTTGGGCGAGAAGCTGACTGTGGAAAAGGTGGAAACACCCCGCAGTTCAAGTTAGCTGACTCACCAACAGAACCTCTTCAGAAAGTAATTTGAAGCCACCTCCCTTGGTGCGCTATCTCTGCAATATCAGTCCGTCTATTTCTTAGCCCTTACGGGGGACAACCACAAGCACTAATAGGGAAGTGCAAAATCCTTGCGACAATTGAAACGGAAAGCTTGCCTATCCTATTTCATGTTCCTCCAAAAAGTGCTAGCCGCAGGAAGGAAACCCTCCTAGGAAGACCCTTCAAAAGGGCGACCAAATGTGAGGCTGACTATGTAGCACAGAGGATACACCTGACACTACCGGGTGTGAGGATAGTCACCACCTTTAGCAAGGGTGACCTCATCGAACCTCAAGGGAAAGGCAAGGAAGGTGTTGACGTAACAGTCAAGCCTACTAACGAGGGCAAGGACTTGTTGGAAGAGTTGATACAAGCACAGGTCCAACAACGAGAACCAGTGAGTGAGGCCATGCCGGAACCAAGAAGGTCAAGAGACAAGGCCAAGGACAAGGTTTGGACTCACAAATATCGTAGAAGACCACGAAAGAAGCCCAAGCCTTATAGATGGAGGCGTCGATGGAGAGTCAGCACAACACCGCGATGGATATCCAAAGCGTTGCTACGTGCTCAAGGATACTACGCAGGTAACCAATGGATTTGGGTGCCCAAACTCCCTGCTAGGCCACCTCTATCAGAAGCCCAAACTATGTCCAAAGCAAAGAGGTGTAGGAGGAAAACTAAACGAACGGCCAAGTTTCAAACCAAAAATATTGGAGTGATTGAGCCCATCACTACTGAAATCAAGAAACCAAACATGGCCTATCAAAAAGTAGATCCTCAGCCTAGTGTGCTTGACAAGTGGACATCAGATGCAGCCACTGAGCGTGCACAAAAATCATTAGTGCCCAAGGAGCCTTTGATTTCCCAAAGGGAGAACAAACATCATAGGCACAACATTGCTCATGGCAAGGCTATTCACTCAACAAAGCAAAAGGCACAATCATCTAATAGCCCTGAGAAAATCATTCAGCTAGTGCCACATCCACCTAGGAGTCCTAGATCTCCTACGCCCTCTTCTCCCAAACAGACACAGGAAGCATTACAGCAGTTGTCAAGGGCGACTGCTCAATTTCAATCTCTACCTCCATCTAAGCTTCCAACCGTCAAAAAGGTGGGGCATGATGCCATCTGTAGCTCTCGACCCAAGGATATGCTTGAGCCACCTATTGCGACTAGATCAGCTCATGTTCGATCTACACAAATGAGTGCTCAAAGGCCAACGAAAGACACAACCACTTCTGATTGCCCTAGGGACTTGACACCACAATCCACCAAGGGTAGCCAGCCCACTGAACTGGTTGCTACTACTTCCAATCCGGGATCACAGCAGTCACAGCCCTTGGCAGTGACAATGCCCCTTGTGGAACGTGTCCTTAGTAGTTTACCTGTGAAGGAGGTGTCGCAACCAAATCCCTCAACAACTCTAGCGCTTTCAAAGTGCCTAAAGCCTAGGACGAAGGAGTCAAACGCAAGGGAGTTGGTTGAAAAGCTAGACTCTCCGAAAAGGGCAGCAATGGTGCCCTCACAATCGGGCAAGGCTATTCAGCAAACTGCGGAGAAGGGAAATGCTGAGGCCCGACCAAGCACATCAACGGTCGATATAGCCTAGGGTCCTGAGTCGTCGAGAGAGGCACCTTCATTGACCAAGAAAAAGAGGAGAAAGCAGAGAAAACAGCAACAGTTGCAGGTGGTTGTGGACCCCAAGAACATTGAGACGAAGAGCACCGGAGAGCTGATGAATGAAGCATCGAGTCCACCCACCAATGAACCCACTGATGCCTCTCCTAATAGCGGTGAAACTTCAGACACACCTGTGTGCTCTGACAAACCAAAGCAACAGTTGCCATCAACAGTTGCTTGCAACACTCTATCCACTGACAATAGAACTCACATTGATCAATCAAGAGTGGATACAACGCTGTCACAACAGGGTGACAAATCTATACCAGTCACATCCGAGAAGGACCAGGACAAAATAGCAGCAAAACCTCAGGAGAAACGTGAGAACCCCAAGAGCATAAGAAATCCTAGCGTTGACCAATCTTGCTCATCTAGGCCTGAGCCCCCAGCCATGCTAAAGCCTAAGGAAACTCTTAGAACTTTGCATGAGATGGCAACCGAGCAAGCCCTCGTTGAACATAGGAGTGTCGCAGAATGCTTAACCGTGTTGGAGGCTAAGCTCAAAGTGGTCGCGCATGTCTACGTCCTTGTGGACATGGGCACGATCCCCAAGGAGCAGCTCTGAGATTACTTGACCTTTCCTCTATCATGGGAAGAACAAGAACATCTTAACGGGCACTATGATAGGCTCCTGCACGAACAGATGCGACTCATCCCTGACGAGGAGGCTGACGAACTACGCTTAACCGTCACGTTCAATGAAGTGCTCGGTCGACCGAATCTCGTAGACATAGAGCTACTAAAGCGACTATCAGCAGGCCAGAGTCAATTTGAGCGGCGTTGGTGCGAAAGCCGCGTCGTAATGGCCGAACTAGGGGCTCAGATCATGACGGTCTCAGAAGAGCGATTGGCCAAATGGCGGTCTCAAAGAGACCCAACCTACGTGGCGCCAACTTCCCTTCGAGTGCTCACTGACATTCAGGGTGCGGACTTAGCTGGGACTAGGCTACAGGGCCCTTTGATTGATAAGGTTCTCACCGAGAAGGAGTTACATATTGCCAGTAGACTCGGTCAAGGTTCCATGCTACTCGACGTGGCAAAATATCTATCAGTATTAAGTCAGCTGCCACGAATACTAGATGCGTGTGCCATGCTCCGGTACAACCCCGAGTTCTACACTTGGTTCTTATCCTCGTGATGTGACATGGATTCATAGATATGTATATAAATAAACACTGACTTTTATGTCACCATGTATAAACAATATCAACACACACAAGCAATGATAGTCAAGCGCAGGGAGAAGAGTCGGGTTTGACAGGCTAAGCTCCTCAGGTCCTCCTCACATCACACTTTTAAAAGTCGGGTGACCAGCCCCACCTCCAAGTGAAGGGCATGCAACCCATATTGCCGCCATAGGAGGCCTTGACCAACAACTCTGATGGTGTAGACAGGGTGTAGTCCCTTCCTATACACCTTCGTCCCTTTTGGTCTATCCTCCCGAGGATGTACCCTGTCCCACTCCACGACAACCAGTCCACGCGACTTAGCATAAACTAATATCCGCTAATGACTAGAGGCAACGCGAACACCAGCATGGAAACCATTCCCCCACAACAAACACCGCATGCCTCACCCCTCCCCTTTTTGTCATATGCGCTTCATAAACCACACTAAAATCCCTTCCATGCAAACAGTTGTCTCCTGTATCAAGGTCTAACCCTTGGTTTGCACCTTGCAGGTTTCCTTTTTTGGTGGAATGCATGGAGAATCATGGAGAGTTGGCTTGCAAAGACGCTCTTCGTAGAAGGCGGGAGCATGTGGCACGCGCCCCTCCGCCAGAGCGCTATGTGCCCACCATCAAGAGGTATGCCAAGAAGCGAGGCCCCAAGAGACATTGCCCAGGGCGAAGGCCGCAGAATACTCGAGTCAAGAAAGTAGAGACTCGAAACCCGCAACAGGCCGCAGCACTAGTGGTACGCACTCCCAGCTCCCGCTCGGGCCTCAGACGCTCTAAGGCAGAAAAGGCAGCTCGGGAACGAGAAGAATTTAATGAATTATTTAAAGAAATTTTGGAGAGGGTAGCGAGCCGGGATTACACCATTCATATCCCGGTCGACATGTTCCCTGCTCACCCCCACGGGAGTCCCACACCAGCAGAACCCCAATCACCCGGCCATCCAAACTCGCCCCGCCTCGTACAAATCGAGTAGCCCATAATGCATGAGGGGCTTATCAAATGATAACTGGCCAGGACTTTTTGTTTTAAATGGTTGAGTGTTCCCGACTTGTTAAGTGTTGACATGTTCCTGACTTGTATGAACTTATCATATCTGCGTTTAATATATGCTACGCCTTTCGCAAAAGAAAAAGCTAATCAAGCGCAGGTGAGAAATGGCTAGTCAACACCATAGAATTCAAATAAGTGATGTCTCCTTGCATTGCACTGGTTTATTATAGTTGCGGCATACACAATGCATATGCTCTCATGAAGCGACAAGTGGATGCAAGATAATACAGGTCCCTGTGCGAAAATGCTCAATGCCAATCACCGCAACACCCACAACCCCATAGCGAGCCGCGACAAAGCCACGCTGTCGAAAGCACCCTTGCCAATCGCCCACATTGCCACGCCCCCTTTCTGGGTCAGGCTCTATAGTTGGCTCACAGCAGTCGTTACCTCAATTGTACCAGCATCGCATGTGCCGCAAGGAGGGTTGCAATATCTCAAGTGTATCTCCCCCTTTCACCAAATGCTTCTCTAACAGCGAGGCTAGGGCACTATCATCATTGTACTACTCATTTTCTGAGCCTTCAAAGCTTGACATTTTCCAACCCATTGAAAGGTTGATAGCCTCAACATATTGTAATGATTGTACTCAGGCAAAATCAAAAAAAAAAAGAAAAAAAAGAAAAGAAGAAAAGAAAAGAAAAAGAATTGAATGGAAAAATAAAGAGCACCCATGATCACAGCACAGCACCTAGGGGTCCTCAAATTAGGTACGTCTGGTGACCTTGGTCGACCGGCTTCGTCCCTAGTCCCCTAGCCCCCTACAATCACCCACAATTGTTCAGGGCACATCAAGGGCAGGACATACCTGGGGAGCTTGTCTCACCTAGGGTTAGACCTATCACCCTGACCCACTTGCACAATTTTCTTTTGCACTCTGCCTTAGTACCATTGCAATCAGTGGTGATAAGCACCGCACGATTGGCCATGAAAAGTACATTGCACTCATCAAGCAAGTCCAATGGTTTCCAGCTCCTGAAAGTGCGGTGTCCCTGTATTCAGTTATGCTCCGTCATGCAGTCACAATGCAAAGGATGTCTCATATACCTTCACGTGTACTTCTTCTCAACACGGACAACTTTGCTTCATCCACGAATTGTTATGAGAAACTAGCCCACGGTCTTCTAACTATGTAATATCTAAGTATGCACGAGCACTTACATAATATCTGCACCAAAGTATATGCACAGTTTGGGTCCTCAAGTGCAGGACAATACTCTCAGCTTTCTTAGAGTTCGACCTGTCTCCCAAACTAATCAAATATGTCTTGTGCACGATAAGAAGACTAGCACTACCCCTTAGGGTGAGATCACACGAGAGGTTTTCAAATTGCAGGTATTGAAGCCTCCAACAAAATTCCAATCGCTCCTTATCAACACTCAACTTTGAATGCTTGTTCCTTACCATCCGACAAGCCCGCAAGGAATCGTCATGCGCAGAATCCCCAACAAACTAACACTTGTGCTGGCCATCCATGCAATCCCCAACACAGCATGCCCTACCACCAACTTCAACAACCTTCCACCAGCCACCTTGGCCACCAACAGGCCCCCAGGACCTTCTGCCACACCACCACCAACACTCCTCCATGGAAACCACAGGCGTCCTTGTCACCCACGTCTTCGATGCATGCTACAGCCTGCTACCTACGACGGTGAGTGCCATGGGACTGGCACTCTTCTAGGAGGGGGGTAATGTTAACCCCAACACGAAGAAAGCAAAAGGAAGTGGAAAAGACGCAGGGCAAAGGCGAAAAAAAGGTAGCCCGACTGAAGAAAGAAAAGGAGAAAAGGCCAAAAGCGCAAGGGCAACCTTAAAAGTCCAAGGAAAAGGCAAAAGGGGAAAGGCGCATTTTAAAATAAAAAGGCGCACCCTGAAATCTTGTAAAAGAGCGCCGGGCTCTCACCCGTGCAATTTGTAAATGTAGACGAGCGGTGGAAAGGAAGCTAGGAAGATAGAAGGACAATGGGAAAAAGAGCCTAGGCTATGGCCGGCCATGTAAAAAGGGGAAAAGGGGATGACCACCCAAAAGGGATTTAGGGTTTTGTATATAAAGTTGAAAAGTGAATGAAAAGCTCATTCTTGTGTGTGGCCAAAAGTAGCTCTCCTCTTCTTCTTCTTCTTCTTGTTCTTGCTTGCTTGAGCTTGTGCTTGAGAGAGGGAGTGTGAGAGTGTGAGGGAGTGAGTGTGTGAGGGTGAGGGACCGAGGAGGAGAAGCTCTCCATCTTCTCCTCTCTTCTTCTCTTCTCTCCTCTTCTCTTCTCTTGCTCGCGGCAATGGAGCTTGGAGCTTGGAGCGGGAGGATTGAGCTTGCTTGAAGCTTATACTTGGATCGTGGAGCTACCGGAGTGCGCGGGAGAGGAGGTAACTCGAACGGCACGGAGGTAAGCTCACTACACCCGTAGATATGGATGGCGCGTCGGCTATGTGAGAGGTCGCCATTAGTGCTCGGCTTGGAACGCTTGAATCAATAAGCGGTCCGTGGGTCTTGGCAGTTGAGTGAAAGCTCCCACACCAATGTACTCCTTTAGAGTTGAATCCTTCTATCAATCTACATGTCGAGCTCCTCCTTGCCTTGATGCAAACTCATCTATATGCAGTATGTCTTGAATGACAAAGTCAAATCAAACAATATGTTTAGTGACTAATCTAGAGTTATCAAAAAGCAATAAACTTGACGGTAGGGTGTGTTGGGTCCCTTGAAGTCCACCGGTGAAATCTTGGCAAAAAATGATGCATGTAGCTACCATGTCCAAAGTCTGGTGTCCGGGACCACTTTCTAGTATCTGGGGCCAAAAAGTGGCCCCAGATGTCAGACTTCAAACAGGGCAGCTACATCAGGCATCAGATGCCAGAAAGTGGTCCTAGATGCAGGGCAGCTACATGCATCATTTTTTGCCAAGATTTCACCGATGGACTCCGAGGGACTAGACACACCCTACCAGCGAGTTTCATTGCATAAAAATATATGGTAGTTAGAAATCTCACCTTCTCCAAAAAATCTTGTATCTTTATTTCCTCATGTGTCAACAAGGCACCTCTTTGGGCAGAGGGATCTACAAACTCCTTGGTAGGAAGCTGGGGCCTTGGTCCGACAAATCATGATGTAGTGCTTCAAATTCAGCATCCGGCATAAGGTAATCTTCTTCAACTGAGGTAATATTCTCCTGTGCTGCTATGATGGCACTCACTATATCTAAGCTTTTGCCATCATATCTTCCAATCTCTGCCATCGTTGGATGCACATCCATGTAATCACAATCTATCAGGTTTTCCATCGAATCCCTAACTAGGATGGAGAATAAATCTTCTTCCTTCATTTCCAAGTATTGCAGCACATCTAATAGAAGCAAGTATTGTACACCATCTACTTCAATGGGCGTCAAGGAGGCAATGTTGGTTTTGTCGACTTGTGGCTGTTTTGAAGAGGATGGAACCATGAGATTCAACCCTTGCTCTACCACCACCCGGTGTTCCTCTTCAACATTTATGAGCTCTTCAATCGGTTCTTCTCCTGTGTATGTGATAGCAACAACCTGTGGAGTTGTATCTTCATCACTCTCCTCCTCTAGGGATGTATCCAATGCAATGAGGTAAATTGCCAATGCGCAATTACACTCCACGAGATCTAAAAGTGATGTACCTAGTGCACTACCCATGAGAGTAGTGCATACTCTGTGCAAAGGATCCACATGGGCCAGACACCTATTCACCACTTTTTGGTGATTCTTCCCTACCTAAAATACCATGAGCTATTCCAGAGGCAGCCAAGTCATATCGAATCCCTCGATGGAGTATATGCAGGTAGCAATGGTGCTCACAAAGTCTTCCAAAACCTGAAGGGAGGGATCCAACAATGAGAGCACTTTTTCAAGGTTGAAGTTCTTAGAGAACACCCAAAATATCTCGTCACCCAGGTTGGCAAGGATAGTCTCGTGGATCCACTCATCAAAGTGTGTGCGAGCATCCATTGTAGCATGTAGGAGGGATGTGGTGGATATAAAGAGATGAAGAGAGAAAGTGTGAAATGAAACAATGAAATAAGAACTAAAATAGTTCTACCTTAAAAACCTTAAGTTTTAAACCATTAAGGGCTGTTCGCATGCAATATTTAGTTATGGATTTACCTATGTCTTTGTAAAGTTCACATGCATATATAAATGTTTTGATGTGGAAAGTGTATAAAAAGTGTATGATTTTACATAAATACCATAATTTTTAAATATTGTAAGTTTACAAGTGACAATATTCTATTGGCCAAAAAAATCCAAAAATTTATAGGTGTTGGATATTACAACTTGTGGCGTTGGGATTTTTAGGGAGACTCTACAATTTCTAAAATACGTGGTGCCACACACTTTCCACTGGTAACAGTATCCTCAGCTCTACTTTGAATTTTCCTGCCATCTAGTTTAAAATAGAAGCTAATAGGTGGATTTTGCATTAACATTGTAATTTCTTGGCACATTATACTCAAGGGCCAATCATCCTCCATTTGCAACACTTGGGGCTCGCAGCCCTCACAAATGATAGTAACATCCATAGCTGCACTTTCATGCATGTCTTGATCAAGGCACAACCATTTACCCTTGAGCATCCTCCATCTACGATACTTGAACACTAGGCATAAAGTCTATCATGTGACAAAGTACTAGTAATTGGAAAGGAAAGTTAGTTGATTCATCCCAAAGTAAGATAATAGTCAACTAAGAGAGAAAAATTTTACCTCAAAGCCATGTCCCTTGTTGTGACTCAACACTCCACTGTGTTAGGACTATGAGTTATTTTTTATGTCCAAGTTTTGCCTAGAATCCTTGTTACATAATCCTCTAATACACTTTTTATGATGTACGTGCTTTTGGTACGTCTCAAACCCTTACATTCCTTGAACATGTGTGCAAAAATTGCAATCGGCAGTATGAACCGGCTTAGATGTACATTCTTTGATCTGGTGCTTGGCTTCATAGAATTCAATGTCTGCTGAAATATTTGTGCTACACGTGAAAAATGTCGCTACTACACAATGGACATTCTATGCTATTGAGATTCAATATGTGCATAGACTTAAGGGTTCCATATTATCGACCCCGCTTGGGCAATATGTACTTGGAGTCATAGAAAAAAACAAGGTCCTCTGCGAGCTGCTTAGTTGTACGCCCCTCAAAGAGCAATCTACCAATTTCGAGGTGGTAACACTTAAAATAACCAGTGAAACTCTCAACATTTTGCCACTCACAGCAATCCAAAGGGTATACTTCTGTAAATACGAGACAAGTTGTTACATAGGTATCATGAAATTTCTCATTCTCAATGAGTTGCAAATACTTACTATTTGCAATGTTTCGTTGAAAGGGCACAGTGGGTGCAATATGTATTTGTTTTTGCATGAATACATGTTGTGCAAACGCCTCTATTACAAGGTGAGAATCAACATTCCTTTGTCTGAGAGCTAAAATTTTACCCTTCTAGTGCTTTAATACATATGCAATTGTAGATGCTTTCACCCTGAAAGCTCACTTCATAATTTGACACATATATACCCAAGACGAGCAATGATGCGTATCAGTGATCTAATTCCCTTCTTCATCTTTTTTGTTATGTACTTTTATTGAGAGAATGCTTGTTCTTCTCTTAGGCATTATAACCTACGCATTAGATGTAAAGAAGTATGTATTTACCCCTAAATAATAAGCATTTTAAGTCTGTCTAGTAATCACCAATATGCCATAAAAATCAACATGGCATTAAGAGATGTTTACATTTTTCTTTAAAAAAACATAAACATCGATATCGAAACGCATGTGGATATGTACATCAACACAAAGTATAGATTCAATTTCAAGGCATCACTTTAATCATACCATTTATATGAAATATAATGAAAAGAATAGCATAAGAATACTCAGAGAAAATTTTCAAAATAAATTTTATTATGATGAAGAGGAGTCTGATTTGACTCAATACATTGTATGAAATGTGGGTATTATAGAGTAGTTGTTACAAGGATAGCAGTCACATGGCATGGAAATCTTAATAGACACTTTGGATTAACACATGAGATATTCTAAGACTCAACACATTGTGTGTTATATGGATGATATGATACAAGAGTTTCATGGATCATACAAATGCACACATAGGACCAATAAAGCAGAGGATTTTTGAACCATCGACTTCCAGCATATCCATATCATCCAGCACAAAGGAATCACTCACCACATCAAAATAGCCGATTAAGATTTATGTACTTTACCTAAACCTTGTACAATACCTGCATATACAAAAAAATACCTGCATGAATCCCTTTTAACAAAAATACTTGCATAAATCCCTTTTAGCAAAAAATATCTAGATAACTGCATGAATAGAAGCAATACAAAACAAGGCCAATTTACCTATAAGCTGATTTACTGAAGATAAGATTGAATCGTTGCTAATCAAAACCCATTGCAAATGATGGATATAAGAAAACATCAATCCCATCAAACATGAAAGTCACTAATTAAATGAATTTTGGCACCATAAAATATAGTAGATTTACCTGTAAATTGAGCTACAGAATCTCTACTCCACCTTGTGTTAAGTGCTGCAACAACATTTGATCCTTGAGTTAGAACTAGCATCAAACCCTATTGTAAAGAGAGTAGAAAAGGGATAATGCAAAGAGGAAGAAAGAGAGTGTGTGTGAGTACATGTGAGAGAGAAAAAAATGAGCACATATCCAATCTTGCCCAAATTGATCTCTACAAAAGACAATAACAAGAGTTATGTAATATTTCCACACAATAAAAGTTAGTTGGTTAGTTCGAAAGTTAGTTAGTCAAATAATAAGTTAGTAAGATTACTAACTAAAGACTAACTAAGGTAAAAACTAACTAACATGAATAACTAACAAATGTTATTCAATTATAAATATTTTATTTAGAAAAATCGAGAGTCATAAATCCGATATTTTTCTCGAATTGACAAGGACTGTAGCCACCCTTCACCTAAGTTACAACTTGAATGAGACTTATGTATTAATCACTAGTATTAATGTGTATAGTTTGGATGGTCCAAAAATATTAGATTTCCGGCAAAAGTATTAGATTTTAGATCTTTTAGATATTATCTTTAAAAAATATATGGAGATTTCTAGAATTGGATGTCATTTAAAAGAAAAGACAAGTGATGTTCTACTTAATTTTAGAGATTTTATAAAAAGAAAAAAAAGAGAGATTTGCAAAATTGTGCATGCTGCGATCGTAGTCTACAGACAGAAAACAACACTTCGAATAGAGAAAAGAAGAAGGAGTGAACTAAGAGCTTTCTAAGCAAGTGTCTTGGAATTTTACCCCCCTTTCGGAGCCAATGGAACCATCAGATTTATGATCCGAGCATTAGATCATAGATCTTTCTAAGATCCCCCTCCACAAAGAGCTCCACTTCTTTCTCAGCCACAAGTCCTCTTCTCTAATCCACTACAAATATGAGGCATGGGGAGGCACAAGAAGATATAGGGAGACCCTGAGAGGCTATGAGAGAGAGGTAGAGAGAAGGATACCCCTCCAAGAGATTGTGAGGAAGAGCTTGAAATAGAGCTAGAGAGAGATAGATAGATAGATAGAGAGAGAGAGAGAGAGAGAAGTTACCTCGAGAGGCTGCACAATTCCCTCTATCTCGACCCTCGACTTAACCATCCTCTATTACACTCTCCCATATCGAATCTATTCCGCCTTCTTAATCTCTTGAGTCTACTTGTGGACGATGGCCCCCAAGCGAAGAATGTCATGCGTGGATGGAAATCCCACAACCAGCAAACGAAGCTTCGAGCAAGGGCATCACTATCAATCCAACTACGGTTCCGATCGTGAGTAATGTATTTCCAAATTAATAGATGATTGTTTTGATTCCCGTATGAGATACGTTAGGCCTATACTATGATGCACGAGTATAGATCGTTTCATCTCACGCATTCAAAAGATCGAGCTTGCAAAGTGCATGTATCAAGGAAAGTTAATTGCACCTAGTTGCATATGGCTTATTCGTTGATGGAGCAATTACAAGGAAGAATTAGTCAAGGGTTATGAAGGATATAGTCATTAAAAGAACAACATTAAAAGATTGTGCATACAAGTGCTAGGTTAAAGCATAGTCAAGGGTTACAAATAGCATAGTTGCTAAGAGAATATGACATTAAGAATCATGAATAGAAAGTACTAGTTTAAAGTTTAGATACTTCAAAAGTACTTAGCCTAAGAGCCCAAATATTAAGAGGAATTAGATTCTAGCTCAATGCAAGGCCTGTTACAATCTAGTTACTTGAGATCATCTCGCACATATCTTATCAAGTATTTACATCTTATGCCTATAACATGTTTTGATATATGAGAATAATTTCTTATTTGCCAAGTGTTAAGAAACATTTTTGCATAGTATTTCTCTTAGATCCCAAGGGGGAGAGAAAATATACAATGGAAATGTTATATCACCTATTCTTGCATTGTTTGGAAAGAATGCAATTGGTTTTGTTAGTTGATCAAACAACAACCTAAATGCTTTTACATTCAATCGGTTGTTAGTTTCTTATTTGGATGATTGTTCCAAGTGCTTATGATTTATGCTAAATGCATGGCAAGGTTCCGTGATGACAAGTTGCCATGGGGATAAAGTAATGTTTTCTTGAGAGGTAATTGCTCGATTCATGGGCCGAAGGTCGAGTTGTGAAAAGGCCAACCACGGGAATGATGTTTTGCTCCTAGACAGCTTGCAGGTCAGTTGGAGCTCTAGAAATCCCTTGTTAGGTCTAGAATGAAGTTGAAGACCTCCGTGGCCCCCAACGTCTAGGCATGTTGGGAGATCCTATTCTAGATAAAGGATTGAATTTGTGGTTCCATGTGAATTAGACCAGTTACTTCTTCAGGGCAAAAGGGATACTTCTCTTGGATAGAAGGGATACATAATTTCCTGTATGGGCGAGAGACAAAGATTAACTTGAAGATACATAATTTCTCCTGTATGGGCGGGAGACAAAGATTAACTTGAAGATACATAATTTCTCCTGTATGGGCGAGAGACAAAGATTAACTTGAAGATAAGTTAAGAAACTTGTTTGAACTTGTTAGTCAATAGATTGCTTGCTCTGTTTTTGTGTCTATGCTATAAGTTATGCGAATGAACTCTATTTCCTTAAAGGCTTAATTAATGAATATGATTTTAAGTGTCGCACATAAATGTGGTAGGACCTAATTAGAAAACTAAAGCTGTCAAGGGAAGCGGGTGGGCACCCCCGACGGGTCTGTCCTATGGCAGGGTGGTCCCAGAAAATTGGGAGGCTTCTCACAAGGTTTACCATTTTCAACCTTTAGAAATTGTTAGGATAGAACCCTAATTCGTGCCGTTTTAGGGGACCAGAATGGGACTATGTCCTATGGGCAGAGAGGTTGAGCAGTGCATCTCTCTCATTTCCTATTCTCTTTGAACCAAGTGTGGCATGGGTTTACTTCGGCTTGGGTATCTCTGCGTAAAGTAGGATGTCCAAGATCTCTGACGCTATAATGATGTTAGGAGACCTTGGCCCACTAGGAGCCTAAATTTTAGGTCAATCCTAGTGGGTTCGGCCGTGAACGTTCCGTTGCAAGGCGGATTCGGGAAACCCTAGGCAACAAAACTCGAAATATTCAATGGGAGTGCTGGGCAGCAACACTTAGATTTGTTTCACGATAGACTGCTAAAAGCATGCCTAGACAGCCGATGGGTGAGCAGCTCACAAGTTAGTATTTACATGAAGGTATATTGAAAAAACAATAGAAAAGAGGAAAAAACGGAGAGAGAAAGAGAGAGGGAGAGAGAGGTGAGCACTTATGCAATGGCACCCAAAATGATCTCTGTAATAAAACAACAACAAGGGTTAGAACTAACATTATGTTGTATTGAAAAGATATTAGCAAAAAAAAACCGAATAGAGAGAGAGATTAACACCTTTGCCTCTTGCTCCAAATAAACTCTGCAAGAAAACAACAATTAGAACCAACATCAAATTCTATTGAAAACACAACATAAAAGAGAAACAACACATAGAGAGAGGGGGGAAAGAAAGGAGAGAGAGAGAGAGATGAGCACCTCTGTCTCCTGCCCCAAACAACCTCTGCAATAAAACAACAATAACAGTAAGAAACAACATCAAACCCTATTGAAAAATAGCAAACAAGAAAAAATGCAAAGAGAGATGGGCATCTGTGTTTTTCCCAAAATTTGGAGCTGCATGGAGAAGAAAGTGCGGAGGTAAGTAAAATGCTCAAAACCCTAATTACTCTCAATAGGGAGCTTCAATGGAGACAAAAATTCAGGAGTATAGAGAAGACAGGGAAAGTGATCTATTGCTCAACTTTTGGGTCAAACTGATTTTGTGAGGGAAAAAAACCGAAATTGAAAATTCTCCAAAAAAAGGGGAAAAATACGAGTTGAGAGAAACTCAAATTTTGTGTACTATTCATTCTCCCTTTTTTAAAATCCCCCACTACCCCTTTTTTTAATAGAAACCCCAAGATTTGGAGAGAGAAGATTCACCCTCCATGGATGTCAACATCTAGCCTTCCTATTGGACAATCCAAAAGGCCCACATCTTAAACTATATTATTTTTAAGGGCCCATTTGTGAGTTCATTTTTTTCCTAATATGGGCATGTTTCACAGTAAAAACCATAAAGCTTTTGCCTTTCATTTCTTTGTCTTATTCTACTCTAAATGCAACAAAAATCAAAAGAAAAATACTGAAATGATTTCTTCTACTTGCCTAATCATCACAAAACCAAAATACTTACTTGTTGCAAAAATTAAAAACCCAAAACCTCCTACCTATCTCAAGCTCTAGTTCGGGGATTAAATCCTTACTTGGTCGCTTGATTTGAGGTGCGCAACTGCTCAAGCTTGAGTTTGTTTGTCCTAGCAAAAAAACCAAAATGTAGAGGTGAGCTCACTCTCAATCGCCAATACCCATAGACCACTTATTGTTCAAGTGTTTCAAGTGAATACCTATGGCTATCTCTCACCTATTCGACACACCTTCGATCCTAATAGGGTTTAATGAGATTACCTCAATGCCCAAATGATTTGCCTCCTCCCTCAAGCACACCAGTAGCTCCACAATTCGAGATTCCAGTTCAAGCATCCTCAAGCCTCCACCTCCAAGCTCCATCTTCCATAGTCGCGTGTGAGATAAGAGAAGAGAAGAAGAGAGGAGATGACAGAGAGATTCACCTTCAAGATCCCTCACCCTCACACACTCACTCCCTCACACTCTCACACTCCCTTTCTCAAGCACACACAAGTAAGAAAGAAGAGGAGAGAAGAAGACAAGTCCACTTTACCACACACTAAAGAATGAGCTTCTTATTCACTTAGCTCATCCTCTTAGACCCTTGTAACTTTTTGCATTTATGTTTCAAACTCATGCTCTTCACTCAGGATTGCATTGATATGAGCATGAACGTTCCAATCAATGATGGTGTTTTCTGTTGGGCCATCCAAATTTTGAACTCTGAAACATTGTGAATGGTTATCATTTTCTTGCTTGTTCAAGGCTTTGAGCTATAGGCTCTAGGGTTGCATGCATTATTCACTACTCTAGAAAACAATGATGAGACACCAAGATTGTAGGTTAGCATTAGCCTGCAAGAACTCCTCTTTATCATCATCATTCAATCCTTTGACCATATTAATTGTTTCAATCGGTGATGTGAGGCAAGTGGGGTAACATTAGCCAAACACACCATTACCTTTGTATTGGTTTCTTTGGATAGTTAGTTTATTCTTATTCCAATTTTGATTGGCTCTTGCTTGGTGTAGCCAAGGTCTTCCCTATATAAAGTAGTAATCTTTGACATCATGCTCCATATTTAGAACTACTAGAGGTATCAGAGACTGCACTGTGGAAATTTCTAGAAGTACTCACCTACTGATATCAACAGGGTGTACTCTTTGCTAATTTTCCATCCATACTAGGAAAGGTGTGGGTTTCCAATCTAATAATCGAGTTGTTTGTAAGTGGCCATTGTGATGATATCTACCCTTGATCCACTATCAAGCAAGACATTGTGAATGGTTTGGTCTCTGCACTAAATATGAATGATTGGGACGGTTGGGTTAGATAGGGGGCTTGCTAGCACCACCTGGTGCTAAATCCTCCTTACTATTTCCTTCTCAAGGCTTGGGCCATCATGGCCACCACTTCTGATTTAGATAGTATATCGGTCATTCATGTTGAAACATCTTTAGGAGATGTTCTTTGAAGGTCAAAGTGAGATCAATTAAGTCACTAACTGGGATAGTAATGTTACCAAGATCCCATCCACCTGAGGCTTTGAATGAGTCTAGAACAGCCAAAGTTCTTGGTATGTCTCCTTATGCCGCCCGTAGTGGGATTCTCCTTGATTATCTGACTACCACTATCACTAGAGTTAACATCCGAGGTGATTCTTTATCTCTATCTAGGATGATCCTCCAATTTCTACTTTTGATCTTTTTTAGATTAACCTCTAGAATTTGATGTCTTGCCTTGATAGGATGAACTTCCAGTAGCTTCATTCTTTGTCTACTAGACTATAGTCATGTTTATTTTCTCCACTAGTTTGTGGGTCTTCTTTTGCCACTTTCTCGGTTTTCTCTTGAGGAGCTTCTCCTTCGAGCTCCACATCTACTTTCCAAGTGTTATCCCTGGATTAAGATGCCGGGAGGATGCTATGATTATCATTGGCCACCTAGGGTGGATGCTGTGGTTGCCACCACTGGCTCATTTGTTGTCCAACCTGCCACCTCATGGCAAACTCACTCTTGCTTGACTCACGAAGGGCTTGTGGGATGCAATGCATCCTTCTTGTAGGTTTTTCTAAACCGATTGATCACATTCACCTTCGATTTGGTCCTTGATCTCCACTATATTGGCTCTTGGCATATGTGCCATGCCTTGTCCTTGCCTCTTCTGGGCATCATACACTTAGGCATTTGGGCATTCAGCTCACCAATGCCCTTCTTGCATACAAAAAAAGAGTTTAGCAAAGGGCAAAATTTTTTCTTAGCCTCTTCTACCTCCATGCCCATCATGGCCATTGCTAAGGGTTACTAGTAATCTTGGTTGGTATACACCAATGTTCATGTAGAAATTGCATTGGCTAGGAGGTTGGCCCTTTGGCTAGAATTGGTTGCTCCAATTCCTTGCTAATGTCTAGGATGGGCTATTTGGAGCCTGCCATTGACAATAGTCAATGTTGGCTATAGCCAAGTTGCAAATGTTGCATTATCCTTTTTTTTAGGCTACATTCATTGGACATGTCTAGGATTGTTGCATTGTGTGCACACCAGATGTTGCTAACCTTCTTCTTCTTGTTGTCTATAACTCTCCTTGCTTTGTCTTTCCTCTTTCTTTTTTGTTTCATTCTTTCTTCCTCCTTGGAATTAGACTTTCTACTGTTGGACTCCACGTCTCATTAGAAAAGTTTTAAAGTCTCGAAAAATGCCTTTCAAGATGTAAAGAGAGAGTGCTCTAAACCAATAGGAGTAAAGCCTCCATAATAGAACTTCTATTTTTTAATAAAAAATATTTTAAAAATATATAAATATTTATAATTAAATTTTTTCTCTTTGAATATCTTATTTTTATTCATTGTATTATAATTATGGCAGCCTTCATATTAATAATATAGGGTACTCTCATTCACTTCACATTACTAACATGATTGTGATTTTATGATAATTAAATTAAGTCTAAATTCAAATCACAAAAAATCGAGTGCTTCAAACTTCTCGTTCATCTTTTTCTCTCCTTATTTCACTTCTCTCTCTCTCTCTCTCTCTCTCTCTCTCTCTCTCTCTCTCTCTCTCTCTCTCTCTCTCTCTCTCTCTCTCTCTCTCTCTCTCTCTCTCTCTCTCTCTCTCTCTCTCTTTGTGCAATGATAGAGAACTTGGATGTTCAACGAGGCATCCAAGCTCTTAGAACACATTCATACCAGTGTTTAATTAATTTCAAAATGATGGAAAATAGATTCATATTTGATTCAACTTTGTATTTATTATATTTGATTCAACTTCTTTAATGATAAATATTTTTGTTAAAAAGTTTTAGAAATATCTAATAGGAAAAGAAAAGTATACAATATAAAGATATTGAAGTAAATCTCTCTTTACTTTCAATAAGTTTTCAAGTACTGAGATTAAAGAGAATATCTTTGTTTTCATCATTTTTTCATACAAAAGCATTTACAAGGCAATATAGAAAAGCTATTGCCTTTGATGAGGACTTTTCTTAGAAAAAAACACATCCTTTTTAGTAGTCCTTTAGGACTTCTTTGATACTTTAGTTGCCCTAGATGTTGAGAATAGGCCTTCAGTTTGTTATGGTTTTGGAAAGATCTTCTTCCTTGTCCATTTTCACACTCCACGTGGTTTCCTTGTCTTTTTGGTCAACATTTTAAAATATCTTTTTAGAAATTGTTTTTTCCTTGATTATCTTTCTCTTGTTGTGGTTGGATAAATTGATAACCATATACTTCAATAACAAAAATAAAAAAATCTACATTGTTTTATAATTAGCAAAAGTTCAAATGATGAGAGAAGTCTTGAATCATTGTACTTACACCTTGACATTTGCATGGGATTTTTTCAAATAATTAATGGAATAACATTGTTTGGCCTAGAAAGTTTAATAAGATTTAAGGCCTAATGAATCTTTTAAGATAGTTATGTAGGATTATACTTTATCTCCTAGTAGTTCATTTTGTCCTTACCATGCTAATAATGATTTATAAAATAATTTTAAAAACTTGCAAGGTCTTACTAGATCTATTTTCATTCATTACTTTACAAAAAAACCGATGCTAATAATGGCAAAAATAGTTGGATCTATAGTACCCCATTATTAGGTTACAAATTTGGATCCATATAGAAAATGGCTTTGAAACGTGGCGGGTGCATTAGTGAGCCCAAATGGCATGACAAGGAAATGGTACAAGCCAAGGCTTGCAAGGTTTGAAACTCACCAGTAGCTCTATGGACTATGTCCTTGTAAATGTCTTATTTTAAATAGAGAGCTCTTTTATATAGGTTTTCTCAAAAGGTGGTCAATAGCCCTATACTTTTAAAAATTGACATTTTTTTCCAAAAAGGTGCACAGTTTTCAAGACCAAAATGGCTTTTTTCTTTTAAAAAATTGGAATCCCTTTGTAAATCCTTTCTTTTCATTCTCAACTCATTTCTTCACACACTCAAATAACATAATTGTGTACACATATTCAAGACCTTAAACCTACAAAGTAAGATGTCCTCTCAAATGTGTATATTTGCTCCTTTGAGATATTATGTGATAAAGTTTACTTATTTTCTCATGCAATGTGTGTTTGAAACTATTAAAAAACTTCTTGTACAATGTGTGTTTGAAACTATTGAGAAACTTCTTGCACAAATATTTTTTGAAATATTTATATTCAAATAAAACCTTGGTTATTTTATGAGATACTTTTGAAATATTTAGATTCAAATAAAAACTATTGAGAAACTTCTCATGCATGTCTTATAACAAGATTTGATCCATTTCATACTTTAGAACTAGGTTTTCTCCCTTGTCTTATGAAATGAGATTTTGGTTCATATTTCTGTAGTTGGCCTCTAAGAAAGTTACGTTTCTTACAACAATATAACATTTTCTTCCTTTGTCTTATGAAATATGATTTTAGTTTATGACTCTATACTCTATCTCCAAGGAATTCTTGTTTCTTACAAACACTCTAACTTTTTCTTTATTGTCTTCTGAAATGCGATTTAGGTTCGTGACTATGTAGTCTATCTCTAAGAAATTTGTGTTTCTTACAATAGTCTTACTTTTTATATAGGTTTTCTTTTTGGACAAAGAAAAAGCACATGTAAGTATTTGTGATAAAAAATAACAACAAAGAGGCTATCCTATGAGGGAATGAATTGATTGAGAAGATCTCAAATTGTGGAAGATCTTACTAACAAGCTTCAAGTTTTATGGAAGATTATATTATATATGTATAGAGCCTTACAATTGATAGTTATGTATATTACATTGATCCAAGCAATAACCTCATTAATGAATGGATCTTTTGTTGACAAAGTAGGACCTCATTAATAACGATTTCAATCTCAAAACATCTTGGAAATCAAACTAATGGGTCTTTTGTTTAGATTCTTGTTCCAATCTTTTCATGAAAACATCAACCCTAAATTTTGCCTCATTGGTTGAATCTAACCTTTGATTATTTGAGGCAAACTCCAAGCTCCCTTCCTTATGCCATTCGACTTTACGGAACCTCTAATGGTACATTTGCAAATCCTTCCATTTTCCTCTTAGTCTTATGACTTTTCCCACCCATCACTTCCATGATTTCATCTAGAAATCCATTAGGTGATTTTCCAAATCAAAATTGTTACTCACATTTTAATCCACAAAACCCCTCAATGGACCTTCAAGGTCATCGAAAGAGAGGAATCCACTCTATTGTTGCCACTAACATTCTCACAATTAACTTACACAATGATTTAAGTATGTTATGTAAGGTTCTCTCTTTACCAACTCAAACTTAGTCTCATCACAATCAATAGCATCAAACTAAAGTCAACTCAAGAAACTCAATAGCACTCAATTCAAACTTTTCAACATCATTAGGTGTATAAAAACCTACCATACTCTCATCACTTTTGATTTCATCACAAAAGTAAATACTTATAGATTGAATAGAAATGATTGTTTTTAATTCAAGAAAAATTCACAGATTAGGATCTTTATAAATAGGCCTTGAACACACGTTATATAGAGAATATATATATAGTGACCCCCCCCCCCCCCCCCCGAGATCAATATGTATGAAAGAACTTGGAATCTTCGCACTACTCAGAAGCAATCTCCAAGCATTAGATCTCCTAGAGCTTCTTTGTAGGATAAAATGTGCATCAAATTAAATCTCCTTCTCTGTTGCTCGGAACCCAAATCTGTTGGCTCCGTTGGCTCCCAAAGGGGGTAAAACCGCAGGACACCTGGTCACGGATCTCTCAGATCACTCCTTCTTCTTCTTTCAGTTCAATCTACAGTTTTCAGCCTGTTTACAGTGATTGCGACGCCTGTGATTTTGTCAATCTGTCCGTCTTGTGAAAATCCCCTAATTGGCTGAAAAAGTAACTAGCTTTTTGCATGCCATCCTAATCTAGAAGCTTTTTTTTCTAACTTTTTTATATTTTTACAATAAATAATATCAAAAATAGGTTAAAATTATCCAAAAATCTAGTATTTTTGGATAATCCATGCAACTCGCACTAGTACTAATGGCTTAGATCACATTGATTCTCTAGATCAATAAAGAAGTCAGATGATGATGCATTCCATACTTTTTCACACTGTGTCCTCATAACATCACGACGTCCACCCCCTCTAAACCTGCACATCCTCTGGTATGTTCCAAAATCCTAGTTGTCACCGAATTTTGAGTCCTCCTCATCCTCTCCGACCATATCCTTTACTTCTTCATCTTCCATATCTTCCTGGCTAGCCCCTATATTAGGACCACTATTTTCTTCCAATTTTGGAAACTTATAGGTAGTAGATTCCTGCCTTTTGAATAATTTGATTCTTTTCCCTACTACCAGAAGTTTAATGGCTGTCCCATCCAGCTCATTTAATGCATAAGTAGCATTATCAAACACATGTCTTACCACATAGGGTCCAAACCATCTTTTGGAAACTTTACGCATGGCACTATACTGGTTATCTAAACTGCTATCATAAACCAATACCCAATCCCCATCTTGTATGGTTCTTGGTCTCAGTCTATGTCTTTTGTCAAACCGTTTCTTGTTCTGTATCCTTCCTGCCCTTAACTTTGCAATTGCTGCCTCTATGTCTTCTGACTTTCATTCCAACTATCTAATGCGTAAGGCCAACAACTCCTCTTGACTCAACTCCTCCTCCCAAGGTAACACACTCCATGTGACTGTCATCTCTTCTATCTTCTATCGGCATGATAGGTTTTTGACCATACATCAATTCTGCAGGCACATATCCTATAACAGCACTATGAGTTGTTATGTCGACCCACAAAGCATAAGGGAGCAATCATGGCCACTCCTTTACCTTCTCTCCACATCATTTTGCCAATGCCTTCACAATAGGTGGGTGACCTCTTTCACTTTTTCCATTTCCTTCAGGGTTATAGGCTAAAGTTAAAGCAAGCTTTATCCCCAACCGTGCAAAGAAATCATGAACTTCATCTGCATCCAACTCACCCCTATCTGTTGTAACTTTTCCCACACAGCCATACCGACAAAAGATCTCTTCTAAGAGAAAAGTACACATAGCATTTGTTGTCTTAGTACGTAAAGCTTTCCCTTCCACTTGATTAGTCAAGTCTTCACAAGCAAGCACAAGATACCTCATTTGCCAAAGACCTGTAGGCATTGTGATCAAATCCACCACCCACTTAAAATGAAGAGACAATGGATATGTGTGTTGTGATCCATCCCGATGTCTCACAGATGAATACATTTGACATGTCGTACATGTTTCCACAAAGTGAGCAACATCCTTATACATACCCTGCCACCAATATCTTTCTTTGATCTTTGTAAAAGTACCACAAACACCTCTATGACCAGCCACAAGCTTTCATGAAATTCTTGCATTACTTTTACTTGTGAAGCTCTGTCACCCAAAACTCGCAATGGCATACCCTATTTCTTTTTAGCATGTTTCCATGAGTATCCATCTTTAAAAAAAAACCCATATGCTTTCCTCTTGATTTTCTTAAACTCCTCATCTGGCCATTCATCTCTCTTTGTTAATGTACTGAGGTATTGACCAATTCTCAACCACTCTCCTATAGATTTGTCTTCTAGAAACACTCATACACAAGATACAAAAAGTGTCTTCTCTTTGTTGTCCAAGCTTCTATTAATGCTGTAGTAACACCTTGCATTGCTAAATTCACTCTTGCAACATCATTTTCAGCCATAAGAAAGTCATATTCTTCCTCCTCATCCATCATCCCATCTTCATTCTCATAACGTGCTCGAGATAACATGTCTGCCAACTGGGTTATCTCTTCCTGCAATATGCTGAAATTTAGGGTTCAAAGATTTTATGTATGCAATCCACCGGAGCATAGCAATGTCCGGAGTAGCACAACTAGTAATCATACCCGATATCGGAAAACAATCGGTCTCAATGACTACATGAGCACCCATAAAATACTCCTTATCACATTTAAGGGTTTTCACAATTCCCCATAATTCTCTTTTAATCTGTGGATATCTTCTCTATCTTTCAGTCAATACTTTATCACCAAAGCGAATTGCATATCTTTGTCCTTCCTCATCATCTTTCCCAATTGCCCATCCAATCCCGATTGGGCTTATATCAACAATAATAATGATAGGCTTTCCATGTGAATAGTCAATCTTTCTCAATGTAGGAGCAGATTTTAAGAGTTGCTTCAATTTCTTCATTGTTTTTTGATGCTTCCTTTCCCAATGAAACTCTAACCTTTCCTTAGAAGCTGATAAAGAGCATCGGCTACATGTGCAAAGTGAGGAATCCATATCAAATAGAACACACATGCACCCGAGAATCTACGCACCTTTGATACATTCATGCATACATCTTGTATTCTATCAATCCCATCTATTTTTGCTGGTGATGGCCTTAACCCATAAGGCCCACACATATGCCCAACAATCAAAACCTCTTCAACTCCAAAGATAGACTTTTGTCCAAAAAGAGTTAAATGCACCTCTTCTAGATGTGTCAAAATCCTCTCACAATCCACAATATGGTATGCAACAAACTATCTGCATCCATGAGCATCCATCTCTTCATTCTTTTCATCCACTGCACACCCTTTGATTGGAACATCATCCAAGAAGGGCACAGTCAATTGTGGTATAAAATCCATGAGTATCCTATTCATAGCATTTGTCATGTGTGCCACTGAGTTTGTTGCACCCTGTGGGAGAGTACACATCCGTACTAAAACCAAAGGAGTCTTCATGGTTGTGATATCCTTGCTTTCAATTGCAAGCTGAAACTGATCATAACCCAAGTAAAGATCACCCAAAGAATAGATCGCTTTGCCTGCAAAAGCCTCTGCAAATTCATCAACCACAGGACCTGCACCCACATTTCTTATGTTCACTTTATTGACCGGTTGCATGTCTTGAATAAAAAGCCCCATTCTTTTTGGGAATAGTAAACCAATGATTTGAGTACAGGGCTGAAGAAGGCTCCAAGATCTTCATGTGAATCTTTTCATTTAGCAAATCCATCAGCTTTGGCAAGTAAGCTTTATACACTGGAATAGGCCTCAAGCTTTATACACTGGAATAGGCCTCAAGTTCCATGGTACATGTGGCATAGTAAATATGACCATAGGAGAGACAACATTTGGATCCACACAACCTATTTCACTTAGCTGAAATACAAATGCCTTCCCATGTCTAGCCAACATCCGCATAAAACAGTCTCTCTCAGCGCACAAAAGAAACCCTTTTGCACCAACTTTCAATTCCTGTAATGTTTCAGATGTAAACTGATGACCTATATCTTTAGGATCTCGTAAGCTTGGCTGCCTTGACACTCTTTCATACATACCCTCACTCTCTGGTGGAAGTGGCAAAGCAATTGGTTTCACCTTTTTGTCAAATATCTTATACTTTGTCTCCACAAGTGCTTCAGCCCATTGTAATCCTTCCTGCTGAGCAAACAATGCTATAACATCATACATATCCAAAGAATATACTAACAACACTCTGTTTTCAGCCTCATTTTTTGCATGTATAATTGCTGAAATTTCAGCCATAGTGTCAGTAATATTCAGCCCATAAAAGATGCCTAAAATACCATCATTTTTAGCTAACAACCCCAATGCTTTCAGTTTCTTAGTAGCCCATTTCATAGATATGCATTCAGCCCTACACATAGCTTCCATAGGCTTAAACCAACATGAATTGTTTGTTGTAAACTGAGAATTACCAATAGTAAATAAATGCTTCATTTCATCAAGAGGCGAGTACACCCACTGAACATCACTACTATAGCCTCACATTACAGCAGTGCTTAATGAAAATCCAGGTCTTTGAATTCCCTTGCATTTGGAACCAAAGGAGACTCTCGAAGTGTATCCCAATTTCTAGGATGATTAACACAAACAATAAGAAATTGGACTGCTTTTCTCCCATGCTTTTCTCCCATCCTTGCTTCTCACTCTTGCATAAGCAAAACCATCATCAAGCACCTTTGTTTCCATACGCACACCTATAATATAGGGCTGTCCCAAAATCACTGCATATGAGGAATTATCTTGCACAAAGAAGTGTTGCTCTTCTTGTACATCACCAATCATCACTTTTATATTAGGGCATGCAGCATAGAGCTCCCTTGAAGAATTATTTGCAGCCCTCATTTGCCAGCCATGATCAGTGTCTATAGGCCATGCACCATTTTCATACAATCCCCGCTCAATGACATTTATCTCAGACCCATGGTCAAGTAAAGCAACACGAGGAGTTTCATGTTCCCCTATTTTCACTACCATTTTAGTGGTAGCTCTAGCCCAATGATTTCTTGTGTAGTGACTTTGAGGAATAAATCCTAGAGTCTCTTCTCCATATTGTTGCATTTGCCTTACTCCACCATGCATATTGCTACAAGACAATGCATTTTCAGCCACTTTTTTCTCTTTTCCACATGCTATCCATTGATTAGTAGCATCCTGCATAGACAATCATGTACTTACTTCATGCTCATATTCAGCCCGAATAACCAACAAACTAGTTTCCTCTTCAAATTGCAACAATGCACTAGTGGTATCACCAAGAAACTGACGCTTCCTTTTAATTATATCAATGATCTCATCATGAAATTCTTGCTTGGCAATGCCAAGCACCTCTCCCAAGGTAAATTCCACTCGACTGTTTAAGATATGTTCTTCAAGAACCTTCTTAAGATCTGTGGCTGTCTCAATGTCAAATTGCAACTTATATCCTGGCTGCTTGCCCTTCTTTTTGCCCTCTTGTTTGTTATCCTGTTTTTGCTCGTGACTGACCTCTTCCATAACATGCTTGGGAGGTGGTTGATTTGCAGCTTTCGGTTTATCCACACTTCTTCTTGTCATTCTTTTAGATGTCCGTGCAATATCTTCATCTCTTTTTCATTTTTCTTCCACAAGTACATCCGTGTTTTATACCTTTGCTAAATATGCATACATCGAATATGCATCTACGAGTGATTCCCAACTAGTTATGCCACGAATGTCTTGCCCTACATGAGACATTTCACTATTAGTGACCTTTCTCTTTTCATTTGCATGTAAAGCATGTGTCCATATTTCAACCTTTGGACCAACCATCACTTGGCCATGCATTCTATCCAACTGTAGACCAAAAGTAGAAGCATGTACGGTTGCATAAGCATTTCAGACAGCCAAATCTTCCAACAACTTCTGCATACCTCCCTTTTCAAAATTCAAAGCAAGAGGAAATCCCGTTTCTTGTGCATGGATCTTGCCATCTTTCCAAAAGATAAGCTGTCGTGCCAAGGCCTCCTGATAGGCAACACAATCCTTTCTCTTGTGCTGCAAACTATCAGACCACATATATCTTTTTCCAAGCTTAGGGGCTGCTGCCCCCGTCCCCTTTCCTCTTGTCCTTTTTCATCTAATTTTGCAACCTTCAATTGAAGATCCCGCATGTCTTTGACCAATTCATCTAAGACATCTTCCCTAATAGAGAGAACAATAGCATGTACAGCCATAGGGTTAGCCACAGAAGTAGGTGGCTTACTGGATACATCAACTATCTTGCCCGTAACAGTGGGCAAGCTAGAGACATGAAATCTTTCTCTTCTTCTATGCTTCTTCACAAGTGCAGTAGCAGCTTCCTTGACATGTCTCCACTCTGTTTTCAAACCTGTCTCTGTAGTCTGATCCTCCAGCAAATCATCAAGCTTCTCTTGAAGCTCAAGATCAGCTGCCTGTAGAAACAATTCAATTTTCTGACTTGCAAGAGCTTGCCATTCTGCAACATCCAACTGCTCAAATCGACTTTCAAATTCTCTTAACAATTCTGTAGCCACAAGACCCTTATTGGGTTGTAAAACCCACTCTTGAAAAGTCTTGCACGTAATCAAATTGATGTCCTCAATGTAAAATTCTTTCCTGAGTGTCTTCTTGAAGGCTATCTAGTCTGCATCCTGCAAGTATAATTCAGTAATCCGTGCTTTTAGTTCATGAATAGTAACATGTACAAAATACCAGCTCCGTGCAGATTGAGCCACCCCAAATAATTCCATCTTTTGAGCATAGGTATATACATATGTAGATACATTCTTGCCATTGAATAACTTCACCTCACACTCAACTGCTTGCAAAGCATTCATCACAACACTTTCTATTTGAGCTGAAGCTTGCATTACCTATTGTTGTTGTTGTACCTGCATAAGCATATTCATATTTTGCACCAACTGTTGCAAAACATTACTAGAGAATGTATTCGAAGATTCTCCCATCTTGTCTTTCCTTCTTCTGACGACCTTTCACATCGGGTTCAACAAAGTCGGAGGGGTTTTTGTCGAAAGGTCGAATCCATCGGGGATCAGAAGTAGAAAGAAGTAGAGATAGGAGATGGAAGAGAAGATAGAGAATACCCAAGTGGTAAACACTACAAAAACAAATCACAATGAATTGAATCAATATGTATTGAAAGAACCTGGAATCTTCGCACTACTCAGAAGCGATCTCCATGCACCTCCTGGAGCTTCTTTGTAGGATAAAACATGCATCAAAATTATAGCTCCTTCTCTGCTGTTCGAAACCCAAATCTGATTGGCTCTGTTGGCTCCGAAAGGGGGGTAAAACCCTAGGACACTTGCCCACAGATCTCTTAGATCAGTCCTTCTTCTTCTTTCAGTTCAATTTGCAATTTTCAACCTGTTTATAGCGATCGCAACATGCGCAATTTTGTCAATCTGTCCCTCTTGTGAAAATCCCCTAATTGGCTAAAAAAGCAACTAGCTTTTTGCATGCCATCCTAATCTAGAGGCTTTTTTTTCTAACTTTTTTGGATTTTTACAATAAATAATATAAAAAATAGGATAAAATTATCCAAAAATCTAGTATTTTTGGATAATCCATGCAACTCACACTAGTACTAATGGCTCAGATCACATTGACTCTCTAGATCAATAAAGAAGTCAAATGATGATGCATTCCATACTTTTTCACACTGTGTTCTCATAACATCACGACAACGGTCTGAGATTCATCATTTCATTCTTTCTCATCTCCAAGAAGGGTGTGTTATTTTTGTGAGCTCTTGATTTTGTGCTTTTGCAATTGAAATTGATTTTTAGAGCTTTTTGAAACAACCTTGGATGCTTTCTACAAATGACATGTCAAACATATATTGCGCATCATGCATTACTAACCCATTCACAATAAAGGGAGCAATGGTGTTGAATAATCACAACAAATAATAACATTCCAAAGTTTTGCATTACCCAAAAGGAATACAATATCTAGAAAGGTTCCAAGATCTTCATGTAACAAAAAGGACATGTCACACCCTAATGAAGTGCATGATGATGAGTCCTCCAGAACAATGAATGAGCCATGCTTATGTTGGGCTTCCTACATAACAGGGCATATCTTACGTGTTTTCCCTAACACAAAGGCAAGGTCAGTGGGGGTTAGTGCAGGCTGATGTATGACCATGTGCTCCTTGGGTTGAAGGCCAAGTATGTGCATGTACACATAATACATATGTTTGCAAGCAAGAAATGCCTTTTGGGTAGATTCTCTTTTTTGAAAATCAGGACAAGTGCACCTAGGCTCTTCTTTGATGTGCACATCATAACAACTCTCTGTCGAGACTCGAAATACTGAATGTTGTCTCTCAAGTTGCACTACCTCCTCCAAGAATGTCACAACCATGCAACCAGCTGCCTCTATTCTCTTTTGTGCATCTTTGGAAATTCCATGTCTCCACTTGTGTCTTCTCCCGCTTGAACCACATTCTGTAGAAATAGGAGGTTTGCTATTCTCGTTCCTTGGTGGTGCTGTAAAGCAGGCAAACTTGAAACCAGCGTCTTAGGCTGCTACACTCTTCCTTCGATATATTTGTTCCTATATCAATTGGCCACAAAGATGGAACAATTGGTGATGCTATCACTTGTTTCTGCACAGCGTTTGTATGCTTGACATCATGATTACAGAACCATATCCATTGTGCAATGGCCTTGTTCTTATAGGCTCTCTCAGACCAAAAGCATGGTGCGACTAACCCCACTTGCCGACTCTATAATTTGCTGCTGCAATTCTTTCTACCCTCCATACCAAAACACTTTCTCACACAGTTAGGTGGTGTCCTTCGTAAAGCCCACTCCTCCTGTGCCACTTCTACCTCTTCTACGTGGGTTGACGTTTCCGCATTTGGTGCACTTACTCCACTTGCAAAGGGCTTGATTGGTATCTCCTCATCCTCTTGGATACATATCTCTTCCATCTTTCCATCGTCAAACTGTATACTCCACGGCCTGCCCTTGATTTTCCTTTGCCTTGACTCCATCACGTATCCCGGTCTAAGAGCTTTTACAGTTGCTCCACCTCCCTTCTTTTTTCTTTGCACAGTCTCCCTATCACCTTGCATTATAGGCTCCTCGTACAAAGGACTTCCAGCTACAACACCTTGCAACGCACGTGCAACAGAGGAGGGATTTGGGGATTCCCTTTTGCTGGCACTAGCCAACAAAGACTCCATAGAAGGCCCAGATCCAATAAACCTCCCTGTGGTATAGCCCAACCTCTTTGCACATTGAATATATGCATTCAAAACATCACTAACACATGCATCATAAAGTGATATCTCTCGTTTTCCACCCTCACCTGCTAACCAACTAGCATGGACACTTTCTGATAAGTTTATGCTTGGAAATTGAGCATGTTCCCAAGGACTTTTGTTAGCCTACGGAGTCAAATCCAAAAATAGAATCAGTAGCTCTGCCCATTGCTACATTGTGCAACAAATCTTAATGAGCTGGAAAAAATGTCACACTTACATGAGATTCAATTCCTCCCCAGTGGGCAATTCTTTGCTCCCACCATTTCAACCACCTATCCAAAGCCTTGATGTGTTCCTTGTTTACATTTCATGCCCACCAATCTCGGATAGCAGAGGCCTGAAGTGAGGCTAGTTGAGTTGTCGTTGCTAGCCTCCATGCTTCACACAATTCAATGTGGTGCATTTGTTTATCCACGGTGACTAATTTCTTGGTATGCTTTTGCAAACTTTGCTCCCAATGAAAAAGACAAGAATGCTCCCTCCCTTCCATTATGTTATGAGGCCCTCCATTGTACACAGCCCTTATTGCCATCCAATTCGCACTTGCCTCATCGGACATAAATCCAGCAAAGTTAGGTGGATCATGGCCACATTGAACCATGACAGAATTCAAATTTCTCCAAAACAGGATTTGAGACTCTTCGTCCTCCTCTTTAAATTCACATATTGCAATTACCTGCAATGCTCTCATGCTAGTTCATGATTGATACATTAGTATAGTGTTCATTAATAACAATTTAATTTCAATAAAAGCTTTCATTATGTTGCCACATATCCATGATCATAAACTGAACAAGACATAGTTGCCCACCCATCAATCCTATGGGTATGATCAAAGTGCACCCATGCACATCGTAAATCTCCAGTCCCAATTCGCCTCATACGATTCACTAAGTCCACCCCTGATGCTGGTCCCTTGGTGGACATTTTAAACAAGTAGCACTTCTCCTTGGCATCACCTTGTCCTGGAAATCTACTTCCATGGAAAAATGGGAAGACACAACGTTTTTGCAAAAGAAGTATGTTGTCATACCCATCACCAACCACCTGACCTTGTTTGGCTCTCTCTTGTGAAACAATGCCTTTGAACCTATGTGTTTATTAGAGGGTTATTTCAAATGCAGGACATACATTGTAAGCAGAAAATAATAATGCACAAGCCTACCCTTTATTCTGCACAAGTGGCATCATTTCTTCTAGAAAATGATTAAGGTCCACCTCTGTCGCCTCCGACTCGTCTTCTTTTGTTAAAGATTCAAACAACATCTGCCGAGCGACTAGCATCTGTATTTTTTGTGGGCCTCCCTTTTCGATCTTTAGGACTGTGCTCACAAGCCTCCGCACCTTGTCAAGGGTTGCCCTCTTAGTGCCATGTTGAACACACTGTGAGCATGCTCCCCAACATGGATCACCAAACGTGTCATTGTAGGATCCAATGGCAACACATAATAGATCATGCATTTGCAAATGGCTGCACAAGTAGCAACATTAAGACAATAGTGACATGTTATCTTGGAGTTTCCCTCACTTGCAGGATAGCCCATGCTCACGGTTCTATCCAAGTGACCATGGAAAAAAACATCATTGTATTTTCCCTCTGTTATGTAGTAAGGACAAGTGATCCTAAGACATTGAAGACTTCCAAGACAATAGCTCAAGCGCACAGTGCACTCAATTGCCATATTTGTCTGTGAGGGCCGCGACCACAGGTGACCATCATATTTTTGTTCCATACCCATCATTCGTTTCTTGCTATCTGTGGCTGGAAGCTCAAAAGCAATTGTGCCATTATACTCGATTGGGAGCTCATCCACCCTTCGTGGAGATCCACAGAGCGCTAGTAATTTTTTCAATCTACCCGTTCTAGCTTTCTCCTCAATGAAGGCTGCAATCGAGTTATCATAGGAAGATAAGTCCTCGCTTTGGCTGCCCACACATAGGTCCTCCCCGACATTTGTGTCATCAACATCCTTCTTGTTATCTGAGGGTACGTCAAGACACACTGGAGTTGATTTGCTACAACCAGGAGTACAATCAATGTAGTTGTCAATCTCATCTTCTATTGACTCAATACTGTTAGAGATGCACACATAGTTACTTGAGTGCATGATAGAGTAGGTGGCTGATAATGTACTATCAATCAGATAGTGCGCATGCCCTTGATGATCCCATCTTGGAGACACAGTGACGTTGTTTGCTCCACCATCATTCTCTATGACGGCTTGCAACCCCTGAAATTTTTGTGTTGGAGGCAATAGATTCTGTAGGTAGTACTCACTCAAAAGAATCTCCCCATTTCTTAATGAAACCCTGTGCTCTAAGCAATCACTAGCTAGTCTCCATGTCAAAATAGCAAAACTCGACATGTTGTGCCCTCTGGTGGGTTAGTATTTGATGAAGATAAGAAAACTCTGAATATAGCTCACAGTGTGTATTTGATGAAGAGAAGGCAACAATTCACCGTCACTCTGAATATTTAAGAGTCATTCATCAACATTTAAGAGTAATAACAAATAAGCATAATCATCAGAAATCAACCACCCACCATCCTTCACCTTTATGCACTCATAATTTATTTATGTTGTATTAATTATTTAATTATTTAACGGCTAACTAGTTACGTAATTACGTAATCAACGGCTAACTTCTTTATTAGGGTTATTAAGTCTCTCCTCAACTCTCTCCTCTCTTTCTCAACTCTCTCCTCTCTTTGCTCTCTCTCTCTCTCTCTCTCTCTCTCCTCTCCCCCTCTCTCTCTCCCTTCTCTCCCTTCTCTCTTTCTCCCTTCTCTTTCTCCCTTCTCTTTCTCTCTCTCTCCCTTCTCTCTTTCTCCCTTCTCCCTTCTCCCTTCTCTTTCTCCCTTCTCTTTCTCTTTCTCCGTTCTTTCTCCCTTCTCCCTTCTCTTTCTCCGTTCTTTCTCCCTTCTCCCTTCTCCCTTCTCTGTTTCTCCCTTCTCCCTTCTCTCCCTCTCTCCGTCTCTCTCTCTCGCCACACAACTCCTGCCCCACAACTCCTGCGTGACAGCTCCTATGGCTTCGTGCCCCACAACTCTTGCGACGGTGCCCCACAACTCCTGCGCGACAGCTCCTACAACTCCTCGTGCGGCCTCCTACGGTGCCACACAACTCCTTGTGCGGCCTCCTACGGTGCGGCCTCCTACGGTGCTCCCACAACTCCTCGTGCAACAGCTCCTACAACTCCTCCTACGGTGCCAACTCCTACCCCACAGCTCTCACGACGGTGCAGCTTCGTCAACGGCTTCGTGCGTCTCCTGCGGCTTCGTGCGGCCTCCTAGGTGTTGGGGGTAAAGGCGCCTCCGCCGTGCCGCCCCGTGTATTACTACATTGACAGTACCCGCCACTGCACACTGCAGGTGGCGGGCGCCCATCACGTCACTTTATTCTTTATTCTTTTAGTGACAGTTTGAATAAAGAAAGGCCCGGTCACACATTGTGACTGTTGGAGTTCCCATTTCTTGTCTCTCTCTTTCTTGCTCTTGCTCTCCCGCCATAGCTCGCGTGCAAGCTTCGATCCTTCTCACCTTTCAACTGGTATCAGATCTTGGTATTCTCTTGCTCGAGCTCGACTCGGTGCTTCCTGACCTTCGCATCGACTCGCTTCACACATTGGGTCTCCATCCCGACAGCCATAGCCGACCTCTTGAGCTCCCGACTCTCCCCGGCTTCCCGAGCTCCATCCCGGCCTTCTTGAGCTTCATCAGGGCCTTGCCCTTGAGGTATTGCTTCAGCATTTGCAGGCATTTGAGTGTATTCTCAGTTTGAAACAGGGCAGGAACAAAGGGCATCCACTCTTCTTGAGCTCCATTGCTCATATCTTCCCTCCCCTTTGCATTGGGCCTTCATGGCTTGGTATGTGCCTACCTTGGGCCATCATTGAGCCCCCGCACACTCAACATTCAGCCACATGATTAAAGCAGCACTCCAAGCCTCAACACGCTGAATATGGCGCCCATTTTCAGACTTTGACCTCCACGTTTTACAGCTGAATGCTTTGTTGCTCATGGAGCACTCATCATTGGCCTATTTGGAGGGCATTTGAGCCATTTTTGGATGTCATTTTGATGCTTTGGCTTGACATTGAGGTTGGGAGCTGATCATTCTCAGTTTTGAAATTGTCATTCACTGCATAACAGTGCTGGAAACAGGGCAGCACCCCTGACACTGACATTTGTTGCTTATGCCTCATTCCATTGGAGCTATTTGATGCCCGTATTAGGTCTACTTCCTATCCGGATGTATTGGGGATGTATGCATTTGGTTTGACCATGATTTTGGCTTGAATTCGGGGCTGAAATCTACTATTTAGAACAGTAAATACATGCTGGAATAACAGTGGGCTGAAGGTACTTTACATGCCTTGGCACTTACCTACCGATACCGGATGTATGCTTTGAGCTTTGGCATGATGTCTCTGACATTTGGGGATGACTTGGAGCGATTTTGGCTTGAATACGGGGCTGAAATCTACTGTTTAGAATAGTAAATACATGCTGGAATAACAGTGGGCTGAAGGTACTTTCCATGCTTTGGCACTTACCTACCGATACCGGATGTATGCTTTGAGCTTTGGCATGATGTCTTTGACATTTGGGGACGACTTGGAGCATATGTATGAGATTATGGGATGCTTTTGAGCTTCGCATTAGCTCCGTCTTCACTGGCATTTGGACCGACTTGGCATGCTTGTGGACCGCCTATGCCTCATGTCTCTGCTTGACAATTAGGCTTTTGCATTACATGCTTTGGTTCGTGATATATGCTATTTGGTTCGTGTATGCCATACCGACATTTGGAGCTTGGATTTGGATGTATTTGAGCATTCCCGGCTTACTTGATCACTGATCTTGGTTGCTATTTGGATGTCATTGAGTTGACCGAGAGCTTATTTGGGCTTATGTATTGCTTCATGGTTAATACGACCGGTGCTTCATGTATGTCATGCTCTCTTGGATGTGCTTGATGCATTGACAGGGTCACTTATCACAGGTGCTTTCTCTTGGGTTGTTTGAGCTTCTGAGCTCGCTTTGTATGCCTTTTGTGCCAGTTGGAGCATTTTACATGCTTGCTTGACCTTTGACAGTTGCATGCTATTGGAGCACTTACATGTATTTGGAGCAGTTTATGTCTTGAGCAGCTACATACGCATTGAGACTTTGGGATCATACTCCGATCTTTATGGATATGCATTGTACTCTTGGTTCACAGGATGCTTATGAGCTAAGTCTCATATTTGGATCTTTCCTTTTGAGAAGACACCTATTTGTGTCAGGTTTTGGCAGTTACAGGAACACTTTGCCTAGAGTGTCTGGGGGTGTGCCTTTCACTGGCAGATGTTATTTTGACATGCTTCGGTGTTGAGCTCATGTTCTTTTCACTGTCATTGGCCTTGCTTATGTCCGTTTCATGCCGGCTTTGGACCTAGCATTGTTTGCTTGACATTGGATCCTATTTTGGGACAGTTTGCTCTCTAGATTGCATACCTGCAATTTATTACAGCAAGCAGTTATTGGTGGACTGAGGTGTACTTTTCATGCTGAAATATCCTGATTTGGTGTACCGCACCTAGTACTAAGTGGGCAGTAACTTTTGGCACACTTTGCTCGCCCTTTGGACCCCGTTTTGGTCATTTTTGGGCAGTTTCTGCAGTAAAACAGCAAGCAGTTTTGGACTGTTTGGGCATTTCCAACCTGCATAATGGCGTCATCTTCGCATGATAGTGCCATCTTTAACATTACAAAGTTGGATGGTACCAACTACTCTTACTGGAAGAGTCAAATATGGCAGGTTTTGGTGCAAAAATCTCAGATTAAGCCACTTCGGTTGAGTGGGGAGCAGTCTGAAACTATGGACAATGACGACTGGCTTGAACTTGATGAGCTATGCAAGTCCACGATTATATTGTCTCTCACTGAACAGGTACATTATAATGTATTTGAGGAAGCACAGAGTGCATGGGATCTATGGAATAAGATCAAGAATCTTTATGATAAGAAAAGTCCGGTGAGTCAGATGTACTGGTTGAAGCAGCTTATGGATCTGCGCATGAAGGATAATGCGACTATGTCTGCTCACTTGAGCCAGTTCCATGCTATACTGAAGAACCTGACTTCGTTGGATATCACCTTTGGAGAGGAAGTAACTCCTCTTTTCTTGCTTGGGACTCTGAATGAGTCATGGGATGTATTCCGCACTACTCTTTGTGCCTCTAGTGCTACTCTAAAATTGGCAGATGTTGAGAATGCTCTTCTTCAGGAAGAGGTGAATCGCAAAAACTTGGATGCCTCTCGTGGTAGTCATGCTTTGATAGTTAGAGGCAGGAATGACAGGTATAACCATGGTAATGGCCGAGGCCGTGACTCGCAGAAGGGTCGGTCTAAATCTCGTGGCAAGTCGCGTAGTAAGTCGCGTGGGCGCAATGCAAATGTCACTTGTTATCATTGTGGAAAAAAGGGCCATATTAGACCACAGTGTCATGAGTTGCGCAATGAGAAGCGCAAGGATAAGGGGAAAGATAAAGTGCAGGAGAAGTCCTCTGATCGCAGCATAGTACCTGCGAAGTCCAGCGTCAAGATTGAGGAAATTAATGTCATGCAGACTGAGGAGTCCGATGGTGGTGATGAGTTTATACTTGCAGCTAGTTCTTTTGATGCTTCACACTTGACTGAGACATCTAGTATGTATGCACAGTGCTGGTTATTGGATTCAGGTGCGTCCTTCCATGTGACGCCTTACCGTGAGTGGTTTCACTCTTAGCGTATTGTATTTGGATCAGTCAGACTTAGAGATGACAGGTCTCTTGATATTGTGGGCTGTGGAGATATTCAGTTGCAGTTTTCCACTGGCAGTTCCTTTTTGCTCAGGGATGTACGTCATGTACCTGCGCTTACACGCAGTCTTATGTCTGCAGGACAGTTGGATGATGCAGGGTTTCATGTCTCTTTTGGGGATTCTGCCTGGAAAATTACCAAAGGCAGACTTGTGCTTGCTAGAGGCGCCAAGGCTGGCAGCCTCTATCCTCTTGTTGTATCTGGGTCTTCTGTAGACCATGTTTTGGTAGTGGGCTCTATCCCACATGTATCACTTTGGCATGCCCGTTTGGGGCATATGTCTTTGAAGGGAATGAAAATGTTATCTGGTTTGCAGTATCTTCCGCCTTTGGACTATGCACGTTTTGACTCGTGTGATCATTGTCTTTATGGTAAGCAGAATAGGTCTACGCATAAGAAATTGGGTAGGCCACGCATGAGTGAGCCCTTGGCATTGGTGCATTCCGATGTTTGTGGGCCTATGCCTTGCATGTCTATGGGTGGCGCGAAGTACTTTGTTACCTTCATTGATGATTTTATCTTGGTACACTATGTTGATGATATGCTGATAGCAGGGAAAGCTCATGATGAGCTAGATGCTCTTGAATCTCAACTGAAGAAGAGCTTTGAGATGAAGGATTTGGGATAGGCCTCACATATACTTGGGATGCGCATTAAGCGCGATAGGCATCAGGGGCTTTTGTATCTCTCACAGCGGGAGTACATTCATAAAGTCCTTGAGCGCTTCCGCATGCAGGACGTAAAGCCTATTGGCTGTCCATTACCTTCTTATGTGAAGGTATCACAGGCCGATTGTCCACAGACAGATGAGCAGAGGGCCGAGATGGCCAAGATCCCTTATGCTTCAGCCGTGGGCAGTTTGATGTATGCCATGATAGCCACTCGTCCAGATATTGCGCATGCAGTTGGTGTTGTGGCACGCTATATGGCTACACCTGGCAGCAGACATTGGGATGCCGTGAAGGGTATCATGAGGTACGTGAAGGGCACAGCAGATATGTGTATTTGCTATGGCAGCCAGGATGATACAGGGGTCGTGGGGTACACTGACTCCGATTATGCAAGACATGCAGATAGTAGGAAGTCCACTTCTGGCTATGTATTCACCTATGCTGGAGGGGCTGTTTCTTGGATGTCCAGGGTTCAGAAGTGTACGGCTTTGTCTACCACTGAGGCCGAGTATGTTGCAGCCACTGAGGCTTGCAAGGAGGCCATATGGTTAGGCCGTCTAGTTGCTGACCTTGGGATTGATGCTACACCTACACTGCATTCGGATTCTATGAGTGCCATTCAGTTGGCTAAGAATCCGGTCTTCCATGCGAAGATGAAACACATTGAGGTGAGGTATCACTTCATACGTGGTGTCGTGGAGGACAAGTCTGTTGACCTTGTCAAGATCTCCACTGACGAGAATCCCGCAGATCTACTCACGAAGAGCCTCACTACTGAGCGCTTTGCCTTCCTCAGGAGGTTGATGGGCGTTGGATGAGATGTCGCCTTTCCTCATCCCTTGTACCTATGTACATTTGCACTGTCTTTTCTTTTTTCTTTTCTCTCTCACTAGGGCAGATTCGCCTTTAAGTGGGAGGTTGTTGGGGGTAAAGGTGCCTCCGCTGTGCCGCCCTGTGTATTACTACACTGATAGTACCCGCCACTGCACACTGCAGGTGGCGGGCGCCCGTCACGTCACTTTATTCTTTATTCTTTTAGTGCCTCCGCCGTGCCGCCCCGTGTATTACTACACTGACAATACCCACCACTGCACACTGCAGGTGGCGGGCGCCCATCACGTCACTTTATTCTTTATTCTTTTAGTGACAGTTTGAATAAAGGAAGGTCCGGTCACACATTGTGACTGTTGGAGAGCAATGTCTCATCTCCTCTGCACTGGCCCGCGCTAAACCACCACACCCCACAAACACATCCAAAACATAGTCGTAGCATTTCGTAAATGTAGCTAGTAACCACCTAACCATATCACCAATCACATATCACCAATCAAGATACAGAATCTTTGCGGCCATGCAAGTAGAAACAATGAAAATACCATACAAGGTAACCTGAGAGCAAAAACATGCAAGACTACTTACCGAAAGAAAAGATGAGACCTCTCTGCTCCGCCTCTGACAATGACACCATCAACGTCCATGGGAAAGACAATCATCCATCATGTAGCTACGATACGCTGGAAATAATATCTCTGAAATCTTCTCCCCAGCCTCTCTGTCATAGCAAGGCACAACATGACCAGCACGATGCCAAAGACACACAGTAAGATCAAGTACCTATTCACGAGTGGAAATAGAATAAGTGATCTATGTTTTTATTTAAAGCATGTAACACAAACTTTATTTAGAACATACAACCATACGTTCAACGTATCCAACTTTGTTATCTTACCGCCTCTCTAGTAACGGGATGTCGATAAGCCTTGGAGTCACACATGAGTGTCCAAGTGCGGTGAAGCACAAGCCCCACTCTTGCCGCATCCGTAATAAACTCACCTATATGCTCTGCTAAGCACATAGTGACTAAGAATCCCTGGTCGGCCAAATACTCACGAGCAAGGTCCATACAACCCATAACTAGACCATTTGAGAACGTGTTCCACTTGGGAATAGTCATGCCCTCTACAAACAACATTGGCATTATGATATATGAGAAGTGAGTTTGATGTATGAGAAGCATAACTTACCCAATGGGATGGGACCTAGAGCATCCACAAGCAAGTTCGTAGGAAAATCCGCAAATATCAATCGAGCCACCTCTTGACATGGAACTCCATCTTTGCTATAAAGATGCATCTTTTGTGTTGCAAAAAACTTGTTGATGCTATACACAAAACAACATAGTCATTAATGCAAAGTAAACGATGATGCAATGCTATATGCAACATGTAAATTGATGTTCTTGCAATATGTAGTTGTCATGTCTACCTATCAAGGGAAAATCTATCAATTTGGGTCACATCCACTAATAGATCATCGACATATGTTTGATACTGGAACCCTGCAACAATTATTTCAAAGTAATTTATTTTTAATAATCATACATGAATTTCAAGTTAATATAAGACTTCTCACCTACTAAACGGGTCATAGGTCGCCTCTCCCAATTCTCTCGACCAAGAGATGAATCTGCAACAAAGGAGGTGGTGGGCGCCATAGAGGACTCTGGCACATTTTTTCTCCCTGGATCACCTTGAGTACCTTGGGTGGCACCTTTGGTAGCCTTGGCTGCTTGCTCCTCTACAGTGTTGGGTGCGGTAAGTGGTTCATGAGTATCAACTCCCTCCTTGAATACATAGTATCATTCACCCTTAGACTCCCATGCATGAGCACAAAAACTATTGCTACAAAAGTGACGAGATGTTTACATAGATTGAAGTACTTACTGTCATGCAGATCTTTCTCTTGCTTAGGGATAACCCCCACAGGGTAATCCAGCCACCAAGGGCAAACACTTGCCTCTCATGCCGTCAATTTTCTCTCATGTAATGATGGAGAATACATAGTGTTCTCGTCACGAACATCAATCCACTCTCTTGTGAATTGCGGAGCTGCATCCAGCCTCTTCTCTTCTACACATTGTAGTATCCACCTGCAACATTCTTGCCAATTACGCAAGCAAATGCATGCAATCTAATGTGAAAATCAGACACACAATCTAATATGAAAATGCATGCTAACCTATAAATCACACGTTTGGCTGAAAACGTAAGCTCTGGCATATTCTCTGCAACATCTGAAGATTTCACTCCATCCAAGAGGTGTACAAAAGCCTACACAAGTTTCACAAGCGCTTAACATTAGCACATATACATTTTAAGAAAGAACTTAAGAAAGCAATATGAATGCACTGCATTGAGTCAACCTGCATGACATGATTCTTCATGTTAAGCTTAAAGAACTCCTCAAATGAATCTGGTAGCTGTGGACCTTCTACTTGTATCCTATCAATCTGAAGTAGTGCCTCCGAATGCAAGTGAGCCCAATATGTCTCTTTCTTCATGTAAACCCGAAAGAGCTTATAATCACCAAAATGCGGGTATTGGGGGTCTTTGGCCTTTGTGAGACTCATAAGATGCAACAATATTTTTTTCCTGTGATGCACAACAATATACGCAAATAGAAAGCATTGAAGAAAAAAGCATCACATACACACACCTTGCGTTATATATACAAATTACCTTTCCACAGGGATTTTTGAGCTTGTGAGACAATACAGCTTGTCTCTTGTGATCTTGAGCATGCTTGCATCATCCCACTTTAGCCCAAATAACAACTTAAAGAACTCATCACCATTTTGGGGATTAGCAATGGATAGGTATTTGTAACCCCTATCCTTAAGGCGCTCCTCTTCCACCCTTGTAGCCTTCTCCAAACGTTTCTTCCTCTCTACCTCATCTAGACCAAGAGCCTCAAGCTTAGCAGTTTCTTTTGAGATGAAGACATGAAATTCATCCTATCATTTCAAAAAAAAAACTAAATTAGAGATAGAAAAGCACATCTCATACAAGTGAGCCATAGAAAGAAAATCACCTTCCATACAAGCTGAGATATTAAACCGCAAGGAGAGTTATACCATGGAGCAACACCATGATAATACCTTGCCTCTATACTCATCTCAACCTCAGCCCACTTCCTCATGGCTGGACTCAATCTATCTGGAATGGAGTCTTTGTTTGCAATACCAAACTTTTGAAACATATACACCTCATGCGCAATATTTGGAGTAACGAGCTCTGGAAATACTATTGAAAACAAACAAAAGCATAATATGAGAATGTAAGTGTAACATATTACAAAGAGGAGCATAGTTAAAGGAAGAAGACTTACGCGTTGGTGGTGTCTAGTGCGAGTAGTAGCTCTGCTTCCTTTGCCTTTGGCACCTCAATGAATTGGCACCATACACTAACATGGTAGTGAGCACAGTCGGAGTACTCTGTAATTGAAAACCAACAAACATAAGAATGGGATACAAACATTCAATACTTGCATGTATAGTGGACAACTTACTTTCTTTGATTCGTCTCCACCACGTTTTAAGCCTGTGGTTTCCATCCCAAACCAAGAACTTTTTACCCTTAAGGTCTTGCCACTCTCTTCCAAGAGCCCTCTCAAAATCCTCATTTCTTTGACGCCATATTGGACCCCATTCATCTAGATTGCTGGCTGTCACAGACATGGTCTCCCCTCTCGGACCTTCAACTGACACAAGGAAGTGTCCCATAGTCTCAAGATAACCAGTGGAATCAAAGGAAGGAATCAACCACTGGGCATCATCCGTAGCAAATCTGACTGCCTCATGAGCCACTAATCTGCAAAGAGGCACAAGAGGAGGCAGTGTCCTCTTTTTTATATAAAATTGACTCAGTACATCCTTCATCAGTCCTAGAGAGACTTGCTTGCCTAAGTTCCTTGAGTGCTTCTTTTCTTTTTCATCATCATTCTCCCCTTGATCACTATCACCACTCACCTCTTCTTTGTCATCTAGACTATCATGCTGCACATTAGTCTCTGTAGGAGCAGATATTAATAAGTAACAATAAAAAACAGTAGCATTAAACCAATCATATTTAACACATAACACTGAACAAAGCGTCATATGTAAATGAAATGGACACATAAGTGACTACCTGTGTGCTCCGCAACCCCGTCAATTGTATTGGAGTCCCCATCCACTTGTGCTTCGTCATCAATGTAGACACATCTTTTTGGACCACATCCTTTCTTTGTTGAAGGAGTGTCCACTGATCTCAAACGCGATGATGCTTCTTGCTCTAAGATCCGCCCAGGAACATATCCTGAACGTAGCTTCATACAGACTTCATGGCTACTATGAGGTGACACACATTTCTTTCTCTTTCTAAGCACTCTTTTAGGTGCCATAACTTTCTCTACACACTTGCAAATAGATACACAATCAACCTCTTTAAGATTAACAACACAATCAATCTCTTTAAGATTAATAAGACAATCAACCTCTTTAGGCCACAGGACGAAGCCACGGACGAAGCCACACGCTTGTGCATAAGCCCACAGATCGTCCGCGCGGACGCGGACGATTGGGGGGCTTCAATCTCTTACCTTGTTCTCACGAAGCATACGGGACGAAGCCACACGCTTGGAGCCATGGCATACGGGACGGTTGCCACGGGGCATAAGCCCACCCATCGTCCGCGTGGACGCGGACGATTGGGGGGCTTCAAGGTGTTACCTTGGAGGCCCACACGACGATGCATAACCAAATGACGGGACGGCATACGGGACGTTTGCCACGAGGCATAAGCCCACCCATCGTCCGCGTGGACGTGGACGATTGGGGGGCTTCAAGGTGTTACCTTGGAGGCCCACACGACGGCGCATAACCAAATGACGGGATGGCATACGGGACGTTTGCCACGAGGCATAAGCCCACCCATCGTCCGCGTGGACGCGGACGATTGGGGGGCTTCAAGGTGTTGGATGTGTGTTCATGTAAATGCAACGTGTCGTACTCCTTAAGTAAGACTATTTATATGCAAAATGGATATGTTGCACGAAAAAGCTCGAAAAAAAGAGATTGATTAGAAAAGAACGAAAATGAAAGCCCGCAAAAATAAAATCCCCCTCCAAGAGCATGAGTGTCCTCTTGCTCAGTCTTATCTTCCTCAATATTCATCCTAAATTGGCTTCCTTGTGGTCACATTAAACTTCCTTGGCAAGCCTCATCCATCATAGATTGTAGTGGTGCCGTTTCCCAAGTCTTGTAAAGCTCTAATTTTCCTAATTCCATGGTCTTCCTAGGATTAAAGGGAAAGCCTTAGTCTAGTTGCCATCACATGATAGTGCATCTTCATAGGCACATCCTACAGTTGTACTTCAAGATCATGTATAAGCCCTAGACATTTTATTTGAGCATGATTAGATGACCTTAATTGAGAACCTAGTTCTTCAATCATTTGAATATCAAACTTGTGTATGCAAGGTTGTGCAAATTATGCTCCTTCATCAAATATAGACCACTCTAATGTCCTTGTGTTATCACAAGCATTCACAATTGGACGTCAATTCCTCCACGCTAAATATCCTAACTATCCCTCTCTTCTTTTCCTTTTCCTTGGGGTTTAATAATCTCTTCCACTGTCTCCTCTTCTTTGGACATAACTCTATAAAATGAGCAAAGGATATATTGGCCTTTCTTCTCGAGAAGTCCATTTTGATGTACTAGTCATCTTCTCCTTTTTGGAAATAAGGAGATATTAGCCTTTTTTCTCGAGGGCTCCCTTTGTATGTCATAGTCCTCTTCTCCAATAGGCATATCAAATGCATGGTAATGCCTTCTAAGATCCCTAGTTCTAGCTTTACTTTGCTTTGCATTATCCTTTGTTTTTTCTTTTTGTGCCACAATATCTTTATTTTCCTTAGCTCTCTATCTATATTGTGACAAAAAATAGGCTCGACACTAGCTCTAGAGCTCTAGTTGAGCCTCCTATACTCCCCCAAACAACCCCACATCCTCGCAGCCATGAGCCTATAAACACTATGAACTGATTTATTGAAAAAATGTGTTTGTAGACACAATCTCTAGATTGTAGTCCAATGTGATGCCCTTTTGGACTCCAAGCAGAGGGAGTACCCAAACATGTAGGTGGCTACCATCTCATAATATAAATAGAGGGGCACAACCTAGCTTATCACTGTGGCCCACAACTACTACTCTCCTACACCCTAGGGATTGGCCCCAGGATGCATCGTCTCAATATGTAACACATACACACAAAGTCTACTCTTCACAATATTCATTCTAGGAGATAGTATATTCCTCACCAAATCAATCCCCAAGGAAACAATTATAGTAAACCTATAGCATAGGGAGCCTCACACTCATCGTGAGTCAATAGTTTGAAACCAAGTGTTATGCATCCAAGTGATAGTTTTCATTGTACCATGTTGATGCAATGAATGCAAGGTAGATTACTTTGAGTATACAAATATTTTACTTAAACAAAATTAGTATTGTGAATATGCTCAAACATTCTTTGTATGATTTTCTTTCACTAACGACCTTACTGCAATGATAAGGCAATGCTGGACTACTCTGTGCCATTGTACCATTATATGAAAAGTGTAGTAAACAAATCAAATTTTGAACCATATTCAATATAAAACTCCTTCTCTCCCTACCATTTAGAGTTTTTTTTGTGATGGCTAGGTAATTAAGAGGTGTTTCCATATATGTTTATTCATAATGAAAGTAATAAATATACACCAAAACATTCAAATGGAGGTAACCCAAGGGAAATCCTCATGCCTTACCTCCATTATACTTGCACAAATATAGCCCTAATTTTCCATAAATTTTCATGCACAAAAACTATTTATTCTTATTTTCTCTATCTCAAATTTCCATTTTTGGTCAATTTTTCTTATTTTATTTATGTAAGTACTCTATTTTAATTTTTTTAGATATAATAAATTATTTTGGACTCTAGTCCATGATCACATTTAATATCATTCCATATAAACATTGTATGGTTACTCGAAACTAAGAAAATATCATTTTTCACATAAAATGTGTGCCTCAGATTTTAATTAATCAATAACACATGACTATGACCCTGGCTTCAACATTTTATAATTTGTAGCACTCAAGCATATCACAATCAACCTTCAAATAAATTTTCACCACATATAAATATGTTTTATATCAAAAAATGATAAAAGAATTCAAATTTCAATTGATAAAAAGATTTACCACTATTTTCATGTTTGGGGTCTCAAAAAATGATTTTAGGGATAGTGATCGAATCTGCCATTGGTCTCCAAACAATGTTGGACATCACTTCTTAGCATCATTGTCATTATATAGTCATCTAGTTTATGCTGGACCATCGGTCCACTTGCTTTTTGCATAATACCCTATTCTAGAAGTTTTCTACACCTTTTTAGAATATTTATAAGAAATAATGTTCAAAATATCAAAATAAGGTTAAACTTGTCCAAAAATCCCATAAGTTTGAACCATCCATACTATGGATACTAACATTAATAACTAATATGACATTGACTCTCTAGATTAATAAGAAAGCTGGATGGATGATGATACACTTGAGGGTTTTTCACACTATGTTTGGCATAGCGGCACCACACTACTCTCTTGGTTGCTTCATAGGCTTAGGTGCCTCTTTCTTGGCCTTCACTTTCTTCTTTATCAACTCCTTATTTATGTTTGCTTTACCATCAGCAGCCTTCAAAGGATCACCTTGTACGTCAAGTTTGATGATTCGCTTGCCCTTATCATTCTATTTAGGAGTTTTCTCAAAACATTCTACATCATCTTTATCTCTCTCTTTGGCCTTCTAACCTCTCCAATAATTGCTTGTAAATTTGAAGCTTTAGTGGTATTTACATACATTACTTCAATCAAACTTATGCCACTACCACTAGGTAGTACTTCTACAATAGCCTTTCCTCTCTATAAAATCTACATCAATTCCTCATCTTGGGTATAATAGGGTGAAACATCCTTAGAATTATGAAGATATCTTTTTGGATATCTAATTTTGGCCTCTCCATCAATTCTGGGCTCATAATGTTAATAAAGGATCTTGTGTCCACAATGGCATGGTCCACCAATATACCATCAATACATGTTGGCACCCTTGGGTAATGTTCTTTTGGCATGCTTAAACCAATAATCACTAATACTCGCTATACCTAAGGGTTTGACAATATATCATGTACAAAGGATTTTCTTGAACTCCTTATGTACTCTCAAGGATAGTTTAATTAACTGGAGGAGGTTAACATTAGACTTGATCTCACAAAGAGAACTTACTAGATCAAATTCTTGAAAGTTAGCAATAGCTCTCTACCACCAAACCATCTATTGCCAATATAATCTATACGTATGTCAGGAAGACACTTGATCTTTGGTTGTGGGAGTGAATAAGAGTAGTAATGGATGGATAGATGTATATGATGTTAGAGAGATTCTTAAGCAAGGATTAATGGTAGTAACAGATTAGGCAGATTCTTGTATGAGAGTAGAGTTGAGATAGAGATTACATAGAGTAGAGACCAATGAGAGACGAAACAATACACATGTAAGAGAACGGAGTTTCCCCTTCACCGTGTCATGTTTCACCTTGTTATACCCAAAAACTCATGCCAAATACTAGCTTCTACTCTCCTACTCAGATGGCAAATACGATGGTTCCATTGGTTTCAAAAGGGGGTAAAACCATAGGACACATGGTCAAAACTCTCCTAGATTGCACCTCTACTCCTCCCGATCTCCAGAGTGTTGTTTGCTCCCTAAAAACTATGATTGCACAGGTGTGAATTTGCGAGCCCTTATTTTTGCATAAGATCTCTAAAACTCACTAAAAAGCAACTTGCTTTTTGCATGATACTCTATTCTAGAAGTTTTCTACACCTTTCTAGGATATTTACAAGAAATAATGTCCAAAATATCAAAAATTGGCTAAATTTGTCCAAAAATCCTATAAGTTTGAACCATCCATACTATGGATATTAACACTAATGACTAATATGGCATTGACTCTCTAGATTAATAAGAAAAATGGATGATGATGTACCTCGAGATCCAATCCCGAGTCACGTTGGCCTCTTGTGCAGGGCCTCGAAGGCAAGGGATTTACGGCCTAAGCCCCCCCTAGCACCCAAGCGTCCTCCTGCTCCAAGTAGCGCTCAACAGAGAGACCTCACGTGGCAGGTTTGGTCCACGTTCCTGGCGCAGCTAACAACCCCCTTGGTTAGGGTCAGGCAGAAAGTCGGGGGTAAGTGAGGCTGCCTCTCCCTTTAGGCCTTCAACCTAAAGCATTAAATATCTTTCAATCCTTTAGTTGCTTGAGCAAACAAAGCAAACAGTGCTCTCTAAACTGTTACAAGCACAATCATTTCTAGTGGTCGTTATTTGGTCAACTGCTAAGGAGTGAATCCTTCTCTCCGAATGCATCCATCATTCGATCCAAGGTTAATTGCAACTTGGCAAGATCCCCAAGGGTTTGTATGTTCTCCCTTTTGTCCTTGGGTTAGGGCTGTATCCTATTAATCCAACTTAACCAATACCTTTAGGTTTTATTAACAGTAAATCATGGTGACCATGTCGCTCCAAATTATTGATTGGTCCTTTGCTTCCAAGCAAATACCTAATTCCCTTATCTTGGCAAATTTTCCCCAAGAAAGGTACTGTAGCAGGACGGCTACTCATCCTCTTGCAAGTTAAACTTGCACAAGAATCTGCCAATCTCATTCCAGGGAATTGGCAACTCTCTTGTGATCAAACCACAAGATCATGCGACGTTGCAATTTGTTGCACGTGTCGCATCTATTCCATGGGATCATTTCACCCATCGAACATCATCTTCTGATCACGGAATCATGATTAGATAAGAAACAAGGTTTAGGGTGTCTTCTTACCCAGTCCATTCCTAATTGCACTAGGCCAACAACGTTCGGTCCTAGGAATTCCAACTCAATCCGAGTTTAATCATTTTAAATGAGTGATCCTTAGGGTAGAAATCCTAGATCGTTTCTTGCAAGCGCATCCAATTGTCCCTACATTCCGTGAATGTGGGTAGGACCTTTGGGTATGAGGGTTTCGACTTGGCAACAAGTGCGAACTAGGTCAAGTTCTTAACGTGCTAAACCCTAGTTAGCACTTGGAGTATTTATTATATCGATTGAACCATCCTATGCGAATCCTTTGCGATTTAGGTGTTTTAGGTAATCCAATTTACTTGTCTTGCGACAAGGACAAACCAATCCTAGGGATGTTAATTTGATCTAAAAGGGGAAAATTGGTTGCATTACGTCACAATTCACGTAAGCATGCGATTCATTGCCTCTACGTACGACTAGATTCAAAATCCCTAACTTTTCTTGTTAAGACCAAAGCACATGTTGAATTACGGCATAATTTCCATTGATCCTACTAGGACTTGTCTTCATGAATCATGCCACTAAGCTTTTAAGATTTTACGCTTAAATGAACCATGCAGCCTTTTCCTAACTACATCTCTTGATGAATGAAATTCTTCGTACGATGAATGTGCATTATGCATCCTTTCCTAACTACTACGTAGTTAAATTAGATTCATGCCAATTGAAGCTAGAGTTAACCTATTTCATGCAACCCTTAAAATCTTTTCCATGCTTTGCTATTTCCTACGGTTGATAACGACTTCCTTAATGAATCATTACGAAGAAGATTTGTCTAAAAATGCGATATGTGATTTAATCTTTCCATGCCTAATCAAAGGTGTACTACAATAATTTCGACTTTGTAATGAATCTAGTCATTAGTTGTTCTAGACTCGTTACTTTGCAATGCACAAAAGGCAACTTGCTAATAAGGTACTAAAATGCATAGACACCTTATGTTTTTTTTCGTTCATTCCATTGAAAGTACAAATGACCAATTTTGTATCATGAGTTAATTCTAGTAAATTCTAAATAACCAATTTATTTCCAATTTCATTTAGCTAGGTGGATTTGACAAGCATAAGTGCATCCTAGTCCATGAAATAACCATGTATAATTGGAATACTTCTATGTGAAATCAAAAATAGGAAGAAAAACTGGACTCGTAGGCTTGGGGAAATGTCCACATGAATACTTGGAGATGATCCTCCTGCAGGCGCGCCTTGTGATCTTTTAGGGGCCATTGTAGGCATGATTTCAGCTTCTGGTTTGCCTTCACGGTTTACGAATTACTTGCATTGGTACGCAGCCTTAAGATCTTTGCCCATCTCCCTCGTACGCGGAGATTCCCTTTGAAATACGGATCCTTGAAAGAAGTTCCGGCTTGCAAGATTTGGCTTTATGGAAAGCCTTGGGGGTTGGAGCTTGGGCCTTTTTGCGGTGTTACGCGAGCGGTGATTGAGAGCAAGCCTCACTCACAACCCGATAACGAGACGTTAAGGAGTGCTGGTTGGGATAATTGACTTTGTTAGATGCACAACACAACTTGAAAAGCTCAAATATTTGACAATACACCACGAAAAACAAAGCAATAAAGAACTACCTCTTATAGCTCAAACAACTAAAACCCTAATTCGGGTAGAGCATCACACAACCACAACACAACAAAAATACTAACAATTCGAAAATAAACCAAGTGAAATATATTCTCGTACCTTAACAACCTTGAGCGGATGCTCGACGCTTTGACACCCAAAAGCTTCCACTTCCAAATTGGCATGACTAGAGCTCACTCTAGCATGCGACCCTCCACTCTCCTCTCTCACATAATACAATTGAAAGCAAGGGGGAAGGCCCCTAAATCTCCATTCTCATCTCCTTATATAGTTTTCTATCCACACTCACACACATTAGGCTTTTTGCTTTCAGCTTTTGGCTTTTTCTTTTCTACCGCTTTTCACTATTTTCGTTTTTTTTGCTTTATGCTAGTTTGCAACTTGTTTGGATCATAACTTTGTCATTTGGACTCTGAATATAGTTGTTTGGGTACTCAAAACGATCGGAACACATCTATCGACAAGCTAGGGTAGGCAGAATTACGAAAATCCATCAAAATCGGGCAAAAATACTGATTTTTGTAAATCGCATCATTTTTTCTCCATCTTTTATCTTGGACAACTTATGCCCTTCCTTGGTATATTGTTATTGTAATTGCACACACTTTCAGCACACATGTCCTCTTTTTCTTCAAGAAATACTCGCTGACGATGTAAAATGTACGATCTTTTCCTTTGATCCTTGAGTCTTCAAAATAAATATTCTCTGGATATGAACCTATTTTTTTAATGCAGTGTGCCCTAGCAGGAATATGGTTTTTTGAAATAAACTCCGTGTCCAATCATTCATGATTTGGAAAAATATGCAATGTTGGATCCCTGATATGCAACCAATCAATCGATGCTACACACAAAAATAATGTATGCATTGAAGAAATTGTATCTAGTCTATCTACATAAGCCAGTGTGTCATGCAAGATGCAAACAAAATTTCTTGATTAATTTAAAATTCCTTATCCTCACCTCTCAACTCTCATAAAAAAGATATAATACACTCCACTCCACCCATCCATAATCTCACAATCTCTCAAGAAAATGATGGTCCTCAAGATGTTGAAAATATGAACAACCCTTCTCACAATTGGTGGCGTCCTTCACGACCCTCGAACTCTCCCAACCAGCTTACACTCTCAACCAGAGGTTTCTAACTTTGTGATGAACATCCCAAATATTGTGCATGCAAGAAATGTGCGTGCTCAATGACAGGTACTCTCTCATGTACGCGTGCATCTAAAATTTACTGCATATAGCTGCAGTAGACCTCATGCTGTGTTAGTGCTCAACGATGGTGCAAAATGTGCATAATCCCAACCCATGGCATGGAAGTATTTGATAAGAATAGGAGACGACCATCGAGTGCAGTGCATCAACAAGTGCAACGTGAAGTGCTTGTGAACCCATTATCCCCGTGATGTGTAAAAGTCTTGACAAGAAAACATACCTAGCTCCATAATGTTCTGTAGCTATTGTCAAACACAAGCTTCATCCTGTTCAAAAAAATACTAAGCTTGACCAAGGCTATCAAGTTTCACACTCAACAAATCAAACAAAATGACAGAAACAAATCCTAGGCTAAACAAACATAAGAAATCCAACTATGAAATAACAAAACAAACTGTCACGCAAACAACTAAACTAGCAGAAATCAAACCTAACTACAATTTGAATAGGGGTTTTCAGTTTTCACAAAAATGCTTGACATATTTAGTCCTCCCCCTAGTCTGCAAACATTCATGTGCAGTTGTTGCTTTCATAAAACGATGCAACATTTATGAGCCAATCAAAAATCAAATCCAATGATCTATCCACAATCTTCTCAATAAACATAAATGGCACATTTCTCTCAAACAACTCCTTTACAGGTAGACAAAACTCATCCATGAAATTTTCATCAAAATCCTTGAGACAATCCTCTCCATCTAAAGAAAATACATCATCCTCTAAATTCTTCAAATCCCAACCATAATCCAACATTTTCAAATCCCTCAAATCTCAACCACACTCAAAAATGTTCATATCCCACCCATCCTCCCTAGGAAAAACCATGTTACTTCTAGAGTCTCTAAATAAAGTTTTGACCCTTTCTTTGTTGCCAATCTCAAATTCATCCACTGATTCATCTACAACTTCTCCTAAAGATACTATGCAAGGATCTCCCAACTCAATATCCAAATGAAACACAACATCAAAAGGAGTCAACTCCGGGCTCATAACACCACAAGAACCAACAACATCCACAAATGGGGTCACTTCATCATCAACAATACAAGACTCCATCGAGTCTTTCACACACAAAGAGTAGTAAACACCTTCCATAGTATCCTTACAAGAAACCTCACAAGAAACTGAAGAATCTTTTACCTCTATATCATCACAAATAACATATTCACAATACAACAATTTTGGGTCTAAAACCTCAACCAAAGACTCCTTAACTCTACCAAATCCCCAACTACCTCCTCACAAATCTCTTCCAGCTCTATTTTCTTGATTTTAAATCACTCTTCCCTCAAATTCTCAATCATTTTTAAAGCCTTACTCAAATTCTTTCTCACATCCTCATCAATGTCACTCTCAATATCCTCAAAACCCCAATCAGAATCATCACAAACAACATCAAAACCTTTAGGAGAACTCAAAGAAACTAAAACACTATTAAATGAAGTTTTCTCTTCGTCATTGTTGCCTAAATCAACCAAACAATTATCTACACAACTATCAAGAAGCATGAGGTTAGGTCTACTCAACACAACATCATCAACATCACAAATAAAAGCCTCTCCAGGGCTACTCAAAACATCACCAACCAACTCACAAGACTCAACTGAGTCAACAACACCAACACGAAAATCACCTCAATACTCTCTTGATCAACAAACTCATAACCAAACTCAACAAACTCATCAGGCAAAAAATTCAAACCCTCAACTTCATCTTGAAAACTTATAGTTTCTAATCCCTCCCTCTCATGCTCTTCTAACAAACTCAAAAATTCATCCTCTATTCTCTCTTCATCTTTCAAGAAATCAGATCCATCTATACTATCACCAAGGCAAACAAACTCACTCTCTAAATTGTCTTTACTCTCTTCAACACTTCCATGACTATAAAAACTTTCATCACACCTTCTCTCATCAGAAATATCAAAACTTTCTTGACTCTCAACCTCTCCCAAGGAACATAAGAACTCTTGGTCCTTAAAACAATATGGTCTCTCCTTTTCTTCCTTACAACTCAGATCCATCTCTAGCTCATGTCTAAAGTCCTTAGGCTCCAAAGTATCATCAATCAATCCCTCTTCTTTAGTTAAATTACTAATCACTAAACTAGAAGTATCCGTGGTCAATGGGTATGAATTCACACTCCTAGACTCTTCACTCCAATCAGTCAAACAAGTATTTTTCTCCTCAACCACCCTAGGGAGTTTCACCTCACAGACTTCAATTGATTTCTCACAAGTCAACTCATCTCTCCTAAATAGAGAATATAGTATACCTCTCTCAGGATAGGCATGTTGAGATATCGAGCTCCACTCGTGATATGCCAGGGTGACCGTTGTGCATTTATGTCACCGACTTGTCAGTTGTAGACGCGGTTGGTACACCGCCCATGAATAATGGCTAGATGACAGCTATCCTTATCTACTCTAGTTCGTGGCTTGGTTAGTATGCCACCTTAGTTAATTGAGTTTGGTTTGAGACCCATATATAGGGTTCTTCTATTTCTTTGTATGAGAGTTCTTTTGGCTTACACAACTAAGAAGAGGAAAACTGTTTTCAGCCTCCACCTCTGTGTGTATTCCCCCATTGTGCAAGCAAGAAAGCTACAAGTGAGACTCCTTCCTTCTCTCCCACAATCTTGACATGGTATCAGAGCCTTGTTCGTGGTAAGGAGCTCAAGAAAGCAAGCCAAGCTCGCGGTGGTCTGGTAAGAGGAGCAGTGTTGCTTTCATTTTCTGTTTTGGGAGCAGATCTCTGCAGGTAGCACAGCCGGAAATTGCAGGAGTGCATTGTCTCAGGTTGAGACGCCCTTCGCGGTGAAGCAAGAGGGCAGTATATGCTGCGGGGGAGGGCTTTAGCCTTTAGCGACCCTGTTTTTTTGATTTGAGGCCATTTCGGGGCCTGTTTTGGAGGCGGAAGTTTTCTGCACGCACTCAGGAAAAGGCCCTGTTTTATGTTGTGCGACCACTGTTCTACAGGTCGGTGAAAAGTTATTGTAGAAATTGCATCGTATGCTTGTGCGCAGAGACATTGGGAGTTTCAGAATCACCCTTGGTTCCTATTTATGCAAAATCGCCACTAGGAAGTGACTGTGTGGTCAAATACCACTTTCGCCAGTTTTGCAGATTTGCCCTTGTGAGGGTGAAGCTGAGTTTTTGCAGTGACAGAATTTTTTGCAGTGTTCTGTAATGGCGTCTGATTCTCTTTCACAGATTGTAACTGAAAAGCTTGACAAGAACAACTTCCAGGCATGGAAGTTTAGAATGACAAATTTCCTTATGGGAAAAGGATATTGGGAATTTGTTGCAGGAAATGAAGAAGAACCAGTTCTTCCTGATGTTCCCAATCAACAGCAAATGCAGGCATTCAAAGCATGGCATGAGAGAGCCAGGAAAGTTATGTACTGGCTGTCTATCAGCATTTCAGACTCTATGATTGTGCATATTCAGGATGCAAGTACGCCAAAGGAGGCATGGGATACTCTGTCAAAGATGTATAGCACAAATACGCAAGCCAGGAAAATGCAGCTCAAGCAAGAGTTGCACAATGTGCAAAGAGAAAATATGAGCATCAATGACTACCACATGAAGGTGAAGAAGATTGCAGATGCACTTGCTTCCATTGGGTCGCCAGTGGAAGATGATGATTTAGTTTCTGTGACCTTGAATGGTCTAGGAAAGGATTATGCACAGTTTTGGACATCCATTTCAGTTCGTGAAAGATTTCCTGATTTTGAGGAGTTGATTGCTCTTCTAATTTCTGAGGAGCAGAGAAATGGTGGTGCATCTTCTTCAGGAGGAACTTCAAAAGAAACTGTCTTCTACTCAAATGCTGGAAGAGGTAGAGGCAGAGGTAGAGGAGGCCGATTTAGAGGCCGTGGTAGAAATCAGAATATGCAGCAAACTCAAGAAAACCAGTCCTATGGAGGAGGACGTGGTAACTCTAGAGGCAGGGGGAGCCAAAGAGGTCGTGGTGGATGGCAAAGAGGTCAAAATGCAAACAGTAATGTTGAATGCTACTACTGTGGTAAAATGGGTCATATGGCTAAAGACTGCTATAAAAAGCAGAATGACATCATGAATGGAAAACTGCAACAAGGGAATTATGCATCTTCTAGTAGACAGGGTGATGACAGAAATGAGCATTTGTTCATGGTGCAGCACATGAACAATTATGTGACAAGTGCAGAAGAAAGCAATGATGTATGGTATGTTGACTCAGGTGCATCAAACCACATGACAGGTCATGCAGAATGAATGGAGGATGCAAGGAAAATGGAAAAACAAGGATTTGTGGAGACTGGTGATGATACTGCACATCCGATTGTGCAGATTGGAAAAATTCCTTTGTCTATGCAGGATGGGAAAAAGAAATACCTGTCCGATGTATTTCATGTCCGGAATATCACCAAGAATTTGATTTCTGTTGGTCAAATGGTTGAACAGGGCTTGCAGCTCAGATTTAATCCTCATGGATGCTTTGTTGAGGATATGAAAAATAAAGGTCGCTTGATAGCAAAAGGAAAGAAGAAGGGCAGAATGTTTACATTGGATGCAGACATGCCTGAATTGAGTGCAGCAATGTTTGCACATGGGACCGGTGTAGTTGCAGATATTGATATCTGGCATAAACATATTGGTCATGTTAATGTACAGTGACTTAAATCAATGCAGGCCCAAAATATTGTTGCAGGATTGCCTAAATTCAAGGTTGCAGAAATGCATAAGGTATGTGAAGCCTATCAGTTTGGAAAACAGGCAAGGAAACCATTTCCTAGACGTGTTCAAGAGAGTGAGAAGCCATTGGAATTAATCCACTCTGATGTGTGGACTACTAAAGCTGCATCTCTTGGAGGCTGTCATTATTTTGTCACTTTTATTGATGACTATAGCAGAAAAGTTTGGGTGTATTTTATGAAAAAGAAAAGTGAAGTTTTTGGGCATTTCAAAACTCTTAAATCTATGGTTGAAAAAGAAACAAGCCTGCAGATAAAATGCCTAAGGTCAGATGGAGGGGGAGAGTACCTCTCAAATGAGTTTGCAAGGTTCTTGCAGGAGCATGGCATAAAGCAGCAATATTCATGCAGTCATACCCCACAGCAAAATGGAATTGCAAAAAGAAAAAACAGACATATTGGAGAGGTGTCTCGTGCCATGCTCAATGAAAAAGACCTGCCAGATTTTTATTGGGCTGAAGCAGTTGCTACAGCAGTCTACATAATGAACAGGACTCCCATTGCAGCAATACATGGAATGACTCCAGAGGAGAGGTATACTGGTAGGAAACCAGATATTTCTCATTTGAAAATTTTTGGTTGCATTGCCTATGTACATGTGCCAGATGAGTTGAGATCCAAGAGAAATGCACTTCTTACCGACTCATGCCGAGTGGAGGGTGGCTGTCGGCATTAATCCATCTCTCCTTCCAATCTCGAATGGTTAGAGATTGTGGAGTCATTCCATTAGTAGGGAGAACATATTTGGGATGGTGAATAGGAAGAAATCGATGATGATTGTCGTAGATAACCTTCTTTAAACGTGCCGGCCTAGAGGAAACTAGAGAGGGACCGCAAATAGGACATGCATGATATCTTGATGTGGTTAAACCTGAAAAAACAAGTGAATTAATAAAATGCAATTGATTCAAGTCTTGAATTTCAAATATAGAGTTATATACATATACCTGAACACTCTCCGTATCCTGGAAAGTCGTGCATGGTCCACAACAATATGGCCTTCAATGTGAAATCTCTAGAGGATGCAGATGCACTTGTATCTTGCAGCTCAATACCTTCCCATAACATTTCTAACTCTTCAATCAAAGGCTCTAAGTAAATGTCCATGTTTTTTACCTTGTGCTTTCCAGGAATCAGAAGGGACAACATTACATGTCCCTTTTTAATTGCTATGGATGGAGGAATATTATAGTTCACCAATACCACTGGCGATACATTGTATGATGTGCTTTTGATGCCAAATAGATTGATTCCATCCATACCTAAACCAAATCTCAAATTTCTTGGCTCTTCTTGGAAAACGGGCCACAAATTATCTATATGTTGCCATGCCGGTGTGTGTGCAGGGATCCTCCATTTTCCATCACTTGAACGATGACTAGCATGCCATGACATGAGCTTTCCAATAGACTACACTTGAACATAAGTTTTTTACGTGGAACAATCGAAAAATGTCGCAAAACCTTACGAGGAACATCCATTGACTTCATCTCCACTTCGTATCTTGATTCGCCACAAACAGGACACTCTCGTGTGAACTCATGAATCCCACGAAATAAGACACAATCATTGACACATGCATGGATCTTGACATAATCGAGGCCTCCCAGAGATGTCAAGTGATATCTTGCTTGCTCTCTCTTAGTTGGCAAATTGTTTCCTTTTGGAAGCATTTGTGATAATAACCTACATATATTTTTAAAAGTGAGTTAAAAAACCACCAACAAATATTTCTGTCTGATTTCAAAATAGAACAATTAATATTATGATTCATAAGCCAAACTGAATTGATACCTACTTCAATAACGTATCCAAACTGACATTACTCAATCCATAAATTGTTTGCAAGTTAAGTATCTCGAGGGACACACGAAGAATGGAGTACGTACAACCTTCATACAACGGAGTAGATGATGCTACATATAGTGGATCATCTGGCTTCGTAGAGTGACCTTCTCCCTGAACCGGTTGCGAAAATAGATGGTGTACCATGTTGTCCAAAATCTCATCCTCTACGACTTGATGGGGCATTTCATGAGGGCTACTATCATGGTCGTCAGTCTCTACTCTTCTTGAAGACTCTGCCTCCTCGTGTCAACGTTTTGCAGTCTCTCGATGCCTGGGAGGGAGCATCTGAGGATGTGGCCCCGCATCCTGCTCAATCACAAAAGGGAGTTTCATGTACGTTGATATATAATTCCCGTAACATAGACATGCAATCTTAGTGGTAAAAAAAAACAATGAATACTGGTGATTTTTCTCGGTCCCATTCTCCATACAAGCTGAGGCGTGACATTGCAATTCGACGTGCTCGAAAAATACACCCTTGTCAACGATCACACATGCATTTAATTTTTCATTGTAGCCATGCATCTCGATTATGAAGATGCAATGTTTCATCCTCACTTGAGGATGTGCTCATTGACTCATCAGCTTGCACTGCACTAGGTGATGACGACGTCGACATGATTAAACCTAATTCATGACAACATCAAAATATTTGTCATTCATATGTTTACATAAGATCTCAATTTTAAATACACAAAAATCATCATAAATACATTAAAACTTATGATAAGAATTCACTATCAAAACTTATCTTAAAAACAAAAAATTATGATAAAGTCTAAATGCGCGTCTATATCCGCGTTTACCTACGCGTCTATATTGGCATCTATTTCCGCGTCTATGTTCGCGTCTATACTCGCATCTATCTGAACAATAGACGCGCATATACACGCAAAAATAGACGCACACGTCAAAATTCAAACCATACTTAAATCATTTCTTTTCAAACTGCACCTTTCCTTTCCTGCGTTTTTTGTGGTTCTGAAGCTTGAGTTTAGCCGACATGCAGTCTCTTCATGCCTCACCTAGTCTCTTCATGCCTCACCTCCTCATGACTCACCTCTTCTTTCATTTCAAACACACAAGAAGGGAAAAAGGAAAGCCAAGGAGAGGAAGAAAGAGAGAACAAGTGAGAGGAGAACAAGAAGAAGCACCAAGCAAGCAAGCAAGCATCAAGGGAGGATAACTTACCAAGGAGAGGAAGAAGGAGAAGGAAGAAGCGCCACTACCCGCCACACCAAACACCCAAGGTGAGTCTCTCTCTCTCTCTCTCTCTCTCTCTCTCTCTCTCTCTCTTTCTCTCTCTCTCTCTCTCTTTCTCTCTCTCTCTTTGTTTATCTCTTCCTCTCTCTGCTCTGTCTGTGTATTTAGGATTTGTGATTCCATTATGTATTGCATTTTGTAAATCATCAATGGCGGTTGTCGGCCTAAAATCAGCCGACCGAGCGTGTCTGATAGCGTGTCTACATTTCACTGTAGACGCAGATATAGACGTGAAAAATGTTTCCTCTCATAGTGTCTGAGGGCGCGTCTTAGAGCGCGTGTGCTCTACAGTGTACGCGCGATGATACATGCACTGTGGACAGAAGGTTGACCTGCAGTCTACACGCGATTATACACGCGCATTGACCTGGAATGTGCGTCTAACAGCGCGTTTGTGCTGCATCTTAGATGCGAAGATAGACGCACTGGACAGAAGGTTCACTTTGGAGCACGTCTGAGGGCGCGTCTAACTTGCGATTTAGACACGGGGATACACACGCCAGGTCTCCCAGTTCTAATAGTAAACAATATATTTTTGCAATGATGAATGTGACCAATCCCATGTTTGTGTTTATCAGTTTTCTTGTTTATGAGAAGCATTAGCACTTAAGTTTTATGCTCAATGTCTAAAGAAAGCTCTTTGAAAATATAGGTAATATGTGATTTTTTGTATGCAAATAAATTTGTCTTTTTCCTGTGTTTTTTTTGCAGATGTCATATCCTGGTTCATCTAGCAATGACCCGGATTTGGATCGCATGAATGATACATTGGCCTCCTTTGGCAAGGGGGTCAATGCATTTTTTGGAGGTTTTCCTAGTAAGGAAGACTTCATGGGAGAGATGACCAGACACCTTGGCCGCTCTCCCACAGCGGACGAGGTGTTCAGTGTCATGTTTGGGACGCCTCTGACGTCTTTGCCTGGCACTACTTCCCAGACTCCACATGCAGGTACTCCACATGCAAGTACTCCATATGCAGGTACTCCACGTGCTCCACGTGCATCGACTGAAGCACAAGCATCTACAGAAGCACGTGCATCTGCAGAAGCTCGTGCGTCCAGTGAGGCAGAGGGTAGTCGACAGAGAGGGAGGAGGGAGAGTCGAGGGGGAGGACGAGGCTTGTGTGGGGGTTGCCTAGGAGGTGGCGAGCGATCACCCTCACCAGTAGATCACGTAGAGGAGGTTGTACGCCAGTACTATAGAGTTACAAATGCTGGTGGCATCTTTCATGATGATGAGGGAAGGGATGTAATGGCGTACATGAGGAGCGTCGTGCATGCGACGTATAAATATTATTTCATTGCCTTCAAAAATCAGAAAAGCGGCTTGTGGCAGGAGGTGTTGAGGGCAGTCCATAGGAGGTACCCAAATCCTGAGGGTCAGCGATTCTCGGATGATTGCAGACGCACAAAAGTGAGGGATATGCTTCACAACAAAAGATCCCACCTCATGACACGGGCCAGGGACTCACTATGGAGGCTGGAGGAGGGGCGTGGAGCCTATAGCCAACCATCTATGTGCCACCGCATAGAGTGGAAGAAGGCCAAGAAGAAAGCAGCAGAGAAAGTGAAGAGTCACCAGCATGCAGAGGCGCGACGGATCCAAATGGAAACAATGGGATCGTCGCATTACGGATCGGGCGGCAGAGAGTCGTGGGAGGCAGAGTTTATAAGTATATTTTGATTTCTAGTTTTTTTAAATTTATATTTCTTTCAATTCTTTATATATTTTATTCTAATATATTGTGACTCATAATTATTTGTATATATCTAAATGTTTTGTAGACTACCATTGTTGGTAGGACACCTACTCCTAGAGAGGTAGGTTACCATTGAGGCCATAACTGCGCAGCGACATGGCTTCACTTCCATGAGGAGGGTCTCATCACTGAGGACCAATATAACCGGGCCATGAGGATTCAACAGCCAGAGGAGGTATGTTTTTCTTACTTTCCTATCAAAAGTATAGCTAATTATAACTTTTTCTCCACCTTGTCTATGTAAGCAACCCTGATCTTTTGTGTGTGTAGACGAACTCGGATGTGGAGCATAGCGAGGAGGGGGATAGCGACGCTAGTAGCCATGGTGGTACTAGCGAAGATATTTCCTCTTCAGATTTGTAGAGGAGCACCATACCTCCTCATGAGGCCTTCTTTTCTTGTATATTTATGATATCTCTTTGAGCCTACTGCTTGCGGCTACGCTTTAGGTCGCAAGCACTTAAACTTCCCTTGTAAATGCTTTTGATATATAATGAATGCATGGACTTTTATTTTCAATTCTCGTGCCCGTAAGATACATTTTCTTTTTCCCAAATGCACAATCTGATGTATGGGAGGGGGGAAAAAAAACCAGAGAGTATTTTTCCAGTTTTGTTTTGCACGTCTATCCGCGCGTCTAAATTGCAGATAATTCGCGTTTATACGCACGTCTATAGTGCAGACTACACGTGCTTCATAATTCAATTTTTAAAAAGAAATTAAATATCTTTTTTTAAAAAAAAGACATTTTTTGTTTTCCGTTCGCGTCTACCAGTGCTTGTAAAAGCGCGTCTACCAGCGTGTCTATATGCGCGTGTATATGCGCGTCTATTTGTGCGTGTAAATTCGTTGATACATGCGATTATAGACGCGAAATGGTAGACACGCAAATAGACGGGCGGATAGACGTGCCCGTAAGAATTTCTCTATATTCAAAAATCGCGTCTAAATGTGCGTCTATGAGGCCTTTTTGTTGTAGTGACACATTAGGCTTTTTATTGGGACCAAAGATTTTCTACTTCCTGAAGAGGTAAGATGTTTTGAAGAGATGTTATGTAGACATGAAAAAGCTTTTGCTTTCTTTCCACACAAGATTGGATGCATTGATCCTAGGGTTATGATGCCTATGGTTATTTTTACTATTCCATATGTCCCTTGGAATCTACAACCTATTCCTGTGCCGAGGGCTCACTTGCCCATACTGGTAGAGCTCTTGAATGAGTGGATCAGGATGGGAATTCTAGAGCCATCTTCAACTCCATATTCCAATAGGTGGTTCACAGTTCCTAAAAAGAATGGGACACTCAGATTCATACAGGACCTACAACTAGTAAACAAGATCACAATTCGAAATGTTAGTGCATGACCTATTGTGAATGAGTTCACTGAAGCTTTTGTTGGTCGTGCTATTTATTCTCTTAGTGACCTTTATTCTAGATATGATCAGTTCCAGCTTGCCCTTGAAAGTAGATATTTGACTACGATTAAGACACCTCTAGGCCTTGTCCAAATGTTTATGCTTCCACAAGGAGCTAGTAATTCGGTCGCTCATATGATGAATGGGATAAACAATGTTCTACGAGATTTTATTCTTGAGCTTACTATGCCTTTCATTGATGACCTACCTATCAAGGGAAGTTTGGAAGAAGGTAAAGATGATTCTTTAGATGATCATGGATGCAGATTCTTTTTGTCTTCACATATTAGAGATGTTGAGAATATTCTTTGCAGACCGGAAGAAGTGAATTTGACCTTGTCAAGATTGAAGTCTATTTTTGGTGCCAGAGAAGTTCTGATTGTTGGTCATATGTGTGGATATTATGGCAGGAAGCCTTCTCCTGCGAAGGTTGATGCCATAGAAAAGATTGTGGAGACTTGTTCCTCTACTTCAGAGGTTCATATGTTTCTTGGAGCTTGTGTGTTTTATCTTATTTGGATTCCTCACTTTGCTCATATTGCAAATGGCTTTATTAGCTCTTGAGAAAAGGGCAACGTTTTTCTTGGGAGATAAAACATACTAAAGCCATGTAGAAACTGAAGAAATTATTGAGAGCCGCTTTGACTCTTCAAAAGGCAGATTATGAGTGTGGAAGACCTATTGTGCTTACTGTTTATACTAGTCCTATCAGCATTGGATGGGCTATTGGCCAAGATGGCACATATGGGAATAGGTATGCTATTTGGTTTGGGGCAAAAGTCCTAAATAATCGACAACAAAGGTATCCTCAAGTTAAAAGAAATCTCTTGGGAGTTGTCACAACTCTCAAGAATGACAGAGAGTACTCCATTGGAGCTCTTGTGGTGGTTGAGATTGATTGTTTGCCTCTTCTAGGTATGATCACAAGTTGTTCTACTCCAGATATTTCCATGCTTAGGTGGATTGGGTATATAAAATCCATGAATCCTAAGTTCAGGCACATAGCAGGTAAAGACAACCCAATAGCTGATATGCTTTCACGAGAAAGGTATAATGATATGGATTTTTCTTGTATTGATGATGCTGATGATGGGGCTGATCTTGCAGCCATGCATGCTGATCATGTTTGCCATGTGACTGCTTTGGAAAATTTTGATGAGTCTTTGTATACCCAGGATAGTATTTGCAGATTGGTCGTTATTTGAGTACAGTGTCTAGACAGGATGGATGGACTGATGCAGACTTCAAGAAAATTAGAAGAAAAGCTTATGGTTTCTTCTTGCAAAGTGGGCTACTTTGGAAGTGTCCACGAAAGCGAGGAGGACAGCCATTGAGAGTTGTTTGTGATAGAGCATCACAGGTGTGTATCATGAAAGAATTCCATGAAAGTCTTTGGGCTGGGCATTGAGCTATTTGGGCAACCTATGAGAAGATCAAAGAGCGTTATTGGTGGAAAGGCATGTATAAAGATATCTCATAGTTTGTTGAGACATGCCCTGATTGTCGATTGTTCTCTTCAATGAGACATAGAGATGAGCTTCATCTTACTTACCCACTATGTATTCATTACAAGTGGGATCTTGATTCAATTACTATGCCTGTTGGTTTATGGCAGATGCGCTACATTGTTTTGGTGCAAGAAGATCTCACAAATCAAGTTAAAGGAAGATCATTACAAACAAAGTCTACTTCAATGGTTTGTAAGTTTCTATTGGAGGATGTTATTTGTAGGTATGGATGTATTGGAAAAGTTACTACAGATAGAGGTGAGTTGGATGCTGATGAGGCTAGGGAGTTTTTCTCTTGCCTTGGCATTAAACTTGCTTTGACTTTGGCATAAAATTCAGAAGGCAGCAGGAAGAGCAAAAGAGGCCATCCACCAATTGTGAAAGCCTTGTCCAAAGCATGCGCTGGATGGGTTCGAGAATGGCCTAGGTTGTTGCCTTATGCCTTATGGGCCAATCACACTATTCATAGTGTGACTACAGAATATATGCCAGTTGAGTTGATGTATGGACATAAGCTAGCCATGCCTACAGAGATTTGCATGCTTACTTGGAGTGCTTTACCATGGCAGCAAGAAGATATGTCTATAGGAGATCTTTTGACTCTTCATATTCATCAGTTGGAGAGAAGACCCAAAGATATTGAGAGAGAAATTCAAAAGCTCAAAGAGGCCAGAATTCGCAACAAAGACCATTTTGATAGCAAACACAGATTGAGGCCTAAAGAGATTAAGGAAGGAGATTGGGTGTTGGTCTATGACAACAGTCTAGACAATCAATATAGTGCTATTCACAAAGTTTCCAAACGATGGTTTGGCCCCTATCTAGTGTTGCATGTCCATGATAATGCAACATATTCCTTAGCAGAACTTGATGGTACGTCCCTACAGATTCCAATTGTAGGTAAGAGAATCAAACTCTTCAAGAAAAGAGATGCTATAGCTTATGCAGTCGAGGAGTTGGATGATGCAAATTATGATGAACTTGAGACAAGAGAGGATGAAGATGAAGATATGGATATTCAAGATGCTTTTACAGAAGATGATGAGATAGCATTAACCATCGAGCTTAGCGGTGATGAGGATGGGTAGTTGTGGCCCATCCGAAGGATGTGCAGGTTTGGAGGGGGCAGATGTTGTGACGCTCCGCATCTACCACTACAAACCTGAGGATATAATTTTTTGTCAAGATTTTGGACTCTTAAGTCAGTGTCATTAGGAATTTATTTTCTGTTGTGTGTATCTTTTGCGTTTGCATTTGCATGACAAACGAGCACTTGTAGTTAGGCTAGGCACAATTTCTTTGTTGCATTCATAATTTTTTATGTGGAGCATTGATCGATTGATTGCATATCATGGATCAAAAATTTTCTATTTCCTTAAAGCATGAGTGATTGGACATGAAGTTCTGTTTCAAAGCGTCTGTTCCTGACATGGCACAATACATGAAAAATTGATTCACATGAAGATTTCTGTTTTGAAAACTCAAGGATTTAAGGAAAGGAATGCAATGTTGACCCTTCGCTTGGACATTTCTCATGTAACTTATAAACCAGATGTTGCCAAGTGCAGATAATAACAAATTGGAGAGCTATTGAAAATGTACTCAAGCTAGAATCACTTAACTGGTATATAGTGATGATTCTAACTATGGACAAGATGCAATTTCCAACTAAGACATTGAGAAAGCAATTGCAATGGCAATGAATCTTTAAAGACCCTAACTAACATAAAAGGAGCTGAAATGTCAAGTTAGCATTTGTTTCCAAAGAAATGGAAGCACTGAATAATATTGGTTGGGACATTACCTTTCAAGTTGATAATGTTATTCATTTGTCACGTGGAGATTAGTTATTGATTGGTGGAGATTTAGCTTATTCAAATCTATCTCCATTCTCCTATGTGATTCGACTATTTTGGCCTTTTGAATATGCAAAGCAATAATAAACGTCACTGATTACATCAATAGACGCATTATAGGCTAGAAGACAGAAAGAGTGGTTTTGAGGTATTTCTGTGGTTGCTTCTTTTGCAGTGACGACGTAATTGGTGAACCTTTTTTTTTAAGCTTTTCATTGCAAAAGAAGTTAAACGATATTTTGGTTTGAAGCTTTTTCTTCAGTTTTACGAAGACATTGAACAATATAAAAGGCAGAAGAGGGAGCGAAGACGGCGGACATCGACAAGCACAAAAGGTGACAAGAGACAAAACGATGATCGAAGCAGAAGACGAAGACTGATCAACCTGGAGGAAGGCAAAAGAACAAAAGGCTAGAGACGAAGAGCGATCATTGGCTAAGTGTACAATGAAACATTGACGACAAAGGAGGAAGCATCGGTGGAGTTCTAAGTTGACGGAAGATGACGAAGAAGAGGCGACAACGGAGGACAATTGCAGCTACTAAAGGTGACGAGCCTGCTTGCTGACGAGGAAGCTGGACAGTCATGTTCATGTTTATGAGAAGACATTTGCATATCCAGGTCTGATTCCTCTCTCGACAAAGATACAGCTCGGACTCTGATGAACGGAGCAGAATGCCTTCTGTATGGACGTGGCCAGGCAGACCGTTTCTTCTAGGAACCGAGTTCGCCCTGCGCCTATCAAGTCTCTCTCTCTTTTTATGCTCCTTCCCGAATTGGAGCTTGTTATGAAGTGTTCAACGAAGACAAAGTTAAAGGTGACAAGGCAGCAGCTCAAGACGAAAGATACGAAGGTGGATGGAATGAAGGATGATGGGGTGACGACGACAAATTACCTGTTCTGCTAGATTACTGTGACGAGGCATGCATAAAAAGATTCTCAAAGGCTAGAGGCAACAATGTCAAGAAAGCAGCCAAGTAATTTGTTGATTTGTTGCCAAGCACGATGACTTCTACCCCATTGAATGTTAACGTGCTGCGGAGGGCAAGTTAGAAGTCAACAAGGTGATGCAACGGCATGAGGCTGTGTAACATCTGAGAAATGGCATGGATTGCATCTTCACTGGTATATAACATGTATGCTAGTGGAGAAAGAGAACTGGTAGTCAGCCTCTTTATGTCATCTCCTCTGGCCACCTCCACCATCTTTGCATTCCGTTGAGCCTTCTCAATCTCTCTCGGTGAGAAGGATGTTACTATGATCTTATCAAAGTTGACGATCGTAAAAAGAGATGAGGATTGAAGGACCGCTTGCTATATATTTGTGAAGAGGATGAACAGCGATGTTCGAGCAAAAGTCAAAAACGAAGAGCAAGGCTTTCCACTCTCTTAAAGAGCATATATGATGTATCCAGGGAGATGTGTACCTTCAACTACATTTTGTTCTTTGATGTATGAGAGTATGTCATCTTCAAAGTGAAATTACTCCAAGAGTTGGTTTTCAAACATCCGCTATCAAAATCAAATGTCATGATTGTAGCATAGACGTTCTCATCTCTATCCACCTCATCATCCCTGCTTTCACTATTTGTCTCACTCTTTGTTTTAGATTCTTGCATTTTAGCACATGGCTTTGCTTGACACACTTGGGGTTTCTCAGCTTTTATCTTCTCATCCAACATACCCCCTTGTGCTACAATCTCACCATACTCTTCAATAATCCCTCGGGGGGTCCACTAGGGTTTACCGTATGGTACCACGTGAGTGTAAGGGAGGGGGTTATTTAAGGGAAGGAATGTACATTTTATAAGGTAAGGTCCAATAAATAGGGGGCAGATAAAGGGTGTTTTCATATATATCTTGCACGCAGGTGACGTCTCCTTATTACTACTAGTGAATCCCCTATGAATAATCCCCATCCTTAATTCACGTTCGACAAGAAATAAATTATTCTTTGAATCACTCTTATGTTTTTCATACCAATCTTCAATTTTGTCATTCAATGCTTGAATCAGTATTTTGAGATCACTTTGCTTGTCTCTTACTTGACAATCTCCTTCCATATCACCCTCTTCCGTTTTTGAAAATTTATAGCAATTTTGTAGCCATTTTACCTTTGGTGCTTGTAAGATTCTCCATTCATCCTCAGAATCATTCCACCGAGCCAAAACCTTATTTTTTGATGCATAAAAATTTTCAATTCTGACCCTTTCGGCTTCATTTTTAGCTTTTCCCTCTTCTTTGTGCTTACTCTTCATTTTTCTAGCACCAATCTTGTTTTTGCCCATTTTTCACATTTCTAGTCTCCCCCCACCTCCAGATGACACCACTACATGTCACGGGGGTCTAGCTCTAATACCAAGTGTTATGGATTCCCCTTGGACCTGGTCACATGCATCGCACCACACAGACCATCTCAACATGACACCCCAACTCGACATAGACCTCAACATGACACGGCACAACACGTCATGGCTTTCCCTTTGAGTTAGGAACCCAACACAACACGGTAACCCAACATGATATCGCGACATAGCATGGCACCGACTTGTCTCGACAGTTCACCTCATCATCTCCCCCCAATGGGCAAGGAGTTTCCCATGGCACTTGAACTTTCTTGGTGCTTACACAAGGGCTCACCCTTGAAACCCTTCATGTGTTATCATTCAGCCATCCCTAGTGAGACAACATACAACACTTGTTAATGTAGTGGCCCACAACTAGCTTGTTGTATAGGATCATGGTGTTAAAGCTAGAGGATATGCCATATAGCCTCTATAGCTAGCTTTGAGATGCTTTGCTAGAGCTTCACATCCTCCTAAATGCTATAAGACCTCTATGGATTATGTCATGGTGACAAACTCCATTGATCCACTTACCTATGAGGAGGCTATACACAGAGATGATTCTCATTCTTTGGAGAGGGCTATGCAATCTAAGTTTGATTCACTGCAAAAGAATCAAATATTAGACTTAGTTTCCTTAGCTGATGAGAAATGTTCATTGCCATGCAAGTAGTTGTATAAGTTGATAAGAAATGTGCATTGCCATGCAAGTAAGTTGCAGAGTATCCCTAGTCAACCCAAGGTACCATATAAGGCTAGATTAGTTGCAAAGGGTTTTAAGTGGAAGCATGGTGTTTACTTCAATGAAGTATTTTCTCTTGTGGTCAAGATGACTACCCTATGCTTGCTCTTGGCCTTCGTAGCTTAGTTGAATGTGAACATTTATCAAAGGGACGTTAAGATCGCTTTCGTACATGGAGACTTGCATGATGAGATTTATATACTAAGAGATTTGCTGAGAAAGGCCAGAAATACCTAGTGTGCAAATTGAAGAAGGTTCTTTATGGGCTTAAGCAAGCACGTAGAGAGTGGTACCATAATTTTGATGCTTTTATGCATTCGTAGGGATATTTGCATAGTGATATGGATCTATGGTTATACAAGAAGATGGCATATGATGGTAGTCTTATTATCTTGGTGCTTTATATTGAAGTTATGCTTATAGCTGAGAGTACTCATGCTAAGCTAGATGCTTTAAAGAAGCACCTTAAGACCTTTGAGATGAAGGACATTGGACAAGTCTCACACATACTTTGTATGCATATTACATGCAATCCCTCTTAGAGACTTCTATACTAATTCTAGAAGAAGTATATACAAAGAGTCATCCAAGGTTTTATATGCATCCATACTGTGCATTTTGATGTATACCATGATAGCCACTTGTCATGACATAGCATTTGTAGTTAGAGTCATGGCATGCTACATGGCTAACCCTAGTAGGTAACATTGGGATGCTGTGAAGAGTATCATGTGATACATGAAAGGCACATCAAATATGTTCATTTGCTATGGTAGCTAGGATATAGGAGTTTTGGAATACACCAACTCAGATTATGCACAACATGCAAACAATAGGAAATCCACCTATGGCTATGTCTTTATCTATGCTAGGGGAGCTTGAGCATGTGATCAAGTCTATAGGAGCCTTCTATGTTTCATATGGCTTTGTGAGGTGTCTTTGAGACATAGAGGAAGAAAACTTAGTAAGATAATGGGATATAGCTTGAGCATGTGCTCAATCTCATATCAAACCTCTATTTAACAAGAAGATCTTGATAATATTGTTTCCCCTCTATCTTTGAGGGCATGGCAAAATAGTACCTCCTCTCTCATTGAGATGGCTATGAGACAACACGCTCTCAAACTTGGATCCACTCTTCACTGGGAAGGAGCTTTGGTAATACTATTTCCCTCCATCTCTAAGGGCAATACCATAGTTTCCCCGCTCTAATTGAGCTTGAGCACATGCTCAAGTTGGTATCAACACTACCTTTTTTTTGTATATTGACTTCCTTATCTTTTAGATGCATTTGAGAGGGAGCTTGAGCATGTGATCAAGTCCGTATCAACCTTCTATGTTTCATATGACTTTGAGGTGTCCTCAAGACATATACAAAGGAAACTTGTCAAGATAATGGGACACAACTTGAGCACATGCTCGAGCTTATATCAACCCTCTATCTATGATGAAGAGCTTGATTTTTTTTTTTCCATCTATCTTTGAGGGCATGGAAATGCAATACCTCCTCTCTCATTGATATGGTCATATTCTTATATCCATGTTAATTATGACTCACATCCACCTTACCTTTTAAAACCCTTCTAGCACAAATAATATCAATGAGATAGTGCTTCAATATGTGCTCAAGATTGTAGCAACACTATCTATTTGATATGTCATTGATATGACTCAACACTTTCTTTATCAGGAGAACCTTGGCAATACACATTCATGGTATCTCATTTTCCTCTTTCAGTTGCCTTTGAATTAGAGCTTGAGCATGTATGCAAGCTTGTCTCATCTCCTTTTGGCAATGATTTTGTGATAACTTTAAAAAAGAGCTTAAGCATTGTCACAACTCATAGGGTTGAAGGTCACCACAGGGGTTTGGCATGAAATCTGGACAAGATAGATAGATATGTGTCTTCAAGAGATAAGTAGATTATATTGAATGTTTAAAGGTTCAACAGGTGCTTCACGATCAATCACAAGGGTTGGAGAAAGAAGAATGTATGGGGGCTCAAGAGCTTAGACTGCAGAGATGGTAGAGATAAGAGAAGGGTTGAAGGTTTCAAGCCAAGTTCTTGAAGATGTTGATAGAGCTTCCAACTGCATGTTCTTAGCAAAGATCACAAGAGTATTATCTTATAAGTTCTAACTCAAATCAAGCTTGCTTTATTAACTACAAGAGCAATCAAAAAAATCAAGTACAATATGCTGTCATGTATCATAAACAAATCTTCATCCCATCATTCATACATGATGCCAGAGCATGAATCAGCTTTGCATGATTACATTCAATGTAGACTGTTAGGGACAAAATCTTATGAGTCAATTACAAGCCTTGTAAGGAAAAGAGACTTGCTTCAAGAGAGCTTCAATTTGAGTTCCTAATAAGGATAAGTTACCACAGCCAAGAAATAGGATCAAGGAAGAAGATATCCCAAAGACGACCTTCAACACAAGATATGGACACTTTGAGTTCCTAGTCATGTCATTCGGGCTGATGAATGCACCTGCCACCTTCAACAGGTTAATGTAGGATATCTTTAGGCCATATCTTGATGACTTCGTACTCGTCTTCTTCGACGACACCTTAGTCTATTCTAAACAGGAAGAAGATCATGAACCCCAGCTTCGAATTGTCCTTGAGACAATGAGGGCATACAAGCTCTATGCTAAGATGAAGAAGTGTGCATTCTTCAAACGTCAGATTGAATATCTGGGATTCATCGTATCAGCAGAAGGAATCTCAGTGGATCTGGCAGAGACGTTCTAGAATGGCCAATACCAACAACTGTCAAAGAAATATGCAGTTTTCTTGGATTGACAGGATGGTATAGGGTCTTCATCAAGAACTATGCTTTGATTGCAACACCTCTAATGGATCTATTGAAGAAGCAAACATCGATTGCATGGTCAACTGTCGAACAATCTAGCTTTGATAGATTAAAGCAAAGTTTGGTATCAACACCTATCCTAAAACTTCCAGACCTCAGTATAAGGAGTTAGAAGTAGTAACTGATCTAGCATGCTTGCCTTAGGATGTGTGCTCATGCAAGAAGGTCATTCTATAGCATACTCTTCAAGGAAACTGAAGGGCCATGAGAAGAATTATGCTACCCATGATCTAGAATTATTAGCTGTCATCCATGCTCTAAAGCTTTGGAGACACTACCTGTTGGGTAACAAGGTTACTCTAGTGACAGATCATAAAAGTCTCAAGTGGATCTTTACCCAGAACGAGCTCAACATGAGGCAACGTCGGTGGATTGAAGTGCTAGAGGAGTATGATTTTTGAAATCAAATATCGACCGAGAAAGGAGAATGTAGTTGCTGATGCACTCAGTCGCAAGGCATTCCGTAACTCTCTAATCTTGCAAAATCCATCAACAGCTAGATTTCTAGCCACAAAGGTATCCATGCCAAACAACCCAATACTTGAGCTAGCCAGAGAAGAAGCATGCCATGATCCAACCTATCAAAATATGCTAAGGGAGATCCCTATCAAGGATTAAGACCAAAAGCTACAAGCTAAGTATCATGAATTCTCTGTCAATAGTGGACTTGTCTACTATAGAATAAGATTATGTATACCGGCAAGCCAGTCACTCAAGCAGAAGATATTGTGGGAAGCTCATGATTCCTCTTTCTCAGGACATCCTGGCTATGCCAAGACTCTCAATGCAGTTAGGAAGAGCTACTATTGGGAGAGGCTTAAAGGTGATGTTCTCAAATATGTCACTGAGTGTTTGTCTTGTCAACATATCAAAGCCGAACATGTCAAAATGCCTGGAAAGTTGCAACCACTTGACATTCCCCAAATGAAATGGGAATTCATCAGTATGGACTTTGTTGTTGGCCTACCCCAAGTTCAGGGAGGATACAACTCCCTCATGGTTGTGGTTGATATGCTTACTAAGGTTACACACCTTATTCCTGTTAAGACAAACTATAAAGCCTCAGACATTGCAAGGTTGTTTATCAAGGAGATATTCAAGCTACATGGGTTGCCCAAAAGAATCATTAGTGATCGTGATTCTCTCTTCACATCACACTTCTGGAGAGCTATCTTTGAAGCCATTGGGACTCAAATCTGTTTTAGCACAGCCTACCATCCTCAAACTGATGGCCAAACGGAGCGAGTCCATCAAGTCATCGAGGATATCCTAAGGGCACACTGCTGCTGTGAACCAAAAAGGTGGATTCAATACTTGCCACTGGTTGAGTTTGCCTACAATGCTTCTTACCAATAAAGCATTCAGATGACCCCTTTCTAAGCATTGTATGGTCATGACTGTCGAAGTCCCCTAAACTTCTCACATCCAACCTTGAGGGTTGAAGCTTCAAGGCAAATGTTGGATGAAATGGATGACCAAATGAAGTCAATTAGACCGGACATCCAAGCAGCCAAGGATAGACAGAAGGCATACGCAGATTTGAAGCGTCAAGATAGAACCTTCGAGGAAGGAGACATGGTCTTCATTCGTGTACGGCCAAAGAAGAGTTCCCTATCCTTAGGAGATTTCAAGAAGCTAAGTCCAAGGTATTGTGGACCATACAAGATCCTCAAGTTCCTAGGACCCAATGCTTATAGACTGCAACTCCCTGAGAACCTAAAGGTTCATAATGTATTCCATATCAGCCTATTGAAGAAGTATGTACCTAATCCTAGCTATGTACTTGATGACCAACAAGTTGTAATGTCTAGCCAAGGAGTCCTTAAGCTACCGCCGGATAGGATCTTAGATATTAGGGAGAGACAAGTGAGATCCAGAACCTTGAGAGAATGCCTCGTCCAGTGTGGAAATATTATCCCAAGGAGGATGCCACTTGGATGGATGAAAGCACTCTCATCCAACAATATCCCTAGTTCATCTCGAGATGAGGACATCTTGATTCCTCCAAGGGGAAGAGAATGTAATATTTCCACTTAAAAATATTACTAGACCGACTTCCCGCACACCGTGTGAAACTCATGCAAAGGTTATTCTCAGTATTGGAATTACTGGCAGTGTAACTTGTAAACCGTACGCGCGAATCAAGGCCTTCGCATTGGCAAATCGGGACCAAGGTTCAAAATCGCATAAACCGCGGGGAAACTCCCTCTTGGGAGGAGGTTAAGAGGATAAGGTGCAAATAACTGCAAATTGTTTTACTAAATTTCCCCCAGCCGATGTGTGGCTGAGGGAAGGGGATGGCTAAGTGGGAGAGGTGGTAACAAGGGGATTCGTGGCTGAGGGAAGGGGATGGCTAGGTGGGAGAGGTGGTAACAAGGGGGAGTCGTGGGCTGCATGCATAGCCCACATGGGGGAGGTCCCCTCTCCCCCCATTGGCCTATAAAAACCCACCCCCTTAGTGGGTGAAAGGGAGGAAGGAGAGAGGCTGCAGGAGTTGTACGTGAAGGTGGAAGGCTAGTGCTACGTGGGAGGAGAGGGAAGCTGAGCCACCGCCATGCTGCAGAAGGAGCCGCCGCCAGTCGTGAAGGGCCGCCACCTGTGGCTTGACAGCCGCGCCATCATTCCTCTTCCACGATTGGCCCTCCCTCTTTCCACGTGGTGTTCTGCACACCTTAAAAGCTTCATAGAACCTTCTTTAGGAAGCTTCTAAGGGGCTTCCTTAATACCCCTTCCCACCAATCACCCACAAGCCCATCCCTAGCCTCGGGATTTGAAGAGAAGAAGAGGAAGCCTATAAAGCCCCTTCCCACCAATCACCCACAAGCCCATCCCTAGCCCGGGACTTTGAAGAGAAGAAGAGGAAGCTTATAAAGCCCTCTTCCCACTAATCCCCCATGAGGCCGGCCCTAGCCTCAGGATTTTAAGAGAAGAAGAGGAAGAACTCTCAAAGTCTCCATTGCCGCAAGGCCGTTCACAAGAGCCCTTTTCACGAACCCCCTCCTCTCCCGCAAAAAGGCCCAAGCTCCAACCCCTAAGGCTTTCCATAAAGCCAAATCTCGCAAGCCGGAACTTCTTTCAAGGATCCGTATTTCAAAGGGAATCTCAGTGTACGAGGGAGACGGGCAAAGATCTTAAGGCGCGTACCAAGGCAAGTAATTTGTAAACCGCGAAGGCAAACCAAAAACTGAAATCACACCTACGATGGCCCCTAAAAAGTCACAAGGCGCACCTGCAGGAGGATCATCTCCTAGTATTCATGTGGATATTTCCCCGAGCCCACAAGTCCAGGTTTTCTTCCTATTTTTGATTTCACGTAGAAGTATTCCAATTATGCATGTTTATTTCATGGACTAGGATGCACTTATGCTTGTCAAATCCACCTAGCTAAATGAAATTGGAAATAAATTGGTTATTTAGAATTTACTAGAATTAACTCATGATACAAAATTGGTCATTTGTACTTTCAATGGAATGAATGAAGAAAAACATAAGGTCTCTATGCATTTTGGTACCTTATTAGCAAGTTGCCTTTTGTGCATTGCAAAGTGACGAGTCTAGAACAACTAATGACTATCATTACAAAGTTGAAATTATTGTAGTACACCTTTGATTAGGCATGGAAAGATTAAATCGCATGTCACATTTTTAGACAAATCTTCGTCGTAATGATTCATTAAGGAAGTCATTATCAACCGTAGGAAATAGCAAAGCATGGAAAAGATTTTAAGGGTTGCATAAAATATGTTAACTCTAGCTTCAATTGGCATGAATCTCATTTAACTACATAGTAGTTAGGAAAGGTTGCATAATGCACATTCATCGTACGAAGAATTTCATTCATCAAGAGATGTAGTTAGGGAAAGGCTACATGGTTCATTTAAGCGTAAAATCTTAAAAGCTTAGTGGCATGATTCGTGAATGCTAGTCCTAGTAGGATCAATGGAAAGTATGCCGTAATTTAACATGTGATTTGGTCTTAACAAGAAAAGTTAGGGATTGTGAATCTAGTCGTACATAAAGGCAATGAATCGTGTGCTTACGTGAATTGTGACGTAATGCAACTAGTTTTCCCCTTTTAGATCAAATTAACATCCCTAGGATTGGTTTGTTCTTATCGCAAGACAAGAAAACTGGATTACCTAAAACACCCAAACCGCAAGGATTCACATAGGATGGTTCATCGATATAATAAATACTCCAAGTGCTAACTAGGGTTTAGGACATTAAGGACTTGACCTAGTTTCGCACTTGTTGCCAAGTCGAAACCCTCATACCCAAAGGTCCTACCCACATTCACGGAATGTAGGGACAATTGGATGCGCTTGCAAGAAACGATTTAGGGTTTTTGCCCTAAGGATCACTCGTTTAAAATGATTAAACTCGGATTGAGTTGGAATTCCTAGGACCGAACAGCCTAGTGCAATTAGGAATGTATTGGGTAAGAAGACACCCTAAACCCTGCTTCTTATCTAATCATGATTCCGTGACCAGAAGACGACGTTCGATGGGTGAAATGATCCCATTGAATAGATGCGACACCTGTGCAACAAGTTGCAACGTCGCATGATCTTGTGGTTTGATCACAAGAGAGTTGCCAATTCCTTGGAATGAGATTGGCAGATTCTTGCGCAAGTTTAACTTGCAAGAGGATGAGTAGCCGTCCTGCTACAGCACCTTTCTTGGGGGAAAATTGCCAAGATAAGGGAATTAGGTATTTGCTTGGAAGCAAAGGACCAATCAATAATTTGGAGTGACATGGTCGCCATGATTTACTGTTAATAAAACCTAAAGGTATTGGTTAAGTTGGGTTAATAGGATACGGCCCTAACCCAAGGACAAAAGGGAGAACAGACAAACCCTTGGGGATCTTGCCAAGGCGCAATTGACCCCCGATCGAATGATGGATGCATTCGGAGAGAAGGATTCACTCCTTAGCAGTTGATCAAATAACGACCACTGGAAATGATTGTGCTTGTAACAGTTTAGAGAGCAGTGTTTGCTCTGTTTGCTCAAGGAACTAAAGGATGGAAATAGATTTAATGCTTTAGGTTGAAGGCCTAAAGGGAGAGGCAGCCTCATTTACCCCCGACTATCTGCCTGACCCTAACTAAGGGGGTTGTTAGCTGCGCCGGAAACGTGGACCGAACCCGCCGCATGAGGTCTCTCCGTTGAGCGCTACTTGGAGCAGGAGGACGCTTGGGTTCCAGGGGGGCTCTGGCTATAAATCCCTTGCCTTCCAGGCCCTGCACAAGAGGCCAACATGACTGGGGATTGGATCTTGAGGCCGGCATACTAGTCTACGAGTGGAATCTTGGATTAGTAATCCCTGTGGATTGCTAGATAGCCTTTGGGCGGATTATGGATAGCCTTCGGGCGGATTATGGATTAGCCTGCAGGCAAGATTTTATGGATGTATTTCAAAGATAAATAAGATAACCTGTTGTAAAGAAACTTGTTTGACACTGCTTTCCTATGTCAAGTGCTAAGATTACGTGAAGGAACTAGTATCTAAACTGGCTAATTAATGAAGATGTTTGATGCGTGTCCAACTAAATGTGGTAGGTAATTAGAGAACTAAAGCAACCTTGAGGAAAGTGCGGTGGATGTGGTCATGGGTCCGTCCTACGGATGGGCGGTCCCGGTTGGCCGGGAACTTTTCTCAATCGTAATGGACAGCAAGGAGATCTTCTCAAAGAAAATGAATAGCAAGGGCGCTGACCTAGAGTCTAGGTTACAAAAATCCCGGTTTATGCTATTTTAAGGGAACGGAATGGGGCTATGCCTTATGGCAGAGAGGTCGAGCCTTTCATCCCTCTCGTTTCCCATTCTCCTTGAACCAAGTGCAGCGTGAATCCGCTTCAGCCCTGGCGTTTCTGCATAAAGTAGTTTGCTTGGGGTTCGACGCTAGTTGCCGTTTAGGAAAATGACCATTAGGGGAAACCCTGATTCAGGTCGGTCCTAAGTGGAAACGGCCGGAATACTTCCGCTATGTGGTAGATGCGGAAAGTCCTAGATTGCAAACCCCGTAACATTCCATGGGAGTGCCGGGCGGAGCTTTCTAGACTCTCTTTCCGATAGACTGCTAAGGCGTGTCCTGAAAGGGAAGAGGTGGACAAGTTACAAATAGTACTTAAATCAAGATAAATACATGGAGTGACGAATGACTAGAAATCTCATTCCATCATTCTTACTGTATAACCATAAAGAAGAAGATGTTTTGATTGTTGTAGATGATGTTTGGCAATCAAAGTGAAGGCAGAGAGATTATTCAACACCTTCCTTTCATACAAGTTGCTTTTGAAGTGAAGACTTCTCACAAGACATTTGATTTTGATAGGGGATGTTTGAAAACCAACTCTTGGAGTAATTTCACTTTGAAGATGACATGCTCTCATACATCAAAGAACAAAATGTAGTTGAAGGTACACACCTCCCTGGATACATCATATACCACTGAAGATGCAATCCATGCCGTTTCTCATAATCAACTAAGATGTTACTTGTCAAAATGAAATCGTAGCCCTCGTCTCATCCTTAAAACACAGGCTCATGCCGTTGCATCACCTTGTCGGCTTCTAACTTGTCCTCCGCGGTACGTTAACGTTCAATGGGGTAGAAGTCATCGTGCTTGGCAACAAATCAATGAATTACTTGGCTGCTTACTTGACATTGTTGCCTCTAGCCTTTGAGAATCTTTCTATGCACGCCTCATCACAGTAATCCATCAGAACAGGTTTGTCGTCGTCACCCCATCATCCTTCATTCTGTCCACCTTCGTATCTTTCGTCTTCAGGTGCTACCTTGTCACCTTTGACTTTGTCTTTGTCAAACTCTTTGTAGCAGGCTCCAATTCCCAATTCGGGAAGGAGCTCAGAAAGAGATAGATCCTTGAGAGGTGCATGGCTAACTCGGTTCTAGAAGAAACTGTCTGCCCCGTTCATTGGAGTCCGAACTGTAGCTTCGAGAGAGGAATTAGGCCTGGATATGCAAACGCCTTCTCATAAACATGAACATGGCCATCCTTCCTCATCAGCAGGCAGGCTCATCACCTTTAGTAGCTCCATTCATTCTCTGTTATCGCCTCTTCTTCGTCATCTTCCGTCGGCTTAGAACTCCACCGATGCTTCCTCCTTTGTTGTCAATGTTTCCTTGCAGACTTCGCCGTGATCTCTCTTCATCTCTGGCCTTTTCTTCTTCTTCCTTCCTCTAGGTTGATCAATCTTCATCTTCTGCTTCGATCTGTTCAGACACACACAGACAGGGGACAGGATCTCAGAGACAGAGACAGGAGAGGTGAGAACGCTATATTGATTCATTGTTAGAAGAGGTATTATATACAGCGTAGGATCAGTTAGGGATTCATCTGATCATCATGTGAAATGGAAGTTACATCTTCATGTGAGAGTCATGTGAAGGTTACACGACTCAATTACTTTTGGGGCTTTCAATTTATTACTTCGCCACACACCCCCCTAAATTGATAAGGCCTATTACATGGATATTAGACCAAGCTGCCTGCAACTTTCAAGATGCTTTGCTTTTGCCAGTGGTTTGGTGAGGAAGTCTGCCCATTGTTGTTCTGTGCGAACATGATCAATTTGAATGCTCCCTTCATGAATCAGCTCCCTTATAAATTGCAACTTCATTGCTATGTGTTTGGTCTTCTCTGAGTGTTTCAAGTTCTGTGCGATGGTGATGGCAGACATGTTATCACAATGAAGAAGAAGTGGTTGCACAGAGAACAGGGTAGTTTCCACCAGCAGGTGCTTCAGCCATATGCCTTCCTTGAGAGCTAATGTCATAGAGACATACTCTGCTTCAGTCGATGACAAAGTCACTCTGTCTTGCTTCTTACTTTGCCATGCAATTGCAGCTCCTGAGAGTAGGAAGACATATCCCGATGTTGATTGTAGAGTAACCTGATCACCCCCCCAATCTGCATCGGAGTAACCTGTGAGGTAAGGTGTTGGAAGGGGCATAGTAGCATGGTAGGAAAGACCAAAGGATTTGGTATGCTTTAGATAGCGCAGGAGGCGCTTGAGACTTTGAATGTGAGGAGTTCCAGGATGCTGCATAAAGCGAGAGAGAAGATTAGCAGCAAAGCATATGTCAAGGCGGGTACAAGTTACCAAATAACAGACACCGCCAATAATGTTGGAGTAGGGGAAGTCCTGCGGTTTTTCAGCTGATGGTTGAAGCTTTAGATTTGTGGACAGGGGTGTCTCCATGCCTTTGCAGTCTGCCATGTTGAACTTCTTGAGCAGGGACAGAATGTACGCCTCTTGAGAGAGGGTGATGGTGCCAGCAACTTGAGAAACCTGAATTCCAAGGCAATAGTGAAGAGGACCCATGTCCGTCATTGAGAAAGAAGCATGTAACTCTGCCTTAGCAGCATCAAGGGCTGCCAAAGTACTGCAAAGAAGTAGAATGTCATCGACATAAATTGCCAGGAGAAGAAAAATGCCTTTGGTGAGACGTGTATAGACATTCGGATCGAATTGTAGACGCTGGTAGCCCAGGTTGATCATGCACCCATGGAAACGCCTGTACCACTGAAGGGGTGATTGCTTCAGGCCGTAAAGGGATTTCAGTAGTTGGCACACATGAGTAGGATGCTCCTGGGAAATGTAACCTGGGGGCTGCTGCATATAAATCAGATCGTCCAAATCTCCATTCAAGAAGGCTGTGCGTACATCCATTTGATGAAGCAAGAAACCAAACTGCGCAGCGATTGCAATCAGCACCCGAAAGGTGGTGATGCGTAAAACAGGAGAGAATGTTTCACTGTAATCAAGCCCAGGTACTTGAGAGAACCCACGAGCCACAAGGCGTGCCTTGTAGCGGGAAATAGTGCCATCAGCATGAAGCTTCTTCCTCAGCAGCCATTTGCAAGTAACCAGTTTTCTGTCAGGTGGAGCAGGTACCAGCATCCAAGTGCGATTATCCATCAAGGATTGGAATTCTGAATCCAGTGCTGCTTGCCATTTGGATGCATCAGCTCCAGACAGAGCTTCTTCCATAGAGATTGCATCAATTGGCTCAAGAGACAGTGGCAGCGCAGCGTGATCATCTTGAGGAACATGAACCTAAGAATTAAAAATGTTGAAGACCTGAGGGGAGGAGGGATTTTTCTCAGGAGCATCTAGGTGTAACAGATCACTTGAAGTGTCCAGTGAAAGGGACAAATTGCTGCTGTCATAAATCTCCCTCAGAGAGCGCATCTTTGGGGACAGGCAAGATCGAGCTCTTGGAGCACGGGCCCGTACAGAAGGTTGATAGATGGATTCCACAGGGACATGAGTTTGAGCATGCCACACGGAAGAAGGTGGACTGGGAATATCTGGGTGTACTGCTGTAGGGGATTGAGAGGCTATATCTGTAGAGCTTGAGGTTGGCAGGTCACTGAGTTCCTGAGCTTTACTTTTGAAAGGAGTGCTGCCCATATACAGTGGATTTGGTGACTGAGGGAAGAGGTAAGATCCGGTCCTGCCTGCAAGGGACCAAGGGGGAGCTCGAAGTGGAAGTGGAGTTCCGACCGGGTTGGGTGATTGAGGAGCTGGTGGATGTTGAGGGGCAGCTGGTTGGGGTACCAGTGGAGGAACATGCACCGCCAAATCAGGTTCTTCCCATTCAACCTGAGGTGTAGAAGTCGGCTCAATAACTGAGGGGCATGGCATTGCTTCTTTAGGTGGTTCAAGAGTAGGAACAGACAGTCCACCAGCATGTTGAGGGAATATTAGAGAGTTTTCATCAAAATACACAGAGTGAGAGAATTGAAATTTCTGCTGCTGAGGATCATACAACCTGTAGGCTTTCATCCCAAAATGGTCACCGTAGCCTACAAAGATCATCCGCTCACCTGTGTTGTCGAGCTTTTGGCGCAGAGAAACCGCCTTTACTGGGTAATCCATGCACCCAAAGATGCGAAGCTGATCCAAATTTGGAACTTTCCCGTACCAATGGAAATACGGTGTGTATCGTGGATCAATGGAGTGGGGTATTCGATTCTGCAGAAAGCAGGCAGTCGCCACAGCTTCCTCCCAGTAAGATTTAGATAATCCAGCGGTAAGCAGCATAGCACGAGCAGATTGGACGAGGGTCCGATTCTTTCGCTCGGAGACACCATTTTGCTGTGGGGAATAGGGGACTGTAAATTGCTGCTGAATTCCTTCCTTTTGACAGAAATCTTGGAAAGCCTTCGATTTGTATTCACCTCCATTGTCTGAGCGGAGCACTTGAACAGGGAGGTCATGTGCTCTCAAAACTTGCTTACAATAAGCTTGAAAGCATGCAAGAACAAGAGACTTAAGCTTCAAGAAGTACACGGTGGTATATCTGCAAAAATCATCAACAAAGGTGAGAAAATAAAGAGAGCCTATAAGTGATGTGGTTTCCATCGGGCCGCACAGATCGCTGTGGGCAAGCTGGTTCAGTTGTGTCGATCTAGTCTGGGACCGAGGAAAAGGTTTGTGACTAGCTTTTCCAAGGAGACATCCTTCACACAGATCAATTTGAGAAAGGCTTTCAGGAAGACCTCGACAAAGATTTTTCTGCCTCATGTGGTGAAGGGTTTTAGAGTTGATGTGTCTCAGCCTATAATGCCACAGCAAAGTAGAGGAAGCTTTAGATAGATTTAAGGACAAAGTTGAAGTAGAGGCATTGAGGGTATGTGGGCTTTGCTGGGAAATTAGGAGTGGGTAAAGCCGGTTCTTCTGTTGAATCCTGATGGTTTCAAACTGGCCTGATGGAAGCTTAAAGTGCACTACACAGTAGTCGTGAAAGAACTCAATGGAGGATCCTGTTATCGTGGCAGCAGTAACAGAGAGGATATTGCGGCTAAGGCCCGGGACATGATACACATCATGTACCTTGACAGTGGTTCCGCTGGGCAAGATGACAGGCATATAACCCAGGCCCACTGCACTGAGACTTCGATTGTCACCAAGGAAGACCTGCACACTTGTGGGAAAAGATTTGTAGCCACAAAGCATGTGCTGATGAGGTGTCATGTGATGTGTCGCACCCGTATCAAGCAACCATTCTGCTGCATCATTAAGTTGAACGTGCATTGAATTAAGAAGTGAATGGAAGAGCTGCAGCGAATCGATACCATAGTGACCAAGTGCATGGTCCGCCACTCGATGTAGATGAGATTGCGGACGACGATCAGTGCGCTGTTGATCCCGTCGCTTGGTGCGACAGTCACGCTCCACATGGCCATGCCGTTTGCAATATCCACACACGATGGTAAGTGGGGTGTTCGTTCTTGGCGGGTTTCTTGGGATTCCGCTTGACCTGCGAAAGGGCCTCCGCCTGAAGTTTCCTGGAGCGCGTTGCAAGTATTGTGCAGTATGTGGAACTGCAGCAGGGGTGTCTGTTGAAGAGGATCCACTCCTCATAGTATCCTCTTGGAGGATTCTTGCAATGAGGGTCTCAACAGTGAGATCGACCACCGAGGCTTGGGTGGTAATGAAAGGCCGCCAAGTTGATGGGAGGGCAGCGAGGAGGAGCATGGATTGGAGAGCATCATCCAATTGGAGGCCAGACAGAAGGGCATTGTCAAGAAGAGTGCGCCACCATCAACAAACTTTGGCGTGTTTTGCTGCTCCATGAGGGTTGCGGTCAACAGTTTTTTTAGGGCTGTGACCCTTGTGATAAGGTCCTCATGATGGTAAGTTGAGCGTAAGAATGCCCATATTTCAGCAGATGTCTTACAGCGTCTGACCATCTGGACTTGGCGGTCACCCAAGTGTAACATGAGTTCCGACTGTGCCTGCAGGTCATTCGTGGTCCAGTCATTGAGGTCAGGGCTATTAGCAGTGGGCTTGGCTTTAGTGCCATCAACAATCTCCCAGAGGGAGGCTCGTTTGAGCAAGAGGGTCACCCTGGTGGCCCACGTGAGATAGTTGGGACATGCTAATTTGTCTAGGTGGTAGGCTCGCACAGTGGCAGGAATGAATGAGGAAGGCGCTGCTTGGGGCTGAGCCATGCTTGATGTCCGGATCACCAAGTATGGGCGCCTAAGCAGCGAATGTAGGGGAAGGGTGGTGGGTTGGCTAGCGTGTGTGATGCTCTGATACCATGTTCAGACACACACAGACAGGGGACAGGATCTCAGAGACAGAGACAGGAGAGGTGAGAACGCTATATTGATTCATTGTTAGAAGAGGTATTATATACAGCGTAGGATCAGTTAGGGATTCATCTGATCATCATGTGAAATGGGAGTTACATCTTCATGTGAGAGTCATGTGAAGGTTACACGACTCAATTACTTTTGGGGCTTTCAATTTATTACTTCGCCACACGATCGTCATTTCGTTTCTTGTCACCTTCTGTGCTTGTCGATGCCCGCCATCTTCGCTCCCTCTTCTGCCTTTTATATTGTTCAATGTCTTTGCAAAACTTAAGAAAAAGCTTCAAACCAACTTCTTTTGCCAACGAAAAGCTTTAAAAAAAGCTTCACCAATCACGGCGTCACCGCAAAAGAAGCAGCCTAAGAAATACCTAGAAACTGCTCTTTCTGTCATCCAGTCTATGATGCGTCTATTGACGTAATCAATGACGTTTATTATTGCTTTGCATATTCAAAAGGCCAAAATAGTCGAATCACATAGGAGAATGGAGATAGATTTGAATAAGCTAAATCTCCACCAATCAATAACTAATCTCCACGTGACGAATGAATAACATTATCAACTTGAAATGTAATGTCCCAACCAATATTATTTTGTGGTCTCATTTCTTTGGAAACAAATGCAAACTTAACATTTTAGCTCCTTCTATGTTAGTTAGGGCGTTTAAGGATTCATTGCCATTGCAATTGCTTCCTCAATGTCTTAGTTGGAAATTGCATCTTGTCCATAGTCATAATCATCACCATATACCAACTGAGCAATTCTAGCTTGAGTGCATTTTCAATAGCTCTCCATTTTGTTATTATCTACACTTGGCAACATCTAGTTTATAAGTTACATGAGAAATGTCCAAGTGAAGGGTCAACATTGCAGTCCTTTCCTCAAATCCTTAAGTCTTCAAAACAGAAATCTTCATGTGAATCCATTTTTCATGTATTGTGCCCTACCAGGAACATATGCTTTGAAACAGAACTTCGTGTCCAATCACTCATACTTTAAGGAAATACAGAATTTTTGATCTATGATATGCAATCAAACAATCGATATTCCACACAAAAAAATATGAATGCAACAAAGACATTGTGCCTAGCCTAACTACAAGTTCTCATGTGTCATGCAAATGCAAACACAAAAGATACACACAACGGAAAATAAATTCCTAATGATGCAGACTTAAGAGTCCAAAAGCTTGACAAAAAATTATGTCCTCATGTTCATAGTAGTAGACGTGCAACGTTACGACAACATGGGCATGGTTTGGTGGCTCCGGGCTTCCACTCAGAATAGGTCAGTGGGGATGGTGAGTGCATTCAGTGAGAGTGTGAGGGCAATGGCTAGTCTTTTTGTGGGGTGAGAGGTGAGTGGGATGTTGACCCATAATGAAGGGTTTCAAGGGTGCGCCCTTGCGTAAGAACCAAGAAAGTTCAAGTGCCATGGGAAACTCCTTACCCATTGGGGGGAGATGATATGGTGGATTGTTGAGATGTGTTTGAGTCCTGCCGTGTCACGATATCGTGTCGTGTCGACCTCCATGTCACGTTACCGTGTCATGTTGGGTTCCTAGCTCGAAGGGGAAGCCATGACGTGATGTGCCATGTCATGTTGAGGTGTTGTGTTCGTTGAGTTGGGGTGTCATGTTGAGATTGTTCATGGCACGATGTGCATGTGGCAGACTCAGTCCAAGGGGGATCCATAACTATAATTAAAAAATGTTTTATTAAAACCTCTTATTAAATGTTTTTTAATAAAAACGTTGAAGTAAACATTTAATTTTTAAAAACGTTTTAAAAAACATTTACTTAAACATTTTTTAAATAGACATTTTACTAAAACGTTTTATTAAAACGATTAACATTAAAATGATAATTTACATTAAAACAATTAAATGATTACAATTAAAACGATGATTAATCATTGACATTCAAACATTTTTAATAAAATATTTTAATGATTAAAATGCTTTAATAATTAATAAATTGTTTGAATAATTAAAATGTATTTTAATAACTAGTAAAACGTTTTAATAAATAAAACGTTTTATTAAAATGATTGATATTAAATGTAATATTAATAATTAATTATCATTTTATTAATAACAATGATTAAAATTAACATTAAAATGTAATATTAATCGTTAATCATCGTTTAATGTTAATCTTCATTTTATTAATAGTTAATTGTCATTTAATTAATCATAAATAATAATATTAAATTATATCTAATCAAGACCATTCGCAGATATGATGAGATTTATGATTGAGACGATTTGATATCACCATCATTTTGCTATTGAAAAATGAAAAAATGGCTTCTAGTATGTCGGACGTAAAAAAGAATCCTTTTAAATAAAAACCTTTTTGTCTCGTCCTTTTTTCTCCTCTTGTTCTTCTCCACTTTGTCGACATAGAGAGAGCTCCTCTTAGTCTTTTTCATAACTCAGAAAAATCTACTTTGAGCTCCTCTTAATCGTCACCAATCTTCAGCAAGGTTCATCGTTCCTCTATCTTGTCTTTGACAATGTATGCATTTCTCGCTATCTCTTTTTACCAGAGACAAACTACTCTCTCTCTCTCTCTCTCTCTCTCTATCTATCTATCTATCTATGTGTGTGTGTGTGTGTGTGTGTGTGTTTGCCCCTACCAATACACACACAGTCCCTCTACCATGGATTCTCGTTCCCGCCTCTCTCTCTCTCTCTCTCTCTCTCTCTCTCTCTCTCTCTCTCTCTCTCTCTCTCTCTCTCTCTCTCTCTCTCTCTCTCTCTCTCTCTCTCTCTCTCTCTCTCTCTCTCTCTCTCTCTCTCTCTGTAGTATAAGCTCTCTATGTCCCATGAACTCTTTCTCTCTTCTCCTCTAACACCCACACTCAGTCTCTCTCTCTCATGGAATCACATTATATTTTCATTTTGGTTAATGTATCAACTCCTCTCTCTTCCTCTCCCCCTCTCTCTCTTAGGATTAAGAGATTAGCATGATGATTAAGCTATAATTAACATCTTGTGTGATTTTATGTAGGTTTTCAAATAACTAAGCCTTAGGAATCTAGTCAACAACAAACAATACTATAGAACTATTATCGAAATAGGAAATCCAACATACATAAGGTAACCAACTAGTCATTACAATTATTATTTCAAGTACACCAATCAATCCAATGGATCTCTTTCTTTAAAAAGTAGACTAGTAAAAATCAATAGTTAAAATTAAAGATTCAATTTATAGTGTGCACTTGGTTTGGTTGCATGGTTTCTCGGCCCTTGTGTCGAAATTTGAATCCTAGGTGAAGCCCGTAGAAGAGGGAGGTGACAACTCTAATGTTTGAAAATGAAAAAATAGTTTGTTAGAGGTATACCTCTTTATAGTTCACATGTAAATTCAAAAGTCAAAATTTTAAGGTGTTTAATAGTATAACTAGGAGAGTTGGAATTGATTAAAGCTTAAATGCAATCATTGTGAGGTTATATACTTTACACCATAAAATTAGGATCTTGAAAGCATAAAACATTGCATTTGCACATGTGTAGTTAGCTTGACCACATGCTCATGCTTCTTCAAAGTATCTTTTAGATAGAAGCTTGGTCCTATATAGAAGCACATGGAGAAGCTCTACCTTCTTAAAGAGAGTCCACCGATAGAAGAGGCACTATAGGCTTGAGCACATAGCCAAGCTCTAGAGACCTCAAGGAGGAAAGAGAGTCAAAACCTATCTTTGTCTTTGAGACCTCTTAGGAGATAGAGCTTGAGCACACACTAAGGCCCATAATAACCATATCTTTTTAACACACCTTTGAGGCATCTCTAGGATAGGGCTTGAGCTTGTGATTAAGCTTGGATAAACCTCTCTTCCATTTGGATGTCCTTGTGCCACAACTTGTTGACCACATGCTCAAGCTTTCCTAACCCTTGTGTTGAAATTTAAATCCTAGTTGAAGCCTGTAGAAGATGGAGGTGACAACTCTAATGTTCGAGAATGAAAAAACTATTTGTTAGAGATATACCTCTTTATAATTAAGATGTAAATTCAAAAGTAAAAATTTAAGGTATTTAATAGTATAACCAGGAGAGTTGGAATTGATTAAATCTTAAATGCAATCACTGTGAGGTTAAATACTTTGCACCATAAAATTAGGATCCTAAAAGCGTAAAACATTGGGTTTGCACATGTGTAGTCAAACCTTCTCTCAAGCTTGACCACGTGCTCCTGCTTCTTCAAACTATCTTTTCATAGATAGAATCTTGGTCCCATATAGAAGCACATGGATAACCTCTACCTTCTTAAAAAGAGCCCACTGATAGAAGAGGTACTACAGGCTTGAGAACATAGCCAAGCTCTACCTCAAGGAGGAAGGGGTATATTTGTCTTTGAGACATCTTAGGAGATAGAACTTGAGCACACACTAAGGCCCATAATAACCATATCTTTTTAACACATCTTTGAGGCATGTCTAGGATAGGGCTTGAGCATGTGATCAAGCTTGGATAAACCTCTCTTCCTTTTGGGGAGGGGGAGAAAGGGGAGGGGAGAGATTGGTAAGAGAGAGCTTGGGTACATGACCAATCTAGTGGCAATTCCCTCCTTTTGGGGAGGGGGAGAAAGGGGAGGGGGAGAGATTGGTAAGAGAGAGCTTGGGTACATGACCAAGCTAGTGGCAATTCCCTCCTTTGTTATGTGGCTTTAACGTATCTTTGTGCTAGAGCTTGTTGACCATATGCTCAAGCTTTCCTAGTCCTTGTATCAAAATCCTAGTTGAAGCCTGTAGAAGAGGGAGGTGACAACTCTAATGCTCAAAAATGAAAAAATAGTTTGTTAAAGGTATAGCTCCTTATAGTTAAGATGTAAATTTGAAATTCAAAATCTTGTGGTATTTAATAGTATACCCAAGATACTTGGAATTGATTGAAGCTTAAATGCAATTATTGTGAGGTTAAATACTTTACACCATAACATTAAAATCTTGAAAGCATAAAGCATTGAGTTTGCACATGTGTTCTCAAGCTTCACCATGTGCTAGGAAAGAGAGTCAAACCTTATCTTTGTTTTTGAGACGTCTTAGGGAATAGAGCTTGAGCACACACTAAGGCCCATAATAACCATCTCTTTTTAACACACCTTTGAGGCATCTCTAGGATAGGGCTTGAGCATATCATCAAGCTTGGATAAACCTCTCTTCCTTTTGAGTAGGGTGGGAAGGGGGAGGGGGAGAGCTTGAGAACATGACCAAGCTAATGGTAATCACGTCCTTTATTATGTGGCTTTAAGATGTCCTTGTGCTGCCATAGCTTGTTGACCACATGATCAAGCTTTCTTGACCCTTGTGTCGAAATTTGAATCCTAGTTAAAGCCCATAGAAAAGGGAGGTGAGAACTCTAATGTTTAAAAATCATATTTTAAAAAACTAGAGATGTAGCTCTTAGTACTCTTAGCACCTAAAATGTAAAAATTAGACTTGGAATTGATTAAAAGTTTAAATGCAATCACTGTGAGGTTAAATACTTTACACCATAAAATTATTTCAATCTTGAAAGCATAAAGCATTGGGTTTGCACGTGTGTTCTCAAGCTTCACCACGTGCTCATACTTCTTCAAACTATCTTTTAGATAGAAGCTAGGTCCTATATAGAATCACATGGATAAGCTCTACCTTCTTAAAGAGAGCCCATTGATAGAAGAGGTGCTAAAGGCTTGAGCACATAGCCAAGATTTACCTCAAGGAGGAAAGAGAATTAGACCCTATCTTTGTTTTTGAGACCTCTTAGGAGATAGAGCTTGAGCACACACTAAGGCCCATAATAAGCATCTCCTTTTAACACACCTTTGAGGCATGTCTAGGATAGGGCTTGAGCATGTGATCAAGCTTGGATAAAACTCTCTTCCTTTTGGGGAGGGCAAGAAGGGGGAAGGGGAAAGCTTGGGAACATGACCACGAGAATGGTAATCACGTCCTTTGTTATGTGGCTTTAAGATGTCCTTGTGCCACAGCTTGTTGACCACATGCTCAAGCTTACCCGGCCCTTGTGTCAAAATTCGAATCCTAGTTGAAGCCCACAGAAAAGGGAGGTGACAACTCTAATGTTTGAAAATTAATTTTTTTAAAATGAGAGATGTACCTCTTAGTACCTAAAATGTAAATTCAAATTTCAAAAATTTAAGGTATTTAATAGTGCAACCAGGAGACTTAGAATCAATTGAAGTTTAAATGCAATCAATGTGAGGTTATATACTTTACACCATAAAATTAGAATCTTGAAAGCATAAAACATTGGGTTTGCACATGTGTAGTCAAACCTTCTCTCAAGCTTGACCACCTGTTCATGCTTCTTCAAACTATCTTTTAGATATAAGCTTGGTCCTATATAGAAGCACATGGATAATCTCTACCTTCTTAAAGAGAGCCCACTAATAGAAGAGGTGTTATAGGCTTGTGCACATAGCCAAGATCTACCTCAACGAGGAAAGAGAGTCAAACCCTATCTTTGTCTTTGAGAGGTCTTAGGAGATAGAGCTTGAGCACACACTAAGGCCCATAATAACCATCTATTTTTAAGACACCTTTGAGGCACCTCTAGGATAGGGGTTGAGCATGTGATCAAGCTTGGATAACCTCTCTTTTGTTTGGAGGGGGGAGAGGGGGAGGGGGAGAGATTGGTAAGAGAGAGCTTGACCAAGCTGGTGGTAGTCCCCCTTGTTGATTATGTGGCTTTAAGATGTCTTTGTGACAGATCTTATTCAAGCTTTCTCAACATGTGTCAAAATTTGAATCCTAGTTGAAGCTTGTAGAAGAGGGAGGTGACAACTCTAATGTTCGAAAATAAATAAATTTTTTTGTTAGAGATGTATCTCGTAGTACTTAAAATCTAAATTTGAAATTCAAAATTTTGAGAAACCCTATCTTTGTCTTTGAGACGTCTTAGGAGATAGGGCTTGAGCACACACTAAGGCCCATAATAACCATCTCTTTTTAACACATCTTTGAGGTGTCTCTAGGATAGGGCTTGAGCATGTCATAAAGCTTGGATAAAGCTCTCTTCCTTTGAGGATTATTATTTGTGATTGTAGCATTGTAATTTCTCCTCTCTCATTGAGACGTTCTGGGGAGGAGCTTCACAAGAGATGCTCAATCATATTATAACCCTTCCTTTCAAAGGGAGGAGCTTCACAGGATAGGTTCTTAGTATCTCCTTTACCCTCATTTCTCGTTTAGATGCATTTGAGAGAGAGAGAGAGAGAGAGAGAGAGAGAGAGAGAGAGAGAGAGAGAGAGAGAGAGAGAGAGAGAGAGAGAGAGAGAGAGAGCCTATAATGACCTTCTTTATTTGATATGACTTTTGATGTGACTTTGATATAGAGGGGAGGGAAATTTGGCAAGATAGTGGGACAGAGCTTGGGCATGTGCCTATAACAAGACTATTTGAGAGAGGTACTTGAGCTTATGCTCAAGCCTATCACGACCTATATAGATGCGCTTTACTTTTATGTGATCTTGGGGTATTTTTTGGATAGAGCTTATGAAGCATAAGCTCAAGCCTCTATGAACCATCTCTTTATGGGGGAGGAGCTTGGTGATATTCTTCGCCTTCTATCTCTTTGAGTGCAACACGATTGTTTCCCCTCTCTTATTGAGGTGTCCATGAGATAGAGCTTGAGCACATGCTCAAGCTTGTGTCAACACGTTCTTTTTCTATGAATGTCTTAATTGAGCATGCGGTCAAGCTTATATAAACTCTTCCTTTCCAAGGGATGAACTTCACAGGATATGTTCCTAGTATCTCCTTTCCCCTCAAATAAGGCTTGAGTACCCATACGTGAGAAGGGCTCATTTGTACAGTGTGCCAATCACCTAGTATGAGCTAGGCTAGGATCCACAACCTGAGGCATTAGGAGAACCATAGAAGATGGGGTTTGTCTTATATGAGTATACTTATTTGAATTCCGAGGGTTTAGTGTCATGTACATAACATTATGTTTTACTTAAGTTTCTGTTTGCAAAATGGAAACTAGTTGAAATATTCTTGCATGTAGGGCCAACCCAACATTATGTTTTATTTGAGCTTATTTTTGTGAATTTATCTTGTTTTTATTTGAGTTTGACTTCATTAAGGTATTATAATTCATGTCATATATGCAATTATCGTTTTGGAGTATCATAATCCACATTGTATATGTTTTTTTTTTCAATGTGTCCAAATAGATTGCTTCTAAAATGACTAGGAAAAGAAAGGCATTAGCTTTTGCAAAAGAGCCATCTACAATTAGCTTTGCATCCTTAGATGTAAGGAGTTGGTACATTGACATATTTAGCCCTTCTGGTGTATTTTTCAACAAGCCTCACTTATTCATATTGGATCATGTGGATGATGAGCTTAGTTGGGATGATATTGGACAAGTAAAGAAGGTTGCTTCTAGGAGGGCTAGAACTCAAGAGCAAATGTCTTGCCTTGATGCGAGTGTTGGAAAAATCATTTATCATGTTCTCCCTGATGTATATGAGGTTGAAAAAACGCAGCAAGATGTTGAAGATACTATGTTTACTAGGGGATGAGAACTCACATATGACAGTGAAAGACCAGCCATTGATGAGCTAGTCAAAGCATTTGACGATATAGATATCAACATAGAAAGAACAATCATCAAAAGAGGGATAATTAGGACTTGTACTAATCATTCCAACTGATCCATTAGATCCAATAAAGGAACAAGAGCCTTTATTGATATCAGAAGTTGACAAGAGACAAGTTGCAAAGCTAAAAAAGAATTCAAGGGCCTGAGGACTGTATGCATATGCAAAATACTTTCCATTTGCAATACTCTATCCCTATAGTCAAATGTAGGGAAGCTCCACCGCATTAGATTTGTAGGCCAAAAGAGCATGTCTATGTAAATTATCTACTAAGCAAGTCTCAATTAGGGCCCACTCCAACTTCCTTTGTGCATTTTTTATGCCTATATATAAGAATAATCATGGGGAGATTGTTCGAAGGCCAAGGGAATTGGTGACAGAGGAGGAGTTAGATAATTATTACTACTACATCTTGGGTGGCCAACACTCAATTTATGCAGCAAGAATACTTGTTAAAATGAATTTGCATGAAAATGAGAGCATTAGACAACACTATGTTAGATGAATTTCATGTATTGTTGTGGATGCCCCTCTAGAGGTATCGGTGGCCATATCCATCTTGTCTAATGAAGAAATGCAAGAGCACCTTGAGAAACAACCTTATAAGAGTACCTTAGAGCACTTGAGATCCTAGTGGATAACTTATGGAAGACCTTCAAAACTTGCACCAAGTGTGACCAAGAGTGCTGAAAGTCACCAACAATGGGATATGAGTATCTCTAATCAACTATTCTCTCAATTAGTTTGATTGATCTAAAGTTTCTTGTTTATGTAGCTTTTATGAGAAATAAATTGATCCTTGTACTTGTGTCAATACACAAATTTGTTAGTATTTCTAAAATGAGAGTTGTCCAAGGTTTTTAGCAAAGGTTTTCCCACATGGTTATGTGTGAAGAAAATATCTATAAGACATGGCTCAAGATCTTGGATAGTGCAATGGAGGGGAAACTAGATGGGAAAAAACCAATGGTAAGTACCTTTCGTTGTTTGGTTGGATTAATAGACAAAGATATAAGAATGTTACACTGAGAGATTATGTAGAAAAATATATTACTTGCAAAGGGTACAAAGGACATAGATAAGATTGACATAGCTAATAGGGTAAAATGGATCAAGCAGGATCAGGTTGTGTAGGTGGAATTACTTCCCATATTCAACACATTTGCTAAGGAAAAATGTAATAGCTAGGAAGAGTTGTGTGGAAAATTCATGATTGTAGAAAATATATACATTCAATTGCAAGAAATGTGCACTGATTGGATCAAATAAAAGATCCAAGTCGGAAGAACACATGTCAAGTTTCCTTCAAATGCTAAATCATCTGTAACATGGTTAGTAGACCAAGTGGAGGCAATCCGATAGCTAGAAGGAGACCTCAAATGGAAAATATATATGGCAAGTATTGAGAAGGAGGGTGATTTTTTCCTAGATAGATGCTTTGCCTCGAAAAGTCTATCTTTGGGCATGTGTATAATTGACCAAACTGAGGGACTTGCTTCTAAAATGTAATGGGATTTTCAAATGTATTTCAAGTTCTTTGAGGCACTCATGCGCTTTGTAGAGCAGACCATTATTCTTGACTTTGTGAAAATGGAGAGCTTTGTGGTGATGCAATGAGCCTTGAAACGGGGATCTTGGAAGCATAAGATCTTCTTTTGGGATGGCAAGCACAACAAATCATGCACCCTTCAAGCATGTCCCTGACATCATGTTTGTGTTTGTCTTTATTGCAAATGAACATGATTATGAGGGTTTTGATACATATTTGAGTGTTTCAAATGAAGATAAACTAGATCTTAATACTTACAATATAGTGGAAGGCGATCTCCAACAAAAGAAGACACACTTGATCCACATATGCATAAAATTTTGTAATATTCAAGACCTCATCATGGATGCTTTCTCTTATGGATATATACCAAGGTTAGTCCTAGAAATTCAAAAACTTGTGATATGTTTGGTAGAAACACCAAACATCCATGATGAATTACACGAAACATTGATGGCATGGATAAAAACTTAGCCAAATAATAGAAGAGGCAGTCAGTGAGAAAAGAAAACAAACTCCAAAACCAAGTATTGTAGAAGATCTAGAAGGTGCGGAAAACCTTGTAGCCTAGGAGGATGATATGTATATAGAGTATATATATATTTTGTAGTGATTTTAGAAATGTTTGTATGAATCTCATATACCCAAATAAAGGGTGATTTGTGTCTTCTTTTTTTCTAAATTTGTTGTTTTGTGTTTTCTTTTTGATGTATTGATAGTTCTTGTATTTTAGAAATGATATTGTATTAAACTAGTAGATCAAGGTCTATTTTCTATGATTGGGCTTAGAAGTACACCCAAGTTCTACCTAAACCTAAGCTCAAGGAAATATCTTGATCTTGGAGGCATTTCAAAGTGTAGCATACTTTTGTAGGCTTCAGCACGTGCTTGAGCTCTACCTCCTTGAGAACTGGAACCAACGAAACAAGTGTTACAAGATTAAGCACTTTGCCAAACTATTTCTCAAAGAGAACACAAACATAGATATATGCTCAAGGACATGGAAGAAAGCTTGAGCACATGCCCACAACCCAAAGCTTAAACACATGCTCAAGGTGTGTCTACTTAAGGCTTGGGACCAAGAAGAGAGTTGTTATAAAATTGAGCACATGGCCAAACAACACATCAAAAAGAGAGAGTTTGGTTAATCTTGGACACACGGCATATACAACTTGAATAATTTATTTCAAAGAGAGTATGTAATTGTTCTTACATATATAGCTTGAAAATTTTATTTAAAAGATAAATACTAAGTTAGTTTAGGAATATTGAAGTCTTGTATTGTGCATAATGTAAGTGATGATGTGAGTTCAACTATCCAATCCATTGTGATATTTACTAATCTTTCAACTGAGCAAGATATAAGATAGAGTCACCAAGTGTTTTCAATACTAAGAGGCAAATGCATGATGGAGTGATGGAGGAATCATTTGGTAGCAACACTAATGTTTCTACAATACTAAGCATGATAGAGAAATCACGGGGGGTTCACTATAGATGTTGTATGGTATCACGTGAGTGTAAGGGAGGGGGTTTTTAGAAGGGGACACTTAAGCATATATATTAGAGGTAGACCCCTCTTAATTTCCTATATTGAACTTAAATTTAAGGAGGGGATAGATGAAAAAAAGAAGGGGGGATGCATTTGATCACCTCTCTCCATAGATTGGTTTCTCCATGGCATATAAGAGACCTTGACAAGTAAGGTTAAAACCCTAAACCCTCACATAGTAGGGTTATTGATTTAATCATAGTGTGGGAGGGGGGGAGTTGGAACTCTCCCATGGTTTTGGTAGAGAGATTCAACTCCCCTTCTTCCAAAGAGAGCTTGGTGTCCGCTTCATGTAGTCACTTTAAGTAAAAAGGGGTTTGATTCCCCTACTCTCTCTCCTCATGTGATAAGGGGGCAGGGCACTCAAAAACATTGTGGTACATACTTCGATGGTATCCAAGTGCCACTACACAAATCACTTTGCAATATGACCATTTTGATACTTTTAATAGCTTAGGATAGTTCCAACGTTTAAAAACAAAGTTAGTATATGCTCTATGAAGACTTACATTTAAGAAAGGGGATACATAAAAATTCATACATGTATATATCTTATAAGCTTAAATAGGGGGATATATTAGTCTTACAAGCTTCATAAATAGGGGTTTTTAAAAAAGTCCTTGCACACAAGTGACATGTCTTCTTTACTATGAATGAACACCCAAGTTAGAGGAGTCATGAGTGAGTGGGATGACATGAATAATAGAATGTACAACCAAAAATTTAACACAAAGAGGTTTTCTCCTGTAAAAAATCTACAAAGTAGAAGTACAAGTCTAGACATAGTCGATCAACGTATTATACAAGTTCTTCAAAATCAAGAACATAGAATTCCTATAATGAAACCAATTGACTTGATTGGGCTAGCAAAAAGATTGGGTTGCAAAAAGAGAAGCCAGATGAATGCAAGAGTTGCAAAGAATTTTTTGAAACGATTGTTGCACCAATATGGATTTCCAAAGCCATCGTGTGAGTATATGTGTGTATAACAAGTTCAAATTCTTATAAAATCACTATACTTTTGCAAGATACTATTAAATATATAATTTTCATGTTGTGAGCTAATACTACTAATACATCCCAACATTGGCCAGAAGAATACTCATGTTACAAAGGCGTTGCCAAACCTCTAATGAAATCAAGAAACATGCAACCACTTATTGTAACTCATTTATACACTTATGATAATGATACACTTTTATAGCTCATATGCTGTAATTAGGCAATATGTTATGAATGATGGGCTATGTGACAAATTGTTGTTGATGATGGCATAGAATCTCATTGTATTGGTTTCTTTTCTATTTCCATCATGTATCATCCTTGTACGCAACCATTAGAAAATTCTGGTTGAACTAATTGACCCATGTATGTATCCATTGTGTATGTTTTTGGTTGAGCTCTAAGTTTGTGTGTATGTTGAGAGTGTGTATGGATTCTTTGAGATTAAACTATATTAATGTAGTATTGAAATGAATTTCTTCCTTCAAATCCACGAGTCTTCAATAGTGCTTGAAGTGTGCTATCAGTCTTAGTGAGTGAGGAAAAGGTTTCTTCCATGCCCTCCAAGGGAGAGGGGGAAACCCTCTTGACAAGACCCTTCCCAATGTGGAGAGGATTTTTCAAGCTTGAGAATGTGCACAAGCTATGACCCAAAGACATATCAAGGAGTCATTAAATAGATAGGGTTTAGATACAAGCTTGATCATGCCCTCAAGCACACTATCTCAATGAGAGAGGAGAAAATGTTTTTCCACGCTGTCAAAGAGTTTACTGTCCATGATATAAATCATGGGATTCTTATGAACTCAGAAGAGTTCCACTGGGAATTATATGAGATATTTTCAGGCATTGTTATCCAATATCTACCTTAGTTATACAAGTTCTTTTGTATTTAGCATATAATTTGCAAATATACCATATACATTCATGAAAAATAAGTCTATGGGAACCTAAAACTTGGACATCTGGAAGTAATTGACAGTCTGCTGGATAAATCACATTAATTCAGGTACAAAAATATGGAGAAAAACCCCAAAATGTTGCCAAAAACTGTCAAAAGTCCACTAGGTTCACACGGGACCAAAAGTAACTGACTAAGGTGACCAGCAGGTGACCTAGGCTGGTCAAAAAGTGTCCAGGGTTGGAGCAGAGAGCAACCTGTGATTTTCGACACAAAATGCGGGCTGCTCTGCCTAAGGGAAACTGGGAGAAAGCTAGAGCTGAGATGCATGGATTGGAGCATGCAAACTGAAGATTGACAAGCCAACAACTGAAGATGTTAACTTGGTGAGATCTCCACTTCTCTGCCTCTTTGGTCTGACGAAAATGCATGCTGAAACTGTCTATGAAAGAGGGGAAATATGAGAGAAGAGTATTCAGCCTGCTCTTATGCATGACTTCTCTCATCTTCTCTACCTTATTCTTGGTCCAATGAAGCCCGACTTGTGCCCAAGTACTTGAGTGACTTTGGGGCAAGCAAAGGGTGAGGATATTGAAGACTTATGGACTGTTATGGGCTGGAATAACCAGTCATAAACAGGGCAGCCCACTATTTTGATCCATTTCTATGAGCAAACATGGGTTTTTTATGATTGTAATAGAGGAAAATGACCTCTTTTCTTCAGGACATTGTTCATAGATGATCAAGAGTGCTTCTTCTTGAGTTTATGCACTCATTTTGAAATTTTTTTTGGGCTGGAATTTTCTGTTTTAAAACAGGGCTGAAGCTAAAATTATTCCTTTTCATTCCATTTCATGCATCTTTGGCACAAATCTTGGATGTATCTGATTCTAGCATCAATATACTTGTCCCAAAGGATTGAAATCCAACTTTGTACATGTAATAAATGCCATTAGAGCTTGCATTTGACATTCATAAATGAATTGGAAATCTGAAAATATCCTTCATGAAATGATATATGTATCCTGAAGCATTTGATGTATTCAAGTTAGTCTTATCCCTTCTGTTCATGTATGCTAAGTACAAAGTGAGAAGGCTTGAATTCCTCTTCCGTACCTAAATTATTGAAAATTCTCAAATCTTATTAAAACCCAATCCATTTTCCTTTCTGAATCTTGAATCCCAAACTCTTCTTCTGCACTAAAAGCCCCGGTGGTAGACCTCCAACTCTTAACGCGACGACAGTGGTGAACTCGACGTGAAGGTCCGCTGCAGAAGAAGAAGTCCAATGGGAGAATCATCAAGCTCGGGAGGAGATGCTTTGCAACAGTTGGTTCGTCTAATGCAAGAGAGCCAACAACAACAGCTGCAATTTCAGCAGCAGTTGCAATTGCAACAATGGAGACAAGAAGAAGAGCTGATTGATGCTGCTGCCATTAAGGCCTTAGAAGCAGTTGGGCATGAGCTCAAGCAATTTAATGGGCAAAATGTGTCCTCTTTTATCCGTCTCTACACTGACAAGATGGTCTTCTTTGGAGTTCCTCAATATGCCTGGAGCCGTTACTTTGCCTGCCTGGCTGTGCATGGCCTCCAGGACCGAATTTATGGTCTTTCCCAAAAAGATGTTGGATGGACTGTGTTCAAAAAGGCTCTTCGAGAAGAATTTTTCCTTGAATATTCTGGCCTTATGACAAAGAAAATCTTCACCGAATGGGTTGAAAGGCCCAACAAGGTTCTAACTGCTACTGCTCTTCATCGAGAGTTTGAAAGCAAATTTGCCCAACTAGATCCTGATGACCAACAAGGTATGGAAAGTCAAAAGATTGAGTTATTTTTAAAAGCTGCAGATTCTTCTCTTCAGGAGAAATTGACTGATCGACTTGAAGACCCTGACTCTGAGCCGGGACTAAAGACTGCTTGGAGTGATGTCACTGAAGCAGTTAATATGATTGCTCGAAGAAAGCGATTGCGTCTAAGATGGGGTTCAACCCCTGTAACAACTGATTCTATGAAGGAGGCTGTTCCAGCCGCTCGACCTTCTGTCTCTATGGCCGAGCAACCAAGAAATTCTGTTGTTCCTTCTCCAAAGAAGGATGTCATGGATGAGTTAATTAAAAGCATGCGGGATCTCCATCTTAATTTAACATAAATTAATTCTAAAGTAGAAAGGCTTGATGTTAAAGTAGAAGAAAGAGGTCGGTCATCCGCCCAAAGACCTGTACGATAAGGCTTTAAAAGACGCTGCATTTGATGTGATAGCCTTCAGTATGACTAGAGGGAGTGTGGAGCATTCCGTGAAGCCGAAGCACAAAAATTAGTCTTTTGGAAGGATGGCAAAATTCATGCAATTGAAACCGGGCTTCCTCTTGAGCTAAACTTCGGTAACGGCGGCATGAAGAAAAGATTGGAGGATTTGGCAACAAGAATAGCCTATGCAGCTGTTGATGCTGCAACTTATGGGTTGCAAATTGAGCCAACTAATGAAATTGTTAAAGCATGTAAAACTAATGCAAAATCTAAAGTGTGGACGCAGGCCTTGCAACGCATGGAGCAAGGCAAGGAAACTAAGGATGATTTAACCACTGCCAGCCAATGTATTCAAGGAAGAACCGGATGGTCCGAGCTTGTGGATTCATTTTCAGCTTTTGCCCGGCTAGCTGAAATTAATAATCAAGAAGCCATGATAGAAGAAAAGAGAAGAAGATGTTGCCGGTCCTTCTTCTTCAGGACCGACTAAATGCATAACAAGAAGCAAACCAGACCAACAGAAGGCTGCTGAAAATCTGCCACCACCAGAATTTGACATGGGAGATGCCCCTCAAGCAAAAAAGACAGAAGGAAAAAGAAAAAGCAAACATCCTAGTTACAAGTTGCAGTCAGACATAGAGACCGCAATAGATCTTAAACGGATCCTAGAAGAAAGGATTCTTGGAAGTAGAATTGAATTTACATTAGGTGAAATTCTCCGTATTGCAAAACGAGGATTTCATGATGTAATAATTGATGTAATCAAACGAAAAAGACAATATGTTGGTGAGGAAACTGAAGAATCTGTACATGCTTTTTTGCAAGTACTTCATGTGTATTTGCAGGATGAAGAAAAGCTGAAAACTCAAGGGATTCGATTGGAGGCAATCAAAGAATTGATTGCAACCATAGAAGCCAAAGATGAAGACATTTATGAAGTAGAAGCTGAAAAAGCCATAATGGTGGAAACCTCTCAATCTAAAGTGCAGCCCATGCAAAAGAAAGAGACTTTTCTTCACAACATGCAGGAAGAAAGTGAAACTCACTTTATTCCAAGTAGTCACTATTCCCGTACCCATTGGGCAAGGGCGACTACTGAAACTGTTGTAAAAATTGGTGAGAAAGAAACTCCATGCATTGCCCTTATAGACCATGGTTCAGAAATTAATGTTATGTCAAGAAGTCTCTATGAGGATGGTGGATGGCCCATTGATGTGGACCCAGGGTGGCGCATGAAGGCAGCCAATAACTCTTCTGGCAATCTTTATGCAGCGTGTCCTTATGTACAAGTTATTATTAGTAACGTAAAAGATGAATTTCATTTCTTTGTTCAAGATTCTTGCAGTTATCCAATCATTCTTTGGACAATCATTTATTTTCGAGTCTCGTTTAGAGACAAAGGCTCTTGATGATGGTTCATCATACGCTCAGATAAGAAGCAAGGATAATGATAAGGCTGTTCAATTCCTAACTGTCTGTGTTAATCACCATCGGAATAGGGATCGATTGAGAGATCATCCCGTTCCTCCTAATGCCCGAGAATTTACGGGTTTTCGAGTAGCGCTGCTATAAGTGGAGGCTATGGTAGTGCATCATGTCATAAAAAATTGCCTCCACATATGAAGGAGGCAAGGTCTAAAGCTGATTTGCAGGTTTTTTCAACCAATGGAGTGGGCTGTTATAAACAATTTTCAGCCATGAACAGGGCTGAAAGAAAGTATTTGAGTCATATGGAGCAAGAACTGAAGCAAATTGATGTTTTACCTAAAGATGAAGGAATTTCAGGTCTATTTTATGGGCTGAATTATAATGATACAATGGCTGACATTTATACAGCCGTTCATGTAGAAAATCAAGCTGAAAATCAGTCCATACAGGTATGTACATTGGATATGTATGACATAATTCAAGAATTTGCAGATTATGAAGCCTTTGGATAGCCAAACAAGGATGAAGCAAGAGTAGAAACAAAATATAAAACAGTTGATAAGAAGGTCAAGCCAGTAGCTACTCCTCTACCACCTGAAAGTGAAGGATTGGCAGAAAGGGTATCCAAACAACCAAGCCTTTGTGATCCTAAAGATATTGGCCATCAATTTACAGCTGAAAGTTTACAAAAGCTGAAAATTGGTGAAGACTCTTTCCTCTTGCCGGCTGAAAAACAAATTTTCATGCAGATGTTGAAGAACCATGGTAAAGCCTTTTCATTTCAGTCGCATGAAATCGACTGTGTGGATCCAAGCATTATGGCACCAATGGTAATTTTTACGGTTCCACATGTGCCTTGAAATCTTAGACCAATTCCGGTTCCAAGGGCTCATTTGCCTAAGATATTGGAACTTTTAAATGAAAAGATAAAAATGCGAATACTGGAGCCATCTTCAGCTCCATATTCCAACCGATGGTTTACCGTACCTAAGAAGAATGGATCTTTACGATTCATTCAAGATTTGCAACCCATTAATAAAGTCACTATTAGAAATGTTGGATCAGGACCAATTGTGGATGGATTTGCTGAAGCTTTTGCAGGAAGGGCAATCTATTCCATGGGAGACTTATATTCAGGCTACGACCAATTTCAGCTTGCTTTGGAAAGCCGTGACATTACTACAATGAAGACACCTCTTGGCCTAGTCCGCATGTGTACTCTACCTCAAGGGGCTACGAATTCAGTAGCTCACATGATGAATGCCATGCATAAAGTATTGCGGGATTATATTCCTCAATTAACTCTTCCTTTTCTTGATGATGTTCCAATTAAAGGATGTGAAGTTCATGAGAAAAATGAAGAACTCAATGAACTTGGATGTCGAAAGTTTGTTTTTAATCATAGTCGAAAGTTTGTTTTTAATCATATTAATGATTGTGCTCAAATCCTGTCTAAATTAGAAGAAGTCCACCTTACTCTTTCAGGAGCTAAATCTGTTTTTGGAGTTGAAGAAGTTCTTGTAGTCGGTCATATGTGTGGTCCATATGGCCGAAAGCCTTCTCCATCGAAGATAAATGCAATCAGCAAGATGCAAGAAGAATGTACAAATGTTTCAGAAGTAAGAAGATTTCTTGGTGCATGTGTCTTCTACCTTATTTGGATACCACATTTTGCTCATGTTGCTGAAAGTCTTTACCAGCTCCTAAGAAAGGGCCAAAGGTTTCTATGGACAAAAGAACACAATCAGGCTATTCGAAAACTCAAGAAAATGTTGACTTCGTCTCCCACTTTAAAGAGGGAAAACTACTCTAATGGACAGCCCATTATACTCACAATGGACACAAGTTCTATTGGAATAGGATGGGCAGTTGGTCAAGACGACCTTGAAGGCAACAGATATGTGATCCGCTTTGGAGCAAAGGTTCTTAATGAACGACAAAGAAGGTATGCTCAAATTAAAAGAGAGCTTTGGGGAGTAGTAACTGCATTAAAATGTGACAGGGAGGACTTCATGGGCGCACATGTTATAGTTGAGACAGATTGCCTTCCACTCTTGGGCATGATAGCCAACTGTTCCACTCCTGACATAGCCATGCTAAGATGGATAGCCTATATTAAATCCTTAAATCCTGATTTGAAACATATTGCACGTAAAGATAATCCAGTTGCTGACATGCTTTCACGCACCAGATATATGGATGAAGAAGAAATGATGGATAAAGAAGAATCAGAGTTTATAAATGAAGCTGTTAATGCATGTACAACAAAAAGTACAGCAAGAACAACAGGTTCATCTGATAATATAATTTTTACATCAACCAAGATGGATGAATCAACTAAAGAAGGACAATGGAGAGCTAGTAAACAGCATATTCCATGTTTTGTTATGGTTTGTTCACACTTTAAAGAAGAATATTATGCAGATGATTGGCTAAAAATCGGCCAATTTTTGAGCACTATGACAAAGAAGGAAGAATGGACTCATGAAGAGTTCAAGAGAATTAAGAGAAAAGCCTATGGTTTTTTCTTAAAGATGGCTACCTTTGGAGGCATGCAAAGAAGAAAGGAAGAGCGCCTGTTCGTGTCTTAGGTAACAAAAAGACACAAAGACAGGTCATGCAAGAATTCCATGAAAGCCTATTGGCTGGACATAGAGGCATATGGGGTACTTTTTCCAAAATAAAAGAAAAATTTTGGTGGCAAAACATGTATAAAGACATTGAGCATTTTGTTGAGTCTTGTCATGCTTGTCAAATGTATTCTATGGTAAAGCATAGAGATGGGCTTCAGCCTACCTATCCTTTATCTATTCACTATAGATGGGTTATTGATTTAGTAACCATGCCTACAGGAATTTGGAACATGAGATATCTAGTACTTGCTAGAGAAGATCTCACAAATCAAGTGGAAGGAAAGGCCTTGACAACAAAGTCCACTCATGCTGTTTGCAGATTTTTACTTGAAGAAGTATTTTGCAGGTATGGATGTGTTACTAAAGTAAGTGCTGATAGAGGAGAATTGGATGCCGAAAGTATCCAATATGTTGCACCCAATATGTTAGGTAGGAGAAGAACTAAGTTGACAAGGAAGGAGATGGACAGCTAATTTGCAACAAATGTTAAAATTCTTTAACTACACATACAATCACACAATGAAGGAAAGTATCCAATATGTTAAACCCAAAATGTTAGGTAGGAGAAGAACTATCTTGACAAGGAAGGAGATGGGCAGCTAATTTGCAACAAATGTTAAAACTCTCTAACTACACATACAATATCTTGATGAGGAAGTGTAGGACTACCAACTACTAATGCTAATGCTAATGCGATTGTGTAACCACAACACTGATGCCATCTTGTATATGATAGAAAAATATTTCAACCACCCCCAATAGTCAAACTAGTGAGGTTTCAAACAAAAAACTGAGCTAAAAATCGATAATGACCTAAACTTAGTTGAAGATTGGAGGCCCAAGAGGAACACCAAAGAAAAGGGAATTATCTTGTAAGAAAATCTATCTTGTAACATCAACAAGCTTTTATTTCATTCTTTTGATGACCAAAACAAAGAAAACAACAATTCTTCACGCAACATCATAGTAGATATCTCCCACAGATTTGATAGAATCAGCCATAATCTTCAACATCTTCATATTATCCATCAATAGAACAAAGAACATAGGAGAATACACCATATTTGAATGGAAATCAATCACATAATATTCATCTTGAATATCTTCATAGTTCTCTCTCTCAATCTCTCATATACAGTTACACTGTTTTGATAGAATTGGCTATCTCTGGCTCTCTCTCTCTCTCTCTCAATAGTATATCATATCCTCACTACAATACTCTCATAATAACTCTCAATAATCCTTCTTAGGTCGTGGATGCACCTCCCAAGAGGTATGTCTGATATGAAGAGTCACCAGAGCCACTACAGTGTCTCTTCACAGCTCACTACTGTCACTGTCACTCATTCTTCTCTTCAGTCTTCAGCAGCTGCTTCTTCCACTTGTTTTAGCTCTTTTGAACTTAGATTCATCCTTTCCAAAGGTTAGAAAACTTTCCCAAAGTCACACATACATTCTACAGAACACTTACAGAAGGTCTATAGAACAGTTACAGTACAGCACCAGAGCAGCTATAGTACAGTTATAGTACAGAGACAGAGGCTCTACAGAAGGTTATCAGAACCTCATAACTCATACTCAAATCATTCCATACTATCAAAAACTATTCAACAGGCTTCCAAAAGATCTAAATCTTCATCAATCATCAATCCATGCTTCATACAGAAGATAATCAGAACAAAACAGAAGCTATACAGAAGGTATATAGAACCAATCAGAACCTCACAGAACATCATAGAGCTTCATATCTCCACTGAGAATCATCATGAACTTCCAAAACATAATCAATATAATCCAAAACACTCTCAAATACTTCCATTAACAACCATAGATCACTGTAAATCCATCAAAAATCGATCATTCAGACCTCAAAAATAACAAAAATCAATAAAAAATTTAGTCTTTTTCCACTCTCAACATATCCCCACACTTAGAAAGGAAGCGTCCTCGCAACCTAAGGAAAAGAAGAATATAAGTTCATTAAAGAGCTCAATTTTATCTTCTGTCGAATCTTCAATAATCTTCCCAAAACACAACCCCAACTTATTACCTGTATTTGATAGAAAAACACTACTAAAGGAAAACTTTGTTATTCATTAACTCATCTGATTACTCATTTAAAAACCATAACAAATTTGTAAAGGATATGAGAGGTTCTCTTCAGCTTTTCACCATAGGCTTTCCATCCACCATCAATCGTTTGAAAAGAGCTCTCGAACAAAGTATTCTCAATCAGCACGAACTCATTACATACAATTATTACAACACACATAAACACTAACACAACCATCTGAATGACACCTCCAAATATATATATATATATATATATATATATATATATATATATATATATATATATATATATATATATATATATATATATATATATATATATATATATATATATATATCATTAAGAATCATCCAAAATACATTGCAAAGGCATCAATGAAGATGATCCCTTTTGAAGCCTTGGTGGTTTCGAAAATGATCCATGGAGAAGGATTCATTTACAAATGTCTTTGGAGGATTTTGAAAGAACTGTAGACAGTACATACTTTCTAGCAAAATAAGGTATCTGCTAGGTAGACATAGGGCATGAAAATATAGGATATCCAACTGGTGGAAGTCAATGTTCATATTCACATTCATACAAAGTTTTGGAATGGCCTTTTGATCATTATGGGAATGCCTATGCATGTATGCTAGATACCAAGCAAAATGAGCTGTCAATCTCATTGAAAGATCTAGAGATTGTGAATATTGGTGAGCAAAATCAAGGTAGTTTTGGTATGCTTGACTAGCAGTTGTCCAATCTTCTGGAATTATTGGCCAATTAATCTGAGGTCCTGTAAGAGAATTAGTCGAGCTCTATCCTCTTCTTCTGGAAATCTGCTGATCAAACCCTTCATATTCACTAACCAACTGAGGGGGTTGAGAGATAGAAGTGGTAGGAGAGGGAAGTGGAATAAGTAATAGAGGATGAAGAGAGGGGTAGGCAAAGTCATAAAAGGAAGAATAAGTTAAAGAAGGAGTGGTTGAAAATTTTAGGGAATCAGTTAGAAAAGGTGTTAATTGATAAACATGAAAAGTAGAAGGTATATGGATAGATGGAGAAGGGCATTGTGGAGAAGGGGAAAATACTCTATCTTCGATAAAAGAGCAATAGGTAAATATGGGAATTTGAGGAAAATATTGAGGTTGGAAAAGAAGGGGTAAGATTGATGTTGAATTGGTTTGATAAAGGGAAAGATAGGTATCATAATGATGAGCCATTTGTTGGTAGTACAATAGGCTAGGAACAGAGGGACCTAAAAAAGATCTTCTTTGGTAGGCTTAAAAAAAGCTTGAATCAAATGGATGGTTTTTGGAAAGGTGAGCTAAGAGATCCACCCTCAGTTGGTTAGTGCTCTGTACATAGGTAGAAGTTGTATTCTGACGTTGATTTAGGACCACAGAATCAATCATTGAGTGCCAGGAATTATCAGGGCAAGTAGCCACTTTTGAGGAGTAACATTGGAACATGTCATTTATTCGCAACTCCAAATAGTTGACATACAAAACATCTTGCAAAACCATGTCTCCCACATACCAGGCCATATCTACCTCATCTGGAATCAACAGATCACCTTGTAGATACATGTATGACAGCAACATGGTATTCGTCGTCACAGAATCTTCAAACACCATGCGGACCACTTCTGTCTCAGTAACTCAGGAGACCAAGTCCCACTTCAACCATCCTCTGGAAGAGGAAGATCCATCGTTGAAAGCTTCATGTAAAAGGCCAGCTTCTGCAATTGATAGTGGACAAAGAAAGAATGGTCCGGAGAAACATATTCCTGGAAATGCTCAAATGTTGACCATAACAAATCCATCCGGGACTGCAATCTTTTCACTTTATCTTGGAACAAAGGACACAACGTGGCCTGTCTCTAGAGAACTCCCAAGTCCTGCTTAGAGATAGAAGGAATCAGAAGAACATTGGGGCTTAGAGGTACAGACCGTGATTGCGTCAGTTTGTCTTACAACTGCTTGATTTGGGAAGCTTGTGATTCCACTGTGTCATGAGTAGTTTGTAAGGCTGAGAGCTTTGCATCTAAAAGAGTTTGAGACTCTTGCGCTTCTTTGGACATCCTCTCCTTCTCCTCTGAGATTTTAGTGACCTCTGACTGAGCTTCTGTTAACTGAATCTTCAAAGAAGATATCTCTTCTCTTTGAGCCTCAATCATTTGGGTTTGTTGCTCCATCTGCTTAAACAGATCTACAAGTGTGTCTTTAGCAAAGGCTAATTCTGAGGTTGCCTTATGCAACTGGTCTTTGGACTGCATTAGTTCTTCGTAAAAGGAAGCATAGAGCTGTTGAGCACAGGCTGTCATTGAAGGAAGCATATAGCTGTTGAGCACAGGCTGTCTCACTGAAAGTTCAATCGAACTTTGGATGCCTTTACAGAGGAATGGAATAGCATCTCCCGGTACTAGATTGTTCAGTGAAGGGACTGATATGTCCAAGGAACCCTCTCTATGTGCTCTGAACAGGTTGTTACATGTGAGGTAAGCAGGGAGGTCACTGCCAAATGTAGCAGGAATTGTAACTGAAGGAAGAATTGAAGGAGCTTTATCTGCCACACGCTTCAAGCGTTTTCGCTGAATGACCAGTGGAGGAGGAGAATCAAGATCCTCTATATCAATAGGTTCTGACTCTTTTGAAAGTGGAGAGGGAGGTACTGGATTAGATGGAGGAGGTGGTAGCACACCCTTCTTTAGGCCTGAGTATGTCAAGAAAGCATACAGGTAGGATCCATAGGTGACATTTGTGACATTTTCCCTGGTTACTTTGACGAAATGTTGATCCATCTTTGTAAGCATGTAAGTGCTCCAATCAATAGCCACTCCTTTTAACACCATCCTGGAAGTTGTAAATAGCTCTTTGGACAAGTAATGAGATGGTGTTTTGGCAAGCATAAACATGTCTTGGAGGAACTGGTAGACCAACTTCCAAAGGGGATCAATTATCATGGAAAAACAAACTCCTGAAGTGTTGATCACTTTCTTGACATCCAGAATTTCCTTGGTCTGCTTCTGTAACAGCTTGAAAATCTCATCGTTGGAGAATAATTGTCTAGCTGTAACAAAGGGATCTCCTTTGTAGGGAAGAGACAAAGCCTTTCCTAACCTTGGGGGTGTCAATGTCATGGAAGCACCATGAACCAGTTCCGACTTCTTGCTATATGAGGCAAGGAACTCATCACACAAGGATAGATCATCTGGAATCAAGGGGAATGAAGCAGCCACGAAAGTCGCAAGTCCGGCTTTCGCTATAGGCTCAAAAGCTAGTAGGGAAGAGTAATCCCTACTAACCAGCGGGACATACTGGATAGGAGGAGCAGCATGAGGTGCCATTCAAATGGAAAACACACACACCACAACACAGACATTCACAAAGAATGCCTGCAAAACAACCAAAGGGCTATAAAAAAGGAATTAATCAATAGAAGGACACACATACATAGACGTAACTAACCCATTTACCACCCCAAACAACCCATATCCTAGAAAAAATTCAGCATGACCTCTACACATATGCGACTGAAAAGTTCATGCGATGCAACAAACAGGCACCCAAATCCTCGTATCAGACAAGAAAGAAAGAACTACACACCGTACTTGTAATCGTAACACATAGACAAATCATAATTCCATAAAAATATACCTCAGGATCGGACCATAACCTTGACCATCAGTGTCAACTTAGAAGACTTTACGTGCCCATCCCACGAAGCGTGTTTATTAAAAAGGGAAAAAAAGTGCACTGAGGAAAAAATTATTGTAATAAATGATTCATTTTAAGAAATTATTAACAATGGGTGACATTTTATTAGGTTATAAACCTTAATAAGAAAACGGTGGTTTCTTCTTAAAATTTTAATTACAAATTGTTAGGGTGAAACGGTGCTTTATCAAAACCCGGACTACGATCCCTAGACTGGGTCTCTAAATGCAAATTCCTTAATTAAAAATTAAGAGTGATGTGAAGCGCTTTTTTGCCAGCACGTGCTTTTCTGTGACGGTTGGTTCATTTTTATTAACAATTAAGGTGCCTCTTAAGCGTACGTAGCGTGCACAAAGTGAAGGGTTGGTTGATTTTTAAATGATTAAATTGTGTGTTTAGCGCGAATGCGCGTGAAAAAGGTGGGTGAATATAGTTTATTTTAGCAATTAATTGTGGTTAAGGGGGTAATAAAAATAAATGAAGCTCACAAAATAAATACCTGGTAGGGGTGTGTATGCAATGGATTGAAGGCACATGGAGTAGTCCCCCAAAAGTAATGAATCCAGTCAAACAAAAACAAAGACCACTGATTGAAAAAAATAAAGCACCTTAGTGTTTTTGTTGATTTTTATTTTATTTTTATTTTTTATTTTGTGTTTTGTTTGTTTTGTATTTTAGGTGTGTTTGTTTCGTGTATATTGTTTGGTTTGGTTAATTTGTGTTGTTATTTTTATTTTTATCTATTATTTTTTTTAAATTTAAATAAATAATTAAATTAGAATATATAACACATGAATATGTTATGAAGTGTAAGAATGAATTTTCAACTATTTAGCAAGTGTCCACAATGTATGTTAATTCATCCATGATTTTCAGCTGATTTTTAGGATTTAAAATGAATTTTTATGAAGTGTAATATTAAATTTAGGGTTTTTTAAAGCTTCAAAGAATATTTTTGCCTTTTATGGAATAATTTTTAATTGAAAAATTAGTGGAAAAAGGACAAGGGGTTTGTGGAATTTTTTTCTATTTTTTTGAATTTGTTTCTCTATTTTTTCTAATTTTTAATAAATTTTTCTCATTTTTCATGTAATTTTGAAGTAATTTTCAGATTTTAATTTTTTTGTAATTTATTTGTTTTAATTTCCACTTTATTAATATTTCAAACAATTTCAGCAATATTGGTACATTTTCAAAAAAAAATTGTAATTTTTTTTTAATTTTTAAATGAAATTTTGAAATTTTTTATATTTTTTATGTTTATTTTTATGTATTTTTATATATTTGTGGGTTGGAAAAATACAAGGTGGTACCCGGGCTGTGTGTGAATAGCGAAGGATGACTGCGTGTGAACGGCGGGTCTGCAATCTCCACCGCACGACCAAGTCAGAAGCGCGTCCTCGCGCGCGAACGCTCGCTAGCACACTCGTACTCAGCAGGTAAAAGAACGGAAGAGAACGGGCAGGAACATGGGCTAACTGAGTAAATTAAGTGAATTAGGTTAGCTTAGTCTGATAAAGTCGATTAAGTTAACCTAGTTGAATAAATCAATGAAGTGAGTGAAATTAGGTTAGTTGGTTAAGTGAGGTCAAGTAAGTCTGGTTAGTCGAGATAGGTCAATTTAGTCAAGTCTGGTTAGTTAGGTTTGGGTAAGTCAGGTAAGTCGGGTCTGGTTAGTCTAGTGTAGTTAGGTCAAGTCTAACCAGGTTTGGTTAGTTAGTGCTGGTTAGTTAGGTCAACCATTTCTTTGCTCAATTGGGGATTAAGCTATCTCTTACTTCAGCCTACAACCCTGAAGGCAATGGTAAGAGTGAAAGAGGTCATTAACTAATTCTTAAAGCTTTAGCAAAATCATGCAAAGGAAAGTTGAGGGAATGGCCTAAAATGCTACCGTTCGCATTATGGGATGATAGAACAACCCATAGTGCAGTGACAGGATATATGCCAGCTAAACTCATGTATGGACAGCCACCTATTATGCCTATTGAGGAATCCATTGTCACATGGAGTATCTTGCCTTGGGATGAAGGCATGAACAGGGAAGAATTGCTGTCTTTACGCATAATGCAACTTCAAAGAAGGCCATAGGATGTTAAAATAGCCATTGAAAGGCTAAAAACAGCAATATTAAAGAATAAGAAGAGGTTTGACAAGCACCATCGACTCCGTCCAAGAGCTATTCAAGAGAATGACTAGGTTCTTGTTTATGATAGCAACCTGGATAATCAATATAGTGCTCATAGGAAGTTAGCCAAGCGATGGTTTGGACCATATGTTGTAAAAGTAGTACATAATAATGCTACTTACTCTTTGGCTGAAATGGATGGGACCATGATAAAGACTCCAATAGCTAGGAAACGAATCAAACTCTTCAAACGAAGAGAATCTTCAACTTATGAACTTGATGACTTTGATACAAGCCCTTTACTTGAAGACATGCAGGAAGAGGAAGACTTAGAAAATGAAGATGAAGAAGAAGAAGACCCTCCTTGACCTGTAATCTTATGGCACATGCCGGAGGATGTGCAGGTTAGGAGGGGGTGAATGTCAAAGAGTTTACTGTCCATGATATAAATCATGGGATTCTTATGAACTCAGAAGAGTTCCACTGGGAATTATATGAGATATTTTCAGGCATTCTTATCCAATATCTACCTTAGTTATACAAGTTCTTTTGTATTTAGCATATAAATTGCAGATATACCATATACATTTATGAAAAATAAGTCTATGGGAACCTAAAATTTGGACATCTGGAAGTAATTGACAGTTTGCTGGATAAATCACATTAATTCAGGTACAAAAATATGGACAAAAACCCCAAAATGTTGTCAAAAACTGTCAAAAGTCCACTTGGTCCACACGGGACCAAAAGTAACTGACTAAGGTGACCAGCAGGTGACCTAGGCTGGTCAAAAAGTGACCAGGGTTGGAGCAGAGAGTAGCCCGCAATTTTCGGCGCAAAATGCGGGCTACTCTGCCTGAGGGAAACTGGGAGAAAGCTGGAGTTGAGATGCATGGATTGGAGCATAAAAACTGGAGATTGACAGGCCAACAACTGAAGATGTTAACTTGGTGAGAGCTCCACTTCTCTGCCTCTTTGGTCTGATGAAAATGCATGCTGAAACTGTCTATAAAAGAGGGAAAATCTGAGAGAAGAGTATTCAGCCTGCTCTTATGTATGACTTCTCTCATCTTCTCTACCTTATTCTTGGTCCAATGAAGCCCGACTTGTGCCCAAGTACTTGAATGACTTTGGGGCAAGCAAAGGGTGAGGATATTGAAGACTTATGGACTGTTATGGGCTGGAATAACCAGTCATAAACAGGGCAGCCCACTATTTTGATCCATTTCTATGAGCAAACATGGGTTTTTTATGATTGTAATAGAGGAAAATGACCTCTTTTCTTCAGGACATTGTTCATAGATGATCAAGAGTGCTTCTTCTTGAGTTTATGCACTCATTTTGAATTTTTTTTTTGGCTGGAATTTTCTGTTTTAAAACAGGGCTGAAGCTAAAATTATTCCTTTTCAATCCATTTCATGCATCTTTGGCCCAAATCTTGGATGCATCTGATTCTAGCATCAATATACTTGTCCCAAAGGATTGAAATCCAACTTTGTACATGTAATAAATGACATTAGAGCTTGCATTTGACATTCATAAATGAATTGGAAATCTGAAAATATCCTTCATGAAATGATATATGTATCCTGAAGCATTTGATGTATTCAAGTTAGTCTTATCCCTTCTGTTCATGTATGCTAAGTACAAAGTGAGAAGGCTTGAATTCCTCTTCCGTACCTAAATTATTGCAAATTCTCGAATCTTATTAAAACCCAATCCATTTTCCTTTCTGAATCTTGAATCCCAAACTCTTCTTCTGCATTAAAAGCCCCGGTGGTAGACCTCCAACTCTTAACGCGACGACAACGCCCTCAATGGAACATGGAAAATTTGTATTGACAGACTCCTTTCCCATAAGAAGAGGGTTGCTACAAGCTTGAGAAGGTGCTCAAGCTCCTCCCAAAGACACCTCATAATCATACCAAAACAAGAAGGTTGCTATAGGCTTGATCACAGGATCAAGCTCTCTCTCAAATACATTGAATAGGTACACCTCATAATCATACCAAAACAAGAAGGTTGATATAGGCTTGATCACAAGCTCAAGATCTCTCTTAAATACATCAAATAGGTGACCCATGTATGTATCCATCATGTATGTTTTTGGTTGAGGTCTAAGCTTTCATGTATATTGATAATGTGGATGGTTGCATGGATTCTGAACTATATTTATGAATTATTGATATGAGTTTCCTCATTTATAGCCATGAGTCTTTGATTTGATACTAAAAGCTTATAAAAATTGTAGTATTTATGCAAAAACCATGCTCTATGCCTCTTTATGTGGATTGAAATGGATTAAAATGATGGGTTGTTAACACTAATATAGTAGAAAATACTTCTTTGCATGGATAAAGGTCAATAATGCAATCAAACTGTCTCTAGAGCATGGACTTGTGGATAAGCCTAGTGATATCCTCTATGAGATTGAGGTTAGCTTTAGAGCATCTAGAAAATCTTAATCCTTAGTTCTATACAATGGCGAATGGATATGATGCTTCAATATTTCTCAATGAACATAAATATTAAATTAAATTTGATGTGCTAATTTTGTAGAGACTCAAAAGTCTGAATTTATCATTTTTCCACTAGAAAGAAATTGAATATTTCTTCATGTTGCTATCAGAAAACAATATAAGGGCTCCAGTTCAACTTTCTGGTGCCATAACAATCGAGATCATGTGACATAGATGGGCTAACCAAAGTTGAGTTGAGAGAAGTTGATGTACATATATTGCAATATGCGAATGCACATGTTTTAGATCCTATAATCCTTGCATCATTGAGGTAATAATAAAAACTTTGTGTCTTTGCGGTCTTGTATGCTTGTTAAATGGGTCAAGATTCTAGATTTTGATGTGCTAAAAATTAAAAACAGGATTCGAAGATCAGAATTGAGCCTTGAGCAATAGAAAAATCTACTAGATAAAGATCCATTAGTGTCATTACCTTTGCGATCACGATCTGGAGTTGACAAATGTTTACGACATTACAAATCCAATAACATTGATAAACTAATCTTTGCTTATAGCAACATGTATTATCATTTTACCCTTTAAACATATATAGTTTAGAGGTTATTGAATGTATCCTAATTCAAAAACTTGACGTGATCACAAAAATTAAAGTCTTATTGTTTGAGTGAATCTATATGATGGAAAACTTATTAATCCAAAAATTTGATGTCTATGATGTAGCAAGCATTGGAGTCTTGGTTTAGTAGATCTACATGACAAGAAATCTTACTTTCTCAACTCAATAGCAAATACACATGTTGAAATTAGAAGGTATACTTTTTTTTTGCTAGGTTATAGTATATATTGTTGGTTCCACAAATATAAATGTCAAATAAAAAAATGGAAAAAAACATGACTATTATCTTACTTTGCAATGCAGTTGTGTGAGAAAAATGCTTACAAGCTTTAATATAAATGATGAAGTGTTTTACCTTAATGTAAAAGTATGTAATGTTCAAAATACGTATCAAACCTTTATACATATCCACATTAGAAAGCAAAAAAATTTTGGTGCTAGAACTCTAAACTATGAACTTGATATATTGTAGGTTTCTCAAGAGAATGATGGTTACTCATGTGGTTGGAGAGTACTTTGCAATGCAAAGCTAATACTAAGTCACTTCTACTTAGGGTCTACAAGATTTTCACAATTCCTCCAAAGTCCTATGGTATGCTAAGACATTTTACAATCACAATCAAGGAAATTCTATTCTTCTAACGGTGTATATGATGTTGTGGCAATTTAGATAACATATACATACATGTTCTTAAGAGATTATAAGAAGAGCATGATTGCCTTGGAGAAGCGTATTCATCTAGAAAGTGCTTAAGAACAAGGCCACGATGGCGTACATGGTGTTGTGGCAATTTAGATAACATATACAAACATGTTCTTAAGGGACTACTAAATCCTACTTATGGCACACTATCTTGTGACCTTATTCTAAAGCACCTTCCAGTCGAAGAATATAGTCTAGAATCTAGTCTCTTACAAATCTCTCATGATTACTAAGTGTGTTAGATTGAACAAATATTTTATCACATTTGAATCATTCATTCGATCTGATTATCCATAGTCTCAATCTTGGATTTGAGTCAAGATGTCATATTGTACCACACTCTAAGGGTATTTGACAAGTTTTCATTGTGGATGCATTTTAATATAGTTTAAATAAACTTGTCTGCATTGTATATTCACTTTTATTAAAAAGTTCAAAGTGTACCCTATTCTAAGGGGGCTTTATATGAATCAAGTTAAAGTATGCCAAGTTCTAAGCACATGACTTGAGAAGATTCTAATTATAGTGTTAGAGTAATTTTCACGATGTGAAAGTTGAAAATGGGCATGTGCACACTCTAACTTGGGCATCATCTAGACATACGTGAAATTGTTCTTATACTTTCAATTTCACTTTACATTTTGTTTGAAAGTTGAATTCAAATTCCTACCCCATAATCCCACTCGATGATTGAAATTCTTCAAAAACATGGTTATGTTCACATCATAGGACTCCCATTTTATCTTTTAACGTGCAGTAGGAAAAGCATGGTCTAATGCATACGTAATTGATATTACTTGTGTGGAAAGGATTAGAAAAGTCAAGCCTATGCCGCTATGCTTGGAGGATTAAAATGATGAGTTGTTAATACTAATGTAGTAGGAATACTTTGTAGCATGGATAAAGCTCAATAATATGATCAAACTCTCTTCAAGTTGAGCATAGCCTTGTGGATAGGCTCGGTGATATCCTTTATGAGATTGAGGTTAGTTTTAGAACATATAGAGAATCTTAATTTTGAGATCAATAGAATGTTGAAAGAGAGCACAATTTCATAAATGTTGTGCTTTAGTATTTCTCAATGCACATAAAAGTGTATCCTATTCTAAGGAGACTTGACGTGAATCAAGTTAAAGTACACCTAGATCTAAGCACATGGCTTGACAAGATTCCAATTATAGTGTTAGAGTAACTTTTATGATGTCAAACTAAAAGATGATAACAAAATGATATCAAAGTATACTCTAAAATATTTTAAGCAAGGCAATTTGAAGTAAGTTATTACATCAAACTTCTTTGTCATCAAAGCGATATCACATTATACCCGATTGAATGAGTTTATTAAAAAACTTAATAAATTCATGATCCTAAACTCTTATTACATATATTGGTATACAAGGTGGAGAGAAAAACCTTGCTTTTTATATATCAAAGGGCATCTTATAGAGTTGAAAAGATGTAATCATATTGATGTGCATACCATATTAATATGCAGAAAACATAGGTAAGTTACAAATCACTTTGTATCATGTTTTTATAATGAGGAGGTTGATATATGTATTATATGTACAAATTCTTACACGAAGAGGTTCAAATTTTTTGTCTCATGTTTCTAAAAGAGAAAAAATAAAGGTAAACTAGGTCCCACTAAGCCCATTAGTTGCCCAGAAATTTATAATTGACCCTTTCTATTGTGAACGTTTAAAAAATAGAGTAATGGACAAACTTAAAATTCTCAAAGTTGAAAGAATAGAGTTTTAAAGTATTCTTTACTAAATTTAATTCAATGCCATTGGGAAAACTTAAAATTCTCAAAATCTATTGTTCAACTTGTATACATGCCATGATGGATGTTTTCGTAACATTTAATTTGGGGAGAACAATGTTGTATTACATTTATCTACAGGAACTGTATAATAGTATGGTTTCGGGTCATGGATCTTCAGGAATCGGTAAGTCATTGGAAGTTCAGGGTATCCTTTCCTTTGGAACCCATTCTTCTCATGGCGCCCCAACACTTTAATCCTGTCGGTGGGGATCACATGGGTTACTTCCTCATATACATATGAGTTCATCTCAACCCTCCGACCTCGAATATGTAAAGTTGAGTTTACATGAGCTTCCACAAAAATGAATGGCTTCACGACTTTGAAGTCTTCCAACCACTTGATCCTCTTCAGGTTGGTTTGTAGATAAGCAAACTGGTGGCGGCTATATAGTAGATTCCTGAGGCACCCATCCATCTTCGTTCCAAGTACAAAAGTGATGGGTTATAGATTTGCTCCAAGATGTTCATCATCTCAACCCCTTGTCGATAATGCGGGGAATGCATTGCAGTCATAAACATGATTTGAAATACTAAGAACTTGTTCCATGCTTCGTAATTCTACAAGACATCATTGAAGGTAAGGAAATGTTTGGAACATCAACATTTGCTTTACTTTTTCTTATTAATATTTCATAAAAATAATTCCGTTGTTGGTTGGCTCTGATACCAACTTTGCTTCAATATGTCGAAGCTATTTTGTTCAGGAGTTGACCATGCAATGGAAGTTTACTTCTTCAGTAAGTCCATCAGAGGTGCTGCAATCAAAGCATAGTTTTTATGAAGACTCTATACCATCTTCTCAATCCAAGAAAGCTGCGTATTTCTTTGACAGATGTTGGTATTGGCCATTCTAGCACATCTCTGACCTTGGCGGGTCCACTGAGATTCCATCTGCTGATACTATGAATCCCAGATATTGAATCTGACGCTTGAAGAATGCACACTTCTTCATCTTAGCATACAGCTTATGTGCCCTCATTGTCTCAAGGACAATCCGAAGTTGGGATTCATGATCTTCTTCCTGTTTGGAATAGACTAAAGTGTCGTCGAAGAAGACAAGCACAAAATCATTAAGATATGGCCTAAAGATATCCTGCATTAACTTGTTGAAAGTGGCAAGTGCATTCGTAAGTCTGAACGACATAACTAGGAACTCAAAATGCCCATATCTTGTGTTGAAGGCTGTCTTTGGGATATCTTCTTCCTTGATCCTTATCTGATAGTAACCTGACCTGAGATCAATCTTGGAGAAGATCTTTGCACCTCGAAGACGATCAAGAAGCTCATCTATTCTAGGAATAGGGTACTTTGTTCTTGACCGTTGATTGATTCAATCCTCGGTAATCAATACATAGTCGAAGTATTCCATCTTTCTTTTTCTGGAACAGTACTGGAGCTCCCCATGGTGAACTGCTAGGCCGGATGTAGCCTTGATCTAGTAGTTGCTTGAGTTGTTCCTTCAGCTCAATTGTTTCTGGTATGGACATTCTATAAGGTCTCTTTGCAATTGGCGCAGCTCCTGATATTAACTTAATCTTATGATCCACTTCCCTTTGAGGCGGGAGCTCTGTCAACTCTGCAGGGAATATGTCTGCGTATTCCTTTAGCCAAGAAGGTCCTTCACTAGACTCTTGCTTCTGATCTAACTTATTGAGCTTAATTAAGTAGATAGGTAATCCTTTTCTGACTCCTTTTATGATCTGGGATACTTTGGCCAACTGGATTCTCGGCACTCCAGCCTCACCTTGAGTTGTGACTAATTCCCTTTCAGAGTTTCGAAAGGAAACTTGACCCTTTCCACAATGAATGTGGGCATCATTAGGCTTAAGCCAGTCAATTCCGAGTAGACACTCATGGATACCTAAATTCATGACTCTAAATTTAACCGAAGTCTTCTTTCCTCCCAGAAAGAATTCCACCTTAACAATTTTCCTGGTACAAGTAATCTCACGACCATTTGCCAATTCCACAAGCAAGGTAGGTGCTTCTACTGTGGCTATTCCTAATCTTTTTGCACATGCTGGTGAGATAAAGGAATGTGTACTGCCACAATCAATCAAGGTCTTGAAACTTTTACCTTGATAGTCCGACGGTGTTTGAATCACCGAGAACTGGCGATTCGGGCCTTTCTTGTGTAGAGCGGCATGGACTGTCGCCCTTTCAACCTCTGCTTCCATGGTCGGATCTTCTTCTTCTTCACACATTTGCCTACTAGCAACGCAGGCGGTTCTTCCTTTGCCTCCGGTAGCGGCTCCTTGACCATGGCCCGTTCCTTGGAAAGGTGCTTGGCGATGTCCTCCACCAAGCTTGGGACCTTGTCTCTTGAAATGACTGGGCTCGTTGCAGTGGAAACAACGGAGGTTTCGGCCATTTTTTTGAGTAGGAACAAAGTTGTTGACATTATTATTCCTTGCTATCTTTCTTTGTCCCTAATTATGACCTTGAACTCTCTTTATTTGAGGCCTGAATGCTCCTCTGTTTGGGTCATTATAAGACCAGGTTTTGTTATCCCTTGGTCTAGCCTGCACCTCTTGAATTATAGGCGCAGCTCGAATCAGAGTGTCCTGAAGATCTGATGGACGCATAGATTCGAGATGGGTATTTACTGGTGGATTTAAACCAGCACAAAATTTGGACACCTGCTGTGTCATGTCCATCTGCGGCGCGTACTTAAGAAGTGAGACAAATTTAGAGTAGTATGCATCAAGAGTGAGCCCCAGCTGTTTTAGTTCGTAGAACTCATTCATTTTCTGCATGCGATATACAGGTGGTAGGTATCTTCCTTGCACGGCTTTCTTCAGCTTCTCCTAGGTAACGAATCCTTCTATGATCCCTTGATCCTTGCACCATTGCTTCCACCAAAGCCTCGCTTTGACGGTGAGCTTCAGCTTGGCGAGCATAGCCTGATTGGCGGGTGTAGTACCGGCTGCTTCAAAGTAATCCTCCATGGATTCAATCCAAATTTCAGCATCTGCTTGGAAAGGGGTCATTTGAATGCTTTGTTGGTAAGAAGCATTGTAGGCAAATTCAACTAAAGGCAAGTATTGAATCCACCTCTTCGGCTCACGACAGCAGTATGCCCTAAGCATATCTTCGATGACTTGATTGACTTGCTCTGTTTGGCCATCTGTTTGGGGATGGTAAGCGGTGCTAAAGCAGAGTTGAGTCCCAATAGCTTCAAAGATAGCTCTCCAGAAGTGTGACGTGAAGAGAGAATCACGATCACTAATGATTCTTCTGGGTAAACCATGTAGCTTGAATATCTCCTTGATAAACAATCTTGCAATGTCTGAGGCTTTATAGTTTGTCTTTACTAGAATAAGGTGCGCAACCTTAGTAAGCATGTCAACCACAACCATGATGGATTTGTATCCTCCCTAAACTTGGGGTAGGCCTACAATAAAATCCATACTGATGAATTCCCATTTCATTTGGGGAATGTCAAGCGGTTGCAGCTTCCCTGGCATCTTGACATGTTCGGCTTTGATACGTTGACAAGACAAACACTCGGTGCCATATTTGAGAACGTCACCTTTGAGCCTCTCCCAATGGTAGCTCTTCCTAACTGCATTACGAGTCTTGGCATAGCCAGGATGTCCTGCGACAGGGGAATCATGAGCTTCTCATAATTTCATCTTCTTAAGTGACTGGCTTGCTGGTACACAGCCTTGTTCTATAGTAGACAAGTCCACTATTGATAGAGAATTCATGATACTTAGCGTGTAGCTTTTGGTTCTGATCTTTGATAGAGATCTCCCTTAGCATTGTTTGGTAGGCCGCAATGTAATATTCCGATGGCTTTAGGCTCATGTGAACTGGCCATTAGAAGATTTGGAATTATCCTTTAGATAAAAGCAAAAATTTTTGAATAATTTCCCCTCTCCTCCAGTCGACTGTCGAGCTGGAGGAAGAGGGGAATAGCAAGAGAGGCAAGCTCCTTGCTGGAGCTTGCTTAGGCAAGGAGCCATGCCTGTCGACACGCAAGGGAGGGAGCATCTCTCTCCCCTCCCCTATTTAAACCGTGGGGGTGGCCATAAATGAGGACGATGGAGAGGGACAGCTGAGCGCTGCCATTAATGCTTAAGGGGAAGACTGTGCCTGAGTCATTTGGGAGAGGGGAGGACTACGCTTGAGCCACTAGAGAGAGAGTGGTGCCGCTTGCTGATTTGCGAGGAGAGAATTTGCCATGCTATTGACGGAGACGCTGTGAGGAAGGGAGAGGTTGAGGCGCTGCTACCACTGTCTGAGGGAGTGGAGAAGTTGAGGGAAGAAGTAACAAATCAACGCCAGGAGGGCCCATCATCGCCTAGCCAAGGAGGAGCCGCCTGGAAATCGCCATCGTCGACTGTACCCCACCCCCCAAGGCATGCTTCTAGAAGCTTCTAAGCTTCTAAGGGGGGGGCTCTATAAGCCCCCTTTCCCCCCAATAAAAGATAACCTCTTAAAGGTATTATTTTACGCCCCCCCCATCCCCCCCCGTGTTTAAATCTCCCTTAAGCCCCCTTCCTATGGCTTTTTGGGACTACCCCCTCCCCCCCCTGAATTTCCTCCTAAGGCTCTATAAGCACTTAGCCCTTTTTCTTTCCCCTCCTTGAATTTCCCCCTTGAACCCCTCCTTAGACCCTTTTACCACCCCCTCAAAAGATTTTATCTTATAGTTTTTTTTCGTAAATTCCCCCTAAGGGTCCCCATTAGGCCCTTTTTCCCGTGTTAAAATGAGCCCTACTCGCGGAGGGTTTTCACAATACCCCCTTTCCAGATTTTAGACCCCTTTTGCCCCATCTTCGCACTTCGCTGGCTTATTTGCGGAGCGAAGTGATTTTGGCCGTTGTCTTATTAGTTTTTTTTGGGTTTCAGTTTCAAATTAAATAGCATATAAAATTCATTTTTGTTTCCAATGCCAATCGAAGCTGTTTCTTCCCTCCTCCACACACCCATCCCTTCAAAGAGTCTCCACGAAGGGAAGCAAAAGAAACTCGTAAAAGACGGTGGAACTTAAGAAGGAAATTTGCAAAGCAGCATCTACCACGGAAAGGCTACACTCACAATGCCTCCTAAGAAAGCCCATGGCGTAGCCGCGGGAGGGTCGTCTCCTGGCATCCACGTGGACATCTCACCCCAAGTCCAGGTTTCATTCCTAATTTTTATTTGGTATTTTTATAACTCAATCGTGCAAAGGATAATTGTTGGAAATAGGATGCATTCTTCATCTTAAAGACTTTAGAAAAATTAGCTCACGACGGAGGAATTTAGTCATTAATAGTTTCAATAGAACAAGAAAAATAAAGGGAGCATAAATGCATTTCTAGTAAATAGCCTTATGCAGTGCAATGAATTAAAATTAGATTAATGTCCATTGTTATAGAATGGAATTGAAATAGTATACCTCGTTTAAACGTGGAAGTATAAACTACATATCGCACTATTGACCCATATCCTCTTCGCAAGGAATCATCATGGAAAGTGCAAGGCATGAAATGACTCTTACGATGCATAACTCTAGGAAATTATTGTCTGTCAACTGCATAAATTATCAAGAAAAAGGTTGCTTGTTTAGCATGAATTTTGTTCGCAAAGCTATAGGAAGATTAGCTGGAATTAACCTAACCTATGCCTGACCTTAATCGATAAGTTAAGGTTGATAAATCAATTTACGCGTAGACATCGAGTCATGTGTTTATGAAATGATAACGTAGCTATCTTCAAGAGTTAAACAAATTGGCATAAAACCGAAACACTTCAACTGCGGAGTACTCGTTTAGAATGAGTTAAAATTCCAAGAAATTCACTAGGAATTAATACGTAACCTAATCGTTACGTATTGGTAAAACTAAAACTCCTATACCCCAAATACTTACCCACTTTCACTGAAATGTAGGGACAGTGAAACATATTTGGAAAGTGAACTAGGGTTTGTCCCTAAGAATCTTACAAGATGGAACTTGGAACCCTAGGTCTAACGACGTCAGCCTAATGTAATCAGGAACAGATTGTTTCGTGACGTTGTTCAATGAGTAGAATAAGTCTCATAGTTCGATGCGACACTTGCGCAGCAAGTGCAGAGTCATATGATCTTGAGATTGGATCACAAGGGAATGGCCAAATTCTCACAATGAGGTTGGCAGGTCCTTACACAAGTTATCTTGCAAGAGGATGAATAATCATCCTAATTTAGTATCTTTCTTGAGTAAAGAAGATTGATTGAAAACTAAAGACCAGTCGATAAACTGAAATAACCGATGAACTTAAAGTTTGACCAAGTTGGGTTAATAGGGTACGCCCTAACCCAGGATATAGGGGGTCTTGCCAAGTTGCAAGTCATCCTGGATCGAATGCTGGACGCATTTGAAAGGAAGGATTCATTCCTTAGCAGTTTGCCAACAAAAACGATCAATGGAAATGTTTGTGCTTGCTATAGACTTTAGAGCACTGTTTGGCTTTGTTTGATCAACGAATTAAAAGATAAATGGATATCTATACTTCAGGTTGAAGGCCTGAAGGGAGAGGCAGCTTCAATTACCCCCGACTACTTGCCTGACCCTAACCAAGGGGTTTGTTAACCGCACTGGGAAAGTGGACCGAACCCCCCACAAGAGGTCTCTTCGTTGAGCGCTACTTGGAGCATGAGGATGCTTGGGTGCCAGAGGGGGCTCTGGCCGTAAATCCCTCACCATCCGGGCCCTGCACAAGAGGCTAACGTGACTCGGGATTGGATCTCGAGGCCCGCATACTAGTCTACGGGCGGAAACTTGGATTGGTAATCCCTGTGGATTGCTGGATAGCCTTTGGGCGGATTGTGGATAAGTCTACGGGCTCGACTTTTTGTATTTCAAAGATAAATATGATAACCTTTTAATAAGAAACTTGTTTGACATTGTTTTTCTATGTCAAGTGATATGATTACGTAAAAGAACCAGTGCCTTACGGGCTAATTAAAGAAGCTGATTGATACATGTCCAACTAATGTGTTAGGTAACTAAATAACTAAAAGAACCCGAGGAAAGTGCGGAGGATGGGCCATAGGTCCCGTCCTACGGAGGGGTGGTCCCGATTGGCCGGGAAGCTTTCTCAAATCACGGTGGACAGCAAGAAGATCGTCAAAGAACAGAACAACAAAAGCGTTGACCTAGAGTTATGATTGATCTCGATTTATGCTGTTTTAGGGGAACGGAATGGGACTATGCCTTATGCAGAGAGGTTGAGCCTTGCATCCCTCTAGTTTCCCATTCTCCTTGAACCAAGTGCAGCGTGAATCCGCTTCGGACCTAGCGTTTCTGCGTAAAGTAGTTCGCTTAGGTCTGATGCTAGGTGCCGTTAGGAAATGACCACTAAGGAGAACCCTAATTCAGGTCGATCCTAAGTGGGAATGGCCGGAATACTTCCGCTACGTGGCAGATGCGGAAAGCCCTAGATCATAAACCCCGTAACATTCCACGGGAGTGCCGGGCGGAGCTTTCTAGATATCCTTTCCGATGGACTGCTAAGACATGTCCTGAAGATACAAGTGGACACGTTACAATTTTCATAGCCAAGCTTGGGCACAAAATCTAATTAGTAAGTGGAAAAAAGAGATTACAAACTTAGCTAAGACATGGGCACAAAATCTATTTAATAAGAGGAGAATACTCTTCAAATTGAACACTTTATAATGTGGATATCTATATACCCAAGCTAAGGTCTCAAATTTTTGTTGAAAACTCATAATCCAAGGGAAATACAAAAGCCAAAGCCATCGACATTAAGGTCCCATAAGCTCGTTGTAACTTATTACTAACCATGAAACTCAATCCTTTAACTTGTCAAGATTCTAGTAAATAAAATTTGAGCTAAATTTTATAGTAAAAAAACAATGCATGATCCTAAAATTTGACACCTTCAACTTTATCCAATCTGCTTGGTCACATGGCCAAGCTCTCCTCATATATTAAGAATTATAAATAGCAAAAACATTTCCATAGTGACTCAAAAGCTAGGCCAAGTGATAAAAAAGGGTTACAAATAGCCAAGTGATGGAAAGGAGTTAAATAAATCTAAAAATAATTGGACATGCTAGGAATGAGACTTTTCCCATTTCACTTAAAACAATCTTTTAGGGAAATTTGTAAGCGGTTGCTTAAGCCTATTCTTGTGACTTTGCCCTTTAAGAAGTGGGACATCGATTTTGTTGGACCTGTGTATCCTTCATCTACTACATGAAAGCATTATATCATTGTGGTGAGAAGGACCACTTTACATAATGATCTAAATCTCAAGCTACAATGAAGGACAATGCCAAGGAAACAACTAGTTTTATTATGAAACAAATTGTTTGCCATTTTGGTCCACCTAAAGAACTGGTGTCAGACAATGAGACACACTTTTTGAATAAGGTCATAAAATCCTTGACTAAAGCGCTAAAAATTAAACATAATTGAATCATCCCATGTAATCCCCATGTGAATGGAGAAGTAAAGAGTACCAACAAGGAGCTTGTAGGGATTTTATCCAAAAGTGTATATGAGGGTAAGTGCGACTAGGACAAGAAACTTCATGTGGCTATATGGGCTTATCATACTATGTTCAAGAGAGTAACGTGCCACATCCCATTTAAGTTTGTATATGGAAAAGAGTGTGTTTTACCCTTGAATATTGAGTTACTCACTATGAGGTTTGCGTTGAATCATTATTTGGGTGAAGAGGAAGCATTATAAGAAAGTTTGACCTCCCTAGGACATCTTGATGAGATTCGATTATAGGCTTTGTTACATCAAGAGGTAGGGAAGAAGAGGATGAAAGTTCTTCATGACCTTTTAGCACAAAAAGATATAAATTTGTGAAGGGTCAGTTGTTCCTATGGTATGATACACATCATAAGTTATTTCAAGTTAGAATCCAAATGGGATGGCCCTTATAAGATCATTCATATAGGAAAGAATGGCTCTATATCCCTTTAGTAGATTTCCAGAGGGTAGAGCTTAAAAGTAAAGTGAAATTTAATAAGTTAAAGCCCTATTATATGTAGGAGTTGACTTCCAAGATCCATCTTGAACTTACAGCAGGTGCCAAGGAAATCGGATGAGTAAAATCATTCATTATCTTGAACATTCATATTTAGAGTAGTTTTACCACAAAGACCAAGTGATATAATGGAGTAAGGGTTATTATATTATTGAGTGGAAAGATTTCTCTTTCATGTGGGATATTAAGGTCTACTGCCACCATTTTCATAGGGTTCTTATTAGCATCCCTATTGAATTTAGTGAGGAAGGAGCTATTGTACCAATCATACATCCTCTCTCTCTGCTCGACTTGACTACCATAAGTATGAGTAGGCTGATCAATATGGTGTGGCCTATCAATGAATAATAAGTATATAATTTGTATTTTGATGGAGCTTCACAAGGGTTTACTAAGCATACGAGTGTTGGTATGGCTATTAAAGATCCCCAATGTAGAGTCATTATGCAAATGGTATTTTATTTAGGCACCAATTTTACTAATAAATGGTATAATATAAGGCCTTAATCATGGGCTGGCAGGCGGTGATATATCTAGCATTCATTGGTGAAAGGTGACTCGCAACTAACTAGTGATCAACCAATTGAATGGGTCCTATAGTGTGAGGGATCCCATTTCTACGGATGTACCATCATGTAGCCTTGGATATACTTTAGATTTTTGAGAGAATGACTTGTTAGCTGGTTTCTTGTCAGTGGAACCACTTTGCAAACTCATTGGCAAATTATACATTTGTTAAGGACGTATTTCTCCACTATGGTCATGAGGGGTTATTAGAATTGTTTTGATCTTATTACCCCAAGACTACTATAGGGACTGCTTGTTGACACATCTTGTTATGGCCACCGATGGTTAGTATGGGTGATAAGCTAGGTAGTGATTGACCATCTTCCTATTCTTTCATGGATGCATGGGATCATTCAATGACATATTTACCGGTCAGTCGTTGCCATTTATGTAGGGGGAACTAGTTAATAATTTGATGTATTTAGTGTAGAGCTTGAGCAACCCATCCCTTGGTTTTGTTTTGTGCTTCATTAGAGTATATGTGGTGAAGGGAAGCTACAAAGATCTACCCTGAGACCTACGGACCGCTTATTAATCAAGCGTTTCAAGCCGAGCGGCCATGGCTACCTCTCACATAGCTGATACTCAATGCCTACCTTACGGGTGTAGTGAGCTTACCTTGATGCTCGATCAAGTTCCCTCCTCTCTCTTGCACTCCAATAGCTCCACGATCCTTGCGGCAAGCTCAAGCAACCTCAAGCCCTCTCCGTGAAGCTCCATCCTCCATAGTCGCGCGAGAAAAGAGAAGAGAAGAGAAGAAGAGAAGATGAAGAGAGAAGATGGGGAGCTTCTTCTCTAGAATCCCTCACTCTCACACACTCACTCCCTCACTCCCTCACACTCCCTCAATCCCTCACTCAAGCACAAGGAAGAAGGCAAGAAACAAGAGAAGAAGAAGAAGAAGCTTTGGCCACACACAAGAATGATCTTCTCATTCACTTTTGAACTTTATATACATGCCCTACTTTTTGGGCGGTCATCCCCACTTTTTACATGGCCGACCATTAGCCTAGGCCCTCTTTTCCTATTTCCCACTGTTCTAACTTATCCCATTCCCAACTAGTGCATACAATTTGCACAGGAGTGAGCCTGACACTCTTTTACAAGGATTCGGGAGCGCTTTCACAATTAATGGTGGGCTTTTACTCTTTTCTTTTCTGAAGGAGACATTGAGGCCTTGTAGAGAGGTCGTCATTCAAATTTTTCAAGGTCTGACCTCCATCCGGGGCGTCTTTTCCTTCCTTTGTCCTATGCCCTTTTGGTTATCTCCTTTTTCCATTTTCTCACTCCTCTGCTCCATTTTCCCACTCCTCTGTGTTGTGGTAAACATTAACCCCCTCCTAGCTGAGTGCCAGTCCCATGGCGCTGTGGTGGGGAGTAGTGGGGTAGTTGGGGTTGTTGCTAAGTGGAACTAGCGGATAGATGACCACAATCAGAAGGTGCTATTGTGAATGAGAGGTGATGGAGTTTGATTAACGATGACCAAGAGAGATTCTGGCATGCTTCAGACTTCATGAAGATACTTGGCATTTCTCACACAGTTGTAGCTCCCATTCTGCGATGGCTGATAAAGGTTTTGCATGGGCATCTCTAATCCTTTTCATTGCCAACCTGCTATTGAGAACCATATGTAGCCCTACATCCCGTGCTGATCTGAAAGCACTTAATCAATAAGCAATCCGGGGTTTGAATATACATTTGGAGAATATGTGGTTCCAAAATCTATGCCAATGGTGGATCCATCACTGAGTTATCCTTCTGCTTGATTTGGTTCAGTCATGGTAGCCATCAACAGGCAGATGGTCGGCTACATCAAGCATGTTGGTTCATCCAACCATCGGAGTATGAAAAAGCTCCTAAAGCTGCTGTAGTGGTGTCCTGTTCGACTTAGGGAAAAATTCCTAGTCATTAGCGGATGTCGTGGATGATCTTCTTTAGCTGTGTAAGTGCATGTGTAGTGGAACTGGGAGATGGGTCTAACCTTGGGTAAGCCCTTAGTAATGTCCCACACTTGAGGACCCAGTTCGTGTGTTGTTGGAGGTGCAGTGCAAAACTTAGGGTGACAGGTCTGGAAGTCCTGCCCTTGATGTGCCCTCAGAGTGAAGTGGGGGAGGGGCTAGGTGTAAACCCTAGGTGTAGTGAGTGAAGTGAGCCCTCGTGTTTTTTTCTTTTCTCTTTTTCTTTTTCTTCACTTTTTTTTTTTTGAAGAATTGCATAGAAGGAAGATATCCTGGCTAATGCATATCGCCTTCAGCTGGATTACGAGGCAGTCATCACAAGCATTGGGATAGAAATGCACGACTTTGTAGATATTCTTTAATACCGGCCCGGGCCTTCAGAGGTGTGGATGACAAGAAAGGATTATGGCACATCGTGAAGTGGTATCACTCATATCCTCTAAGATTTCTAAGCAAAAGGAGGGAAGCAGGGTTTCCCTCATCATTATTTTAGTCATGGCTCTACTATCTATCCCTAGGTTGATGTCAAAAAAGAGTGGAGGGAGGTGGGCTTCCTCGACTGTGGGTCTTTGCATTAGTAGGAACTTGATAAGCCTAAGATAATTACAGGTAGTTAAGAAGGTTGGATCTGGGCAAGAAGAAAAATTTGCGAGGAAGCGGTTGATAGATGGGAGGAGATCCTCTAACCTAAAGACTAGGCATTCCTCGGGGCTCCGGGCATTAACATTGTATATCTTAGGAAAGTCAAAATCCCCATGAATATTTTGATCATAGTCAACTCCATGCATACGGGGGTAGGGCATGTAGATGGGGTTGTTGCGTTCTTCAGGGAGCAAGCTGCAGAAGGTGGTCCAGGCATCAAAATTGGTATCCCAAATCCTCCTCCGCCACTTCGGCAGTGCCTCGTATCCCAAATTTGGTTATTATGAGGCTTCTTTCCTCTATCCACTTGTTTGCAAGATCATTAGCCAGTTCCTTGATCTTGGCTAGAATACCTAGAGGTAAAGCACAGTCCGGAGAGCGTGGATAAGCAAATGAAAGTTTAAACGGTCTCATCTAGAACTCTTGCTGATGCCATATGACCAATTCCTGAGGCCAATCGATAGGATGGGGATCCCCCCGTAGTGGCACAGGCTCTTCAAGGAATTGTCTTGGCAGTGATCGTGCTCTACGTTGGGCTTCCTCTACTAGTCCTTGTCTTCTTCTTCTGGCTGCCACAATGCGCTTAGGCATATGGGCATCTTTAGGCTCTTCAAGCGGGAGGTCTGGTAGAGGCAGACTGGGCATTCTTTGTTGCTCTTCTTCAGTATCCTGCTCAAAGTCCAGACCCTCTTCAACATTCTGCTCGACAGATGATGGAACCGCTTATGGTGATGGTGGTGGCTACTCATGCTCTTCAAACCCAAGTTCCTTAAGCTCAACAGTGGAGAGGCCAGCACAACATAGATAATGAAATTGCTACTCTTTTGTGATTCCTGTGCCTGTTGGAAGCTCTCGTTCTTGAAGGCCATACTTTAGTGCTCGGGTGGTCAGTTCTAGCTTCCTTCTTATCTTCTCCATTGAATCATTGCCCTCCGCCTGGGTGACGTGTAGTACTGTGCTGAGGAAGGCTTGCCTTTGTGTGTTGGCACATACATCAGTAGCTTCTGTCCTGGACTCTGCAAGCACTCTCTCGCACTCAGCCAACTGCCAAGCATTTTGTTAAATCCCTAACTCTTTCAAAATTGTTTCTTTCCCACTCACTGGCTCTCTCGTCCATCTTCTTTCTTCCCTCCTCCAGCTCACTTGCCAAGGTTGTGACAACCTATTGTTGCTGCCCATTCGTTAAGAACCAGAGTTGGTTCCTTTCCCTAGATTTTCGAGCCAGATGTTCTTCAGCAATTTCTTTTACCTGATTTGCAATGCTGAATCTATTTTTTGCCCTAGCAAACAGCTCTGACTTTTCTTGCACAAGCTACTCGTGACTTTGGATCTCTGCGAAGTGTAATCTTTTTTGGGTGAAGGCCATGGCCATGAGGGCCTCTATGTCTCCCTTGGTAATCTCCAATGCATCTTGCAGTCGTTGTGCCTCATTTTGCACCCTTTGTGCTTCTGCTGCGGGAACTCCCGGCCTTTCCTGTTCTAGGAACTCTATTTTCCTCTCCAATCTGTCTTGTTCTTCAAGTTCATACCATAGCCCGAAAGCTATGGCATCTTCTTGTTGCTCACTTCGCTCGCCCTCCTGAGCATCTATCTGTCTGTACCTTTCCAGTTCGGCAGTTCTCTGTTGCAAGTCAGCATACTGCTGCACTAGTAACTTCAAGCTTCGTTGTTCTGCCACCAAGTTTTTCTCTTCATCTTCTATCCTTTGTCTTAGGTGGCTCTCATTGACCTGGGCTTCCTTGGTCTTTGCTTCCAACTGATCTTGTAGAGTTTTCACTTCCCTTCTTTCGTCGACTCCTTACTTTGAAACTTCCATCCTTAAGGCTGTCGAAGTTTCCTTTTCTTTCTCTAACTCCACCAGGGATATCTTCTTTTCTTATTTTTCCTTATCCAATTGTGCTAGAAGCTCAGCCACATAAGCGTCATAGTCGGCACCAGATAGCACGGGAGTAGGGGCTGTAGTGGTTGATGCCTCTAGCTTTTGTCATTTTAGATATTGCCTAGACTTGGCATCTGCAGTAGTGGGCCTTTTTTCTCCGGCTTCTGGGACAATTTCAGCCACTTTACTGATAAGTAGCTGCATCATGTTCATCAATTGGGCTTTGTCTAGAGAGGGTGTGGGTTGCGGGGTGGTTGTGGTTGTGGTGTCGATTGGTACTGGCACAAAGGAGGAAGGCAGGGGGTGCAGCAGGGACTTGCCCTTGCCTACAAATACTTGGGCTGTTTCCACACTGCCACTTGCTTCAACTTCATGGCGGGGACTCAAAGGATCGATCTCTCCTCCCCCATGGGTTTCTTTGATAGATCTATGAGTGGCCTCTACCAACTCAGCAAGTTCTTTCATTCTTAGTTCTTCGGCTTCCTCCTCTGCCCTTCTTTGCCTCTCTTCTTCTACCCTCTTTGATTCTTCTCTAATTTTTTCGAGTTCTTCCTCTTCTTTTTTCCTTCATTCCTCCTCCACCCTCCTTGACTCTCTTTGAGCCCTCTTCATCTCGGCTCGCTCTTTTTTGCTCAGTCTTTCTTTCTTCTAATCTCAAAGGAGCAAGCCATTCTCAGAAGACTAATTACCTCGTACCGCAAGCTTGCTCGCTCTGCACCTGGAGGAGCTCACACAGCTTGCCAGCTCTGATTCTTCATTCTTACAACTGTGGTATGCTTTGCAAATCCAATGGGAGAAAAAAGGTTGCCGCATCATGGCCAATGCCGAGCAAAGAAGGGCAATCAAAACAATTGAACATGACCCTACTTATGTGGCACCTCTCTTGTTTAGGGTTTTGGCCATTACACGCAACATACACTTGGATGACCATGTGTTAGCCCACCCTTGCATTGACCAATTCCTTACGGAAGAGGAATTGCATGTTGCTAGCCGCCTCAACTCCGGGGACATCTTTCATGATGTCTTGACCTATATCACCCAAGCTTCCATACGACCATGTGAACTTGATCGTCATGCCTAGCTTGAGTATAACCCTAACCTCTATACTTGGCTATTGGCCAAGTAACTCGCCCCAAAAAGTCCATGTGAGTCCTCCTTCCCTTGCTAATCCTAGGAAGGATTCCTTTAAAACTTAAGGAAGGGGGGGAGCAAAGTGAGAGCCAAGTGATGTAGTAAGGTGTAGTGATGGATGAAAATGATCAACTCAATTTAAATAGGAAAGAATGCAAGAAGGAAATAGATGTTGTTTTTGAATTATTTCCAAGTTTTATACCTCTGAAGCAGCACGGAAAATTTTCACACGCATTATTTCTTGGGTTTTTGTTAGTGATGAGTCAATTCATAATGCTAATATTGGCATGGTGTAATGACAGGCACCTACCATGGCAGGACAAGAAAAGGAAGGCAAACTTCCATTCACTGAAGAGGAGCTGACAAAGTATGGGATTAGTGTTGAGACACGTGGATTTAGCCAGTTCACGTTCAAACATACCCTAAATTTAGACGATGCCATCCTGGAAGAGCCAACAATGAAGGAGTTGGTGGATAAATGCAACCTCCAAAAGTATGTGGAAAAGGTCGGAAAGGCTGTAGATTACAGCATGTGCGCTGACTTTTTAAGGAGCTTTGATGAAGGTAGGAGCTGTGGCATGGTCACAGTAAGGACTGGTGACCAGGAAAGAAGGGTGCAAGTGCCCCTTAATGCAACTATCGTCGAGAAAGCCTTGGGGCTTGTGTCCAAGGAGAGGTGCCCAAGAAGAGATGTATATACCATGATGGGAGTAAAAAAAGATGACATGCACATAGTGGATGGAATCAGTTTGGCTGATATTCCAGACCCCGCAACAAAGATGCAAGCTAAAATGGTCCACGCCCTTTTCTTAGGACAGAGAAACAATGCTTTAATGAATAGAATCAGGGTGCTGTTACTAGAGAGCATCGCTGCAGGAGTTCTAGAGGAGGTGGATTGGAACGGTTTTGTGCAGAAACCTATCAAGAGTTCAGCCGCGCTCGTAGCTCCAGCCGTAGCACTGGTTTGTGGGGAGTCTATTGCTTCTAGTACACGATCCGCAAGGAAAAATCCTATCTCAACGAAAGCATCCACAATCAGATATGGCGGTGTCCTAACGGCAATCATCCATGAGGCTATCAAGGATGCTGGTGTAGTTGAAGAGCAAGCTGTGCATCAGAGCTCACCTCACCGCGAGGAAGAAGGCTCGAGTGAAAGGACAATATGTAACACACGAACATCAGAAGCAAGGGGTTCGTCGATAAGTCCTAGGTCAAGCCTCTCATAGCTCGTAGCGAATGTTGTGAAGGTGTTATCTAACACCTTGATGCATGTCACTACGTCATCTCGCAAGGTCTCAGCAAGATCCTTGGCCACTGAAAGGAAAGATCGTCTTTCATACGAAGGCCTAATACTTGTTGGTGGTGATGGTGCAATTGGGCTAGATAGTGGTGACTCCATTGATGGCATCACAGATGAGACTTTGCACTCATAAGCACTTTGAGATGCTGCAGGGGGCTCCAATGGCATAGGAAGTGTGATACATGCTATCTGAGCCAACATGGGGGTGCTCAACTCCTCTGACTTACATAATTCTGGGGCATCTAGCTTTGGACAATAAATGAGTTGGGATTCATTAATCACAATCGGTGCTAGTTTAGCTTACTTTGCAGCCTCTTTATGTGGATTGAAATGGATTAAAATGATGGGTTGTTAACACTAATATAGTAGAAAATACTTCTTTGCATGGATAAAGGTCAATAATGCAATCAAACTGTCTCTAGAGGATGGACTTGTGGATAAGCCTAGTGATATCCTCTATGAGATTGAGGTTAGCTTTAGAGCATCTAGAAAATCTTAATCCTTAGTTCTATACAATGGCGAATGGATATGATGCTTCAATATTTCTCAATGAACATAAATATTAAATTAAATTTGATGTGCTAATTTTGTAGAGACTCAAAAGTCTGAATTTATCATTTTTTCACTAGAAAGAAATTGAATATTTCTTCATGTTGCTATCAGAAAACAATATAAGGGCTCCAGTTCAACTTTCTGGTGCCATAACAATCGAGATCATGTGACATAGATAGGCTAACCAAAGTTGAGTTGAGAGAAGTTGATGTACATATATTGCAATATGCGAATGCACATGTTTTAGATCCTATAATCCTTGCATCATTGAGGTAATAATAAAAACTTTGTGTCTTCGCGGTCTTGTATGCTTGTTAAATGGGTCAAGATTCTAGATTTTGATGTGCTAAAAATTAAAAACAGGATTCGAAGATCAGAATTGAGCCTTGGGCAATAGAAAAATCTACTAGATAAAGATCCATTAGTGTCATTACCTTTGCGATCACGATCTGGAGTTGACAAATGTTTACGACATTACAAATCCAATAACATTGATAAACTAATTTTTGCTTATAGCAACATGTATTATCATTTTACCCTTTAAACATATATAGTTTAGAGGTTATTGAATGTATCCTAATTCAAAAACTTGACGTGATCACAAAAATTAAAGTCTTTTTGTTTGAGTGAATCTATATGATGGAAAACTTATTAATCCAAAAATTTGATGTCTATGATGTAGCAAGCATTGGAGTCTTGGTTTAGTAGATCTACATGACAAGAAATCTTACTTTCTCAACTCAATAGCAAATACACATGTTGAAATTAGAAGGTATACTTTTTTTTGCTAGGTTATAGTATATATTGTTGGTTCCACAAATATAAATATCAAATAAAAAAATGGAAAAAAACATGACTATTATCTTACTTTGCAATGCAGTTGTGTGAGAAAAATGCTTACAAGCTTTAATATAAATGATGAAGTGTTTTACCTTAATGTAAAAGTATGTAATGTTCAAAATACGTATCAAACCTTTATACATATCCACATTAGAAAGCAAAAACATTTTGGTGCTAGAACTCTAAACTATGAACTTGATATATTGTAGGTTTCTCAACAGAATGATGGTTACTCATGTGGTTGGAGAGCACTTTGCAATGCAAATCTAACACTAAGTCACTTCTACTTAGGGTCTACAAGATTTTCGCAATTCCTCCAAAGTCCTATGGTATGCTAAGACATTTTACAATCACAATCAAGGAAATTCTATTCTTCTAACGGTGTATATGATGTTGTGGCAATTTAGATAATATATACATACATGTTCTTAAGAGATTATAAGAAGAGCATGATTGCCAAGATGTTAGTTCAAGCTGGACTTGGAGAAGCGTATTCATCTAGAAAGTGCTTAAGAACAAGGCCACATGATGGCGTACATGGTGTTGTGGCAATTTAGATAACATATACAAACATGTTCTTAAGGGACTACTAAATCCTACTTATGGCACACTATCTTGTGACCTTATTCTAAAGCACCTTCCAGTCGAAGAATATAGTCTAGAATCTGGTCTCTTACAAATCTCTCATGATTACTAAATGTGTTAGATTGAACAAATATTTTATCACATTTGAATCATTCATTCGATCTGATTATCCATAGTCTCAATCTTGGATTTGAGTCAAGATGTCATACTGTACCACACTCTAAGGGTATTTGACAAGTTTTCATTGTGGATGCATTTTAATATAGTTTAAATAAACTTGTCTGCATTGTATATTCACTTTTATTAAAAAATTCAAAGTGTACCCTATTCTAAGGGGGCTTTATATGAATCAAGTTAAAGTATGCCAAGTTCTAAGCACATGACTTGAGAAGATTCTAATTATAGTGTTAGAGTAATTTTCATGATGTGAAAGTTGAAAATGGGCATGTGCACACTCTAACTTGGGCATCATCTAGACATACATGAAATTGTTCTTATACTTTCAATTTCACTTTACATTTTGTTTGAAAGTTGAACTCAAATTCCTACCCCATAATCCCACTCGATGATTGAAATTCTTCAAAAACATGGTTATGTTCACATCATAGGACTCCCATTTTATCTTTTAATGTGCAGTAGGAAAAGCATGGTCTAATGCATACGTAATTGATATTACTTGTGTGGAAAGGATTAGAAAAGTCAAGCCTATGCCGCTATGCTTGGAGGATTAAAATGATGAGTTGTTAATACTAATGTAGTAGGAATACTTTGTAGCATGGATAAAGCTCAATAATACGATCAAACTCTCTTCAAGTTGAGCATAGCCTTGTGGATAGGCTCAGTGATATCCTTTATGAGATTGAGGTTAGTTTTAGAACATATAGAGAATCTTAATTTTGAGATCAATAGAATGTTGAAAGAGAGCACAATTTCATAAATGTTGTGCTTTAGTATTTCTCAATGCACATAAAAGTGTATCCTATTCTAAGGAGACTTGACGTGAATCAAGTTAAAGTACACCTAGATCTAAGCACATGGCTTGACAAGATTCCAATTATAGTGTTAGAGTAACTTTTATGATGTCAAACTAAAAGATGATAACAAAATGATATCAAAGTATACTCTAAAATATTTTAAGCAAGGCAATTTGAAGTAAGTTATTACATCAAACTTCTTTGTCATCAAAGCGATATCACATTATACTCGATTGAATGAGTTTATTAAAAAACTTAATAAATTCATGATCCTAAACTCTTATTACATATATTGGTATACAAGGTGGAGAGAAAAACCTTGCTTTTTATATATCAAAGGGCATCTTATAGAGTTGAAAAGATGTAATCATATTGATGTGCATACCATATTAATATGCAGAAAACATAGGTAAGTTACAAATCACTTTGTATCATGTTTTTATAATGAGGAGGTTGATATATGTATTATATGTACAAATTCTTACACGAAGAGGTTCAAATTTTTTGTCTCATGTTTCTAAAAGAGAAAAAATAAAGGTAAACTAGGTCCCACTAAGCCCATTAGTTGCCCAGAAATTTATAATTGACCCTTTCTATTGTGAAGGTTTAAAAAATAGAGTAATGGAAAAACTTAAAATTCTCAAAGTTGAAAGAATAGAGTTTTAAAGTATTCTTTACTAAATTTAACTCAATGCAATTGGGAAAACTTAAAATTCTCAAAATCTATTCTTCAACTTGAATACATGCCATGATGGATGTTTCTGTAACATTTAATTTGGGGAGAACAATGTTGTATTACATTTATCTACAGGAACTGTATAATAGTATGGTTTCGGGTCATGGATCTTCAGGAATCAGTAACTCATTGGAAGTTCAGGGTATCCTTTCCCTTGGAACCCATTCTTCTCATGGCGCCCCAACAGTTTAATCCTGTCAGTGGGGATCACACAGGTTACTTCCTCATATACATATGAGTTCATCTCAACCCTCCGACCTCGAATATGTAAAGTTGAGTTTACATGAGCTTCCACAAAAATGAACAGCTTCACGACTTTCAAGTCTTCCAACCACTTGATCCTCTTTAGGTTGGTTTGTAGATAAGCAAACCAGTGGCGGCTATATAGTAGATTCCTGAGGCACCCGTCCATCTTCGTACCATGTACAAAGGTGATGGGTTATAGATTTGCTCCAAGATGTTCATCATCTCAACCCTTTGTCGAGAATGCGGAGAATGCATTGTAGTCATAAACATGATTTGAAATACTAAGAACTTGTTCCATGCGTCGTAATTCTGCAAGACAGCATTGAAGGTAAGGAAATGTTTGGAACATCAACATTTGCTTTACTTCTTCTTATTAATATTTCATAAAAATAATTCCGTTGTTGGTTGGCTCTGATACCAACTTTGCTTCAATTTGTCGAAGCTATTTTGTTCGAGAGTTGACCATGCAATGGAAGTTTACTTCTTCAGTAAGTCCATCAGAGGTGCTGCAATCAAAGCATAGTTTTTTATGAAGACTCTATACCATCTTCTCAATCCAAGAAAGCTGCGTATTTCTTTGACAGATGTTGGTATTGGCCATTCTAGCACATCTCTAACCTTGGCTGGGTCCACTGAGATTCCATCTGCTGATACTATGAATCCCAGATATTGAATCTGACGCTTGAAGAATGCACACTTCTTCATCTTAGCATACAGCTTATGTGCCCTCATTGTCTCAAGGACAATCCGAAGTTGGGATTCATGATCTTCTTCCTATTTGGAATAGACTAAAGTGTCGTCGAAGAAGACAAGCACGAAATCATCAAGATATGGACTAAAGATATCCTGCGTTAACTTGTTGAAAGTGGCAGGTGCATTCGTAAGTTCGAACGTCATAACTAGGAACTCAAAATGCCCATATCTTGTGTTGAAGGCTATCTTTGGGATATCTTCTTCCTTGATCCTTATCTGATAGTAACCTGACCTGAGATCAATCTTGGAGAAGATCTTTGCACCTCGAAGACGATCAAGAAGCTCATCTATTCTAGGAATAGGGTACTTGTTCTTGATCGTTGATTGATTCAATCCTCGGTAATCAATACATAGTCGAAGTGTTCCATCTTTCTTTTTCTGGAACAGTACTGGAGCTCCCCATGGTGAACTGCACATTCTATAAGGTCTCTTTGCAATTGGCGCAGCTCCTGGTATTAACTTAATCTTATGATCCACTTTCCTTTGAGGCGGGAGCTCTGTCAACTCTTCAGGGAATACATCTGCGTATTCCTTTAGCCAAGAAGGTCCTTCACTAGACTCTTGCTTCTGATCTAACTTATTGAGCTTAATTAAGTAGATAGGTAATCCTTTTCTGACTCCTTTTATGATCGGGGATACTTTGGCCAACTGGATTCTCGGCACTCCAGCCTCACCTTGAGTTGTGACTAATTCCCTTTCAGAGTTTCAAAAGGAAACTTGACCCTTTCCACAATGAATGTGGGCATCATTAGGCTTAAGCCAGTCCATTCTGAGTAGACACTCATGGATACCTAAATTCATGACTCTAAATTTAACCGAAGTCTTCTTTTCTCTCAGAAAGAATTCCACCTTAACAATTTTCCTGGTACAAGTAATCTCACGACCATTTGCCAATTCCACAAGCAAGGTAGGTGCTTCTACTGTGGCTATTCCTAATCTTTTTGCACATGCTGGTGAGATAAAGGAATGTGTACTGCCACAATCAATCAAGGTCTTGAAACTTTTACCTTGATAGTCCGACGGTGTTTGAATCACCGAGAACTGGCGATTCGGGCCTTTCTTGTGTAGAGCGGCATGGACTGTCACCCTTTCAACCTCTGCTTCCATGGTCGGATCTTCTTCTTCTTCACACATTTGCCTACTAGCAACGCAGGCGGTTCTTCCTTTGCCTCCGGTAGCGGCTCCTTGACCATGGCCCGTTCCTTGGAAAGGTGCTTGGCGATGTCCTCCACCGAGCATGGGACCTTGTCTCTTGAAATGGCCGGGCTCGTTGCAGTGGAAACAACGGAGGTTTCAGCCATTGTTTTGAGTAGGAACAAAGTTGTTGACATTATTATTCCTTCCTTTCTTTCTTTGTCCCTAATTATGACCTTGAATTCTCTTTGTTTGAGGCCTGAATTCTCCTCTGTTCAAGTTATTATAAGACCACATTTTGTTATCCCTTGGTCTAGCCTGCACCTCCTGAATTATAGGCGCAGCTTGAATGAGAGCGTCCTGAAGATCTGATGGACGCATAGATTCGAGATGGGTATTTACTGGTGGATTTAAACCAGCACAAAATTTGGACACCTGCTGTGTCATGTCCATTTGCGGCGCGTACTTAAGAAGTGAGACAAATTTAGAGTAGTATGCATCAAGAGTGAGCCCCAGCTGTTTTAGCTCATAGAACTCTTTCATTTTCTGCGTGTGATATACAGGTGGTAGGTATCTTCCTTGCACGGCTTTCTTCAGCTTCTCCTAGGTAATGGATCCTTCTACGATCCCTTGATCCCTGCCCCATTGCTTCCACCAAAGCCTGGCTTCGGCGGTGAGCTTCAGCTTGGCGAGCATAGCCTGATTGGCGGGTGTAGTACCGGCTGCTTCGAAGTTATCCTCCATGGATTCAATCCAAATTTCAGCATCTACTTGGAAAGGGGTCATTTGAATGCTTTGTTGATAAGAAGCATTGTAGGCAAATTCAACTAAAGGCAAGTATTGAATCCACCTCTTCGGCTCACGACAGCAGTATGCCCTAAGCATATCTTCGATGACTTGATTGACTTGCTCTGTTTGGCCATCTGTTTGGGGATGGTAAGCAGTGCTAAAGCAGAGTTGAGTCCCAATAGCTTCAAAGATAGCTCTCCAGAAGTATAACATGAAGAGAGAATCACGATCACTAATGATTCTTCTGGGTAAACCATGTAGCTTGAATATCTCCTTGATAAACAATCTTGCAATGTCTGAGGCTTTATAGTTTGTCTTTACTAGAATAAGGTGCGCAACCTTAGTAAGCATGTCAACCACAACCATGATGGATTTGTATCCTCCCTAAACTTGGGGTAGGCCTACAATAAAATCCATACTGATGAATTCCCATTTCATTTGGGGAATGTCAAGCGGTTGTAGCTTCCCTGGCTTCTTGACATGTTCGGCTTTGATACGTTGACAAGACAAATGCTCAGTGCCATATTTGAGAACGTCGCCTTTGAGCCTCTCCCAATGGTAGCTCTTCCTAACTGCATTAAGAGTCTTGGCATAGCCAGGATGTCCTGCGAAAGGGGAATCATGAGCTTCTCATAATTTCATCTTCTTAAGTGACTGGCTTGCTGGTACACACAGCCTTGTTCTATAGTAGACAAGTCCCCTATTGATAGAGAATTCATGATACTTAGCCTGTAGCTTTTGGTTCTACTCTTTGATAGAGATCTCCCTTAGCATTGTTTGGTAGGCCGCAATGTAATATTCCGATGGCTTTAGGCTCATGTGAACTGGCCATTAGAAGATTTTGAATTATCCTTTAGATAAAAGCAAATTTTTTTGAATAATTTCCCCTCTCCTCCAGCCGACTCTTGAGCTGGAGGAAGAGGGGAATAGCAAAAGAGGCAAGCTCCTTGCTGGAGCTTGCCTAGGCAAGGAGCCATGCCTATGGACATGCAAGGGAGGGAGCATCTCCCTCCCCTCCCCTATTTAAACCGTGGGGGTGGCCATAAATGAGGACGATGGAGAGGGACAGCTGCGCGCTGCCATTAATGCTTAAAGAGAGGACTGTGCCTGAGTCATTTGGGAGAGGGAAGGACTACGCTTGAGCCACTAGAGAGAGAGTGGTGCCGCTTGCTGATTTTCGAGGAGAGAATTTGCCATGCTGCTGACGGAGACGCTATGAGGAAGGGAGAGGTTGAGGTGCTGCTGCCACTCTCTGAGGGAGTGGAGAAGTTGAGGGAAGAAGCAGCAAATCAACGCTAGGAGGGCCCATCATCGCCTGGCCAAGGAGGAGCCGACTGCAAATCGCCATCGTCGACTGTACCCCCCCACGCGTGCTTCTAGAAGCTTCTAAGCTTCTAAGGGGGGGCTCTATAAGCCCCCTTTCCACCCAATAAAAGTTAACCTCTTAAAGGTATTATTTTACCCCCTCCCCCCCCTCATGTTTAAATCTCCCTTAAGCCCCCTTCCTATGGCTTTTTGGGACTACCCCCTCCCCCCCTGAATTTCCTCCTTAGGCTCTATAAGCCCTTAGCCCTTTTTCTTTCCCCTCCTCAAATTTCCCCCTTGAACCCCCCCTTAGGCCCTTTTACCACCCCCTCAAAAGATTTTATCTTATAGTTTTTTTTTGTAAATTCCCCCTAAGGGTCCCCATTAGGCCCTTTTTCCCGTGTTAAAATGATTCCTACTCGCGGAGGGTTTTCACAATACCCCCTTTCCAGATTTTAGACCCCTTTTGCCCCATCTTCGCACTTCACTGGCTTATTTGCGGAGCGAAGTGTTTTTGGCCGTTGTCTTATTAGTTTTTTTTGGGTTTCAGTTTCAAATTAAATAGCATATAAAATTCATTTTTGTTTCCAATGCCAATCGAAGCTGTTTCTTCCCTCCTCCACACACCCATCCCTTCAAAGAGTCTCCACGAAGGGAAGCAAAAGAAACTCATAAAGGACGGTGGAACTTAAGAAGGAAATTTGCAAAGCAGCATCTACGACGGAAAGGCTACACTCACAATGCCTCCTAAGAAAGCCCATGGCGTAGCCGCGGGAGGGTCATCTCCTGGCATCCACGTGGACATCTCACCCTAAGTCCAGGTTTCATTCCTAATTTTTATTTGGTATTGTTATAACTCAATCGTGCAAAGGATAATTGTTGGAAATAGGATGCATTCTTCATCTTAAAGGCTTTAGAAAAATTAGCTCATGACGGAGGAATTTAGTCATTAATAGTTTCAATAGAACAAGAAAAATAAAGGGAGCATAAATGCATTTCTAGTAAATAGCCTTATGCAGTGCAATGAATTAAAATTAGATTAATGTCCATTGTTATAGAACGGAATTGAAATAGTATACCTTGTTTAAACATGGAAGTATAAACTGCATATCGCACTATTGACCCATATCCCTTTTTGCAAGGAATCATCATGGAAAGTGCAAGGCATGAAATGATTCTTACGATGCATAACTCTAGGAAATTATCGTTTTTCAACTGCATAAATTATCAAGAAAAAGGTTGCTTGTTTAGCATGAATTTTGTTCACAAAGTTATAGGAAGATTAGCTGGAATTAACCTAACCTATGCCTAACCTTAATCGATAAGTTAAGGTTGATAAATCAATTTACGCGTAGACATCGAGTCATGTGTTTATGAAATGATAACGTAGCTATCCTCAAGTGTTAAACAAATTGGCATAAAACCTAAACACTTCAACCGCGGAGTACTCGTTTAGAATGAGTTAAAATTCCAAGAAATTCACTAGGAATTAATACGTAACATAATCGTTACGTATTGGTAAAACTAAAACTCCTATACCCCAAATACTTACCCACTTTCACTGAAATGTAGGGACAGTGAAACATATTTGGAAAGTGAACTAGGGTTTGTCCCTAAGAATCTTACAAGATGGAACTTGGAACCCTAGGTCTAACGACATCAGCCTAATGTAATCAGGAACAGATTGTTTCGTGACGTTGTTCAATGAGTAGAATAAGTCTCATAGTTCGATGCGACACTTGCGCAGCAAGTGCGGAGTCATATGATCTTGAGATTGGATCACAAGGGAATGGCCAAATTCTCACAATGAGGTTGGCAGGTACTTACGCAAGTTATCTTGTAAGAGGATGAATAATCATCCTAATTTAGTATCTTTCTTGAGTAAAGAAGATTGATTGAAAACTAAAGACCAGCCGATAAACTAAAATAACCGATGAACTTAAAGTTTGACCAAGTCGGGTTAATAGGATACGCCCTAACCCAGAATATAGGGGATCTTGCCAAGTTGCAAGTCATCCCGGATCGAATGCTGGATGCATTTGAAAGGAAGGATTCATTCCTTAGCAGTTTGCCAACAAAAACGATCAATGGAAATGTTTGTGCTTGCTATAGACTTTAGAGCACTGTTTGGCTTTGTTTGATCAACGAATTAAAAGATAAATGGATATCTATACTTCAGGTTGAAGGCCTGAAGGGAGAGGCAGCTTCAGTTACCCCCGACTACTTGCCTGACCCTAACCAAGGGGTTTGTTAACCGCACCGGGAAGTGGACCGAACCCCCCACAAGAGGTCTCTTCGTTGAGCACTACTTGGAGCATGAGGATGCTTGGGTGCCAGAGGGGGCTCTGGCCATAAATCCCTCACCATCCGGGCCCTGCACAAGAGGCTAACGTGACTGAGATTGGATCTCGAGGCCCGCATACTAACCTACGGGCGGAAACTTGGATTGGTAATCCCTGTGGATTGCTGGATAGCCTTTGGGCAGATTGTGGATAAGTCTACGGGCTCGACTTTTTGTATTTCAAAGATAAATATGATAACCTTTTAATAAGGAACTTGTTTGACATTGTTTTTCTATGTCAAGTGATATGATTACGTAAAAGAACCAGTGCCTAACGGGCTAATTAAAGAAGCTGATTGATACATGTCCAACTAATGTATTAGGTAACTAAATAACTAAAAGAACCCGAGGAAAGTGCGGAGGATGGGCCATAGGTCCGTCCTACGGAGGGGTGGTCCCGGTTGGCCGGAACCTTTCTCAAATCACGGTGGACAGCAATCGTCAAAGAACAGAACAACAAAAGCGTTGACCTAGAGTTATGATTGATCTCGATTTATGCTGTTTTAGGGGAACGGAATGGGACTATGCCTTATGCAGAGAGGTTGAGCCTTGCATCCCTCTAGTTTCCCATTCTCCTTGAACCAAGTGCAGCGTGAATCCGCTTCGGACCTAGCGTTTCTGCGTAAAGTAGTTCGCTTAGGTCTGATGCTAGTTGCCGTTAGGAAATGACCACTAAGGAAAACCCTAATTCAGGTCGATCCTAAGTGGGAATGGCCGGAATACTTCCGCTACATGGCAGATGCGGAAAGCCCTAGATCATAAACCCGCTAACATTCCACGGGAGTGCCGGGTGGAGCTTTCTAGATATCCTTTCCGATGGACTGCTAAGACATGTCCTGAAGATACAAGTGGACACGTTACAATTTCCATAGCCAAGCTTGGGCACAAAATCTAATTAGTAAGTGGAAAAAAGAGATTACAATCTTAGCTAAAACATGGGCACAAAATCTATTTAATAAGAGGAGAATACTCTTCAAATTGAACCCTTTATAATGTGGATATCTATATACCCAAGCTAAGGTCTCAAATTTTTGTTGAAAACTCATAATCCAAGGGAAACACAAAAGCCAAAGCCATTGACATTAAGGTCCCATAAGCTCATTGTAACTTATTATTAACCATGAAACTCAATCCTTTAACTTGTCAAGATTCTAGTAAATAAAATTTGAGCTAAATTTTATAGTAAAAAAACAATGAATGATCCTAAAATTTGACACCTTCAACTTTATCCAATCTGCTTGGTCACATGGCCAAGCTCTCCTCATATATTAAGAATTATAAATAGCAAAAACATTTCCATAGTGACTCAAAAGCTAGGCCAAGTGATAAAAAAGGGTTACAAATAGCCAAGTGATGGAAAGGAGTTAAATAAATCTAAAAATAATTGGACATGCTAGGAATGAGACTTTTTCCATTTCACTTAAAACACTCTTTTAGGGAAATTTGTAAGCGGTTGCTTAAGCCTATTCTTGTGACTTTGCCCTTTAAGAAGTGGGACATCGATTTTGTTAGACCTGTGTATCCTTCATCTACTACATGAAAGCATTATATCGTTGTGGTGAGAAGGACCACTTTACATAATGATCTAAATCTCAAGCTACAATGAAGGACAATGCCAAGGAAACAACTAGTTTTATTATGAAACAAATTGTTTGCCATTTTGGTCCACCTAAAGAACTGGTGTCAGACAATGAGACACACTTTTTGAATAAGGTCATAGAAGCCTTGACTAAAGCGCTAAAAATTAAACATAATTGAATCATCCCATGTAATCCCCATGTGAATGGACAAGTAAAGAGTACCAACGAGGAGCTTGTAGGGATTTTATCCAAAAATGTATATGAGGGTAAGTGCGACTAGGACAAGAAACTTCATGTGGCTATCTGGGCTTATCATACTATGTTCAAGAGAGTAACATGCCACATCCCATTTAAGTTTGTATATGGAAAAGAGTGTGTTTTACCCTTGGATATTGAGTTACTCACTATGAGGTTTGCGTTGAATCATTATTTGGGTGAAGAGGAAGCATTATAAGAAAGTTTGACCTCCCTAGGACATCTTGATGAGATTTGATTATAGGCTTTGTTACATCAAGAGGTAGGGAAGAAGAGGATGAAAGTTCTTCATGACCTTTTAGCACAAAAAGATATAAATTTGTGAAGGGTCAGTTGTTCCTATGGTATGATACACATCATAATTTATTTCAAGTTAGAATCCAAATGGGATGGCCCTTATAAGATCATTCATATAGGAAAGAATGGCTCTATATCCCTTTAGCAGATTTCCAGAGGGTAGAGCTTAAAAGTAAAGTGAACTTTAATAAGTTAAAGCCCTATTATATGTAGGAGTTGACTTCCAAGATCCAGCTTGAACTTACAGCAGGTGCCAAGGAAATCGCATGAGTAAAATCATTCATTATCTTGAACATCCATATTTAGAGTAGTTTTACCACAAAGACCAAGTGATATAATGGAGTAACGGTTATTATATTACTGAGTGGAAAGATTGCTCTTTCATGTGGGATATTAAGGTCTACTACCACCATTTTCATAGGGTTCTTATTAGCATCCCTATTGAATTTAGTGAGGAAGGAGCTATTGTACCAATCATACATCCTCTCTCTCTGCTCGACTTGACTACCATAAGTATGAGTAGGCTGATCAATATGGTGTGGCCTATCAATGAATAATAAGTATATAATTTGTATTTTGATGGAGCTTCACAAGGGTTTACTAAGCATACGAGTGTTGGTATGGCTATTAAAGATCCCCAATGTAGAGTCATTATGCAAATGGTATTTTATTTAGGCACCAATTTTACTAATAAATGGTATAATATAAGGCCTTAATCATGGGCTGGCTGGCGGTGATATATCTAGCATTCATTGGTGAAAGGTGACTCGCAACTAACTAGTGATCAACCAATTGAATGGGTCCTATAGTGTGAGGGATCCCATTTCTGCGGATGTACCATCATGTAGCCTTGGATATACTTTAGATTTTTGAGAGAATGACTTGTTAGCTGGTTTCTTGTCAGTGGAACCACTTTGCAAACTCATTGGCAAATTATACATTTGTTAAGGACGTATTTCTCCACTATGGTCATGAGGGGTTATTAGAATTGTTTTGACCTTATTACCCCAAGACTACTATATGGACTGCTTGTTGACACATCTTGTTATGGCCACAGATGGTTAGTATGGGTGATAAGCTAGGTAGTGATTGACCATCTTCCTATTCTTTCATGGATGCATGGGATCGTTCAATGACATATTTACCGGTCAGTCGTTGCCATTTATGTAGGGGGAACTAGCTAATAATTTGATGTATTTAGTGTAGAGCTTGAGCAACCCATCCCTTGGTTTTGTTTTGTGCTTCATTAGAGTATATGTGGTGAAGGGAAGCTACAAAGATCTACCCTGAGACCTACGGACCGCTTATTAATCAAGAGTTTCAAGCCGAGCAGCCATGGCTACCTCTCACATAGCCGATGCTCAATGCCTACCTTACGGGTGTAGTGAGCTTACCTTGATGCTCGATCAAGTTCCCTCCTCTCTCTTGCACTCCAATAGCTCCACGATCCTTGCGGCAAGCTCAAGCAACCTCAAGCCCTCTCCCTGAAGCTCCATCCTCCATAGCCGCACGAGAAAAGAGAAGAGAAGAGAAGAAGAGAAGATGAAGAGAGAAGATGGGGAGCTTCTTCTCCAGGATCCCTCACTCTCACACACTCACTCCCTCACTCCCTCACACTCCCTCAATCCTTCACTCAAGCACAAGCAAGAAGGCAAGAAACAAGAGAAGAAGAAGAAGAAGCTTTGGCCACACACAAGAATGATCTTCTCATTCACTTTTGAACTTTATATACATGCCCTACTTTTTGGGCGGTCATCCTGACTTTTTACATGGCCGACCATTAGCCTAGGCCCTCTTTTCCTATTTCCCACTCTTCTAACTTATCCCATTCCCAGTCAACTCTTCAGGGAATACATCTGCGTATTCCTTTAGCCAAGAAGGTCCTTCACTAGACTCTTGCTTCTGATCTAACTTATTGAGCTTAATTAAGTAGATAGGTAATCCTTTTCTGACTCCTTTTATGATCGGGGATACTTTGGCCAACTGGATTCTCGGCACTCCAGCCTCACCTTGAGTTGTGACTAATTCCCTTTCAGAGTTTCGAAAGGAAACTTGACCCTTTCCACAATGAATGTGGGCATCATTAGGCTTAAGCCAGTCCATTCTGAGTAGACACTCATGGATACCTAAATTCATGACTCTAAATTTAATCGAAGTCTTCTTTTCTCTCAGAAAGAATTCCACCTTAACAATTCCTGGTACAAGTAATCTCACGACCATTTGCCAATTCCACAAGCAAGGTAGGTGCTTCTACTGTGGCTATTCCTAATCTTTTTGCACATGCTGGTGAGATAAAGGAATGTGTACTGCCACAATCAATCAAGGTCTTGAAACTTTTACCTTGATAGTCCGACGGTGTTTGAATCACCGAGAACTGGCGATTCGGGCCTTTCTTGTGTAGAGCGGCATGGACTGTCACCCTTTCAACCTCTGCTTCCATGGTCGGATCTTCTTCTTCTTCACACATTTGCCTACTAGCAACGCAGGCGGTTCTTCCTTTGCCTCCGGTAGCGGCTCCTTGACCATGGCCCGTTCCTTGGAAAGGTGCTTGGCGATGTCCTCCACCAAGCATGGGACCTTGTCTCTTGAAATGGCCGGGCTCGTTGTAGTGGAAACAACGGAGGTTTCAGCCATTGTTTTGAGTAGGAACAAAGTTGTTGACATTATTATTCCTTCCTTTCTTTCTTTGTCCCTAATTATGACCTTGAATTCTCTTTGTTTGAGGCCTGAATTCTCCTCTGTTCAAGTTATTATAAGACCACGTTTTGTTATCCCTTGGTCTAGCCTGCACCTCCTGAATTATAGGCGCAGCTTGAATGAGAGCGTCCTGAAGATCTGATGGACGCATAGATTCGAGATGGGTATTTACTGGTGGATTTAAACCAGCACAAAATTTGGACACCTGCTGTGTCATGTCCATTTGCGGCGCGTACTTAAGAAGTGAGACAAATTTAGAGTAGTATGCATCAAGAGTGAGCCCCAACTGTTTTAGCTCGTAGAACTCATTCATTTTCTGCGTGTGATATACAGGTGGTAGGTATCTTCCTTGCATGGCTTTCTTCAGCTTCTCCTAGGTAATGGATCCTTCTACGATCCCTTGATCCCTGCCCCATTGCTTCCACCAAAGCTTGGCTTCGGCGGTGAGCTTCAGCTTGGCGAGCATAGCCTGATTGGCGGGTGTAGTACCGGCTGCTTCGAAGTTATCCTCCATGGATTCAATCCAAATTTCAGCATCTGCTTGGAAAGGGGTCATTTGAATGCTTTGTTGATAAGAAGCATTGTAGGCAAATTCAACTAAAGGCAAGTATTGAATCCACCTCTTCGGCTCACGACAGCAGTATGCCCTAAGCATATCTTCGATGACTTGATTGACTTGCTCTGTTTGGCCATCTGTTTGGGGATGGTAAGCGGTGCTAAAGCAGAGTTGAGTCCCAATAGCTTCAAAGATAGCTCTCCAGAAGTGTGACATGAAGAGAGAATCACGATCACTAATGATTCTTCTGGGTAAACCATGTAGCTTGAATATCTCCTTGATAAACAATCTTGCAATGTCTGAGGCTTTATAGTTTGTCTTTACTAGAATAAGGTGCGCAACCTTAGTAAGCATGTCAACCACAACCATGATGGATTTGTATCCTCCCTAAACTTGGGGTAGGCCTACAATAAAATCCATACTGATGAATTCCCATTTCATTTGGGGAATGTCAAGCGGTTGTAGCTTCCCTGGCTTCTTGACATGTTCGGCTTTGATACGTTGACAAGACAAACGCTCAGTGCCATATTTGAGAACGTCACCTTTGAGCCTCTCCCAATGGTAGCTCTTCCTAACTGCATTAAGAGTCTTGGCATAGCCAGGATGTCCTGCGAAAGGGGAATCATGAGCTTCTCATAATTTCATCTTCTTAAGTGACTGGCTTGCTGGTACACACAGCCTTGTTCTATAGTAGACAAGTCCCCTATTGATAGAGAATTCATGATACTTAGCCTGTAGCTTTTGGTTCTACTCTTTGATAGAGATCTCCCTTAGCATTGTTTGGTAGGCCGCAATGTAATATTCCGATGGCTTTAGGCTCATGTGAACTTGCCATTAGAAGATTTTGAATTATCCTTTAGATAAAAGCAAATTTTTTTGAATAATTTCCCCTCTCCTCCAGCCGACTCTTGAGCTGGAGGAAGAGGGGAATAGCAAAAGAGGCAAGCTCCTTGCTGGAGCTTGCCCAGGCAAGGAGCCATGCCTGTGGACACGCAAGGGAGGGAGCATCTCCCTCCCCTCCCCTATTTAAACCGTGGGGGTGGCCATAAATGAGGACGATGGAGAGGGACAGCTGCGCGCTGCCATTAATGCTTAAAGAGAGGACTGTGCCTGAGTCATTTGGGAGAGGGAAGGACTACGCTTGAGCCACTAGAGAGAGAGTGGTGCTGCTTGCTGATTTGCGAGGAGAGAATTTGCCATGCTGCTGACGGAGACGCTATGAGGAAGGGAGAGGTTGAGGTGCTGCTGCCACTATCTGAGGGAGTGGAGAAGTTGAGGGAAGAAGCAACAAATCAACGCTAGGAGGGCCCATCATCGTCTGGCCAAGGAGGAGCCGACTACAAATCGCCATCGTCGACTGTACCCCCCCAACGCGTGCTTCTAGAAGCTTCTAAGCTTCTAAGGGGGGGCTCTATAAGCCCCCTTTCCCCCCAATAAAAGTTAACCTCTTAAAGGTATTATTTTAGCCCCCTCCCCCCCCCTCGTGTTTAAATCTCCCTTAAGCCCCCTTCCTATGGCTTTTTGGGACTACCCCCTCCCCCCCCCTGAATTTCCTCCTAAGGCTCTATAAGCCCTTAGCCCTTTTTCTTTCCCCTCCTCAAATTTCCCCCTTGAACCCCCCCTTAGGCCCTTTTACCACCCCCTCAAAAGATTTTATCTTATAGTTTTTTTTTGTAAATTCCCCCTAAGGGTCCCCATTAGGCTCTTTTTCCCGTGTTAAAATGAGCCCTACTCGCGGAGGGTTTTCACAATACCCCCTTTCCAGATTTTAGACCCCTTTTGCCCCATCTTCGCACTTCACTGGCTTATTTGCGGAGCGAAGTGTTTTTGGCCGTTGTCTTATTAGTTTTTTTTGGGTTTCAGTTTCAAATTAAATAGCATATAAAATTCATTTTTGTTTCCAATGCCAATCGAAGCTGTTTCTTCCCTCCTCCACACACCCATCCCTTCAAAGAGTCTCCACGAAGGGAAGCAAAAGAAACTCATAAAGGACGGTGGAACTTAAGAAGGAAATTTGCAAAGCAGCATCTACGACGGAAAGGCTACACTCACAATGCCTCCTAAGAAAGCCCATGGCGTAGCCGCGGGAGGGTCATCTCCTGGCATCCACGTGGACATCTCACCCTAAGTCCAGGTTTCATTCCTAATTTTTATTTGGTATTGTTATAACTCAATCGTGCAAAGGATAATTGTTGGAAATAGGATGCATTCTTCATCTTAAAGGCTTTAGAAAAATTAGCTCATGACGGAGGAATTTAGTCATTAATAGTTTCAATAGAACAAGAAAAATAAAGGGAGCATAAATGCATTTCTAGTAAATAGCCTTATGCAGTGCAATGAATTAAAATTAGATTAATGTCCATTGTTATAGAACGGAATTGAAATAGTATACCTTGTTTAAACATGGAAGTATAAACTGCATATCGCACTATTGACCCATATCCCTTTTTGCAAGGAATCATCATGGAAAGTGCAAGGCATGAAATGATTCTTACGATGCATAACTCTAGGAAATTATCGTTTTTCAACTGCATAAATTATCAAGAAAAAGGTTGCTTGTTTAGCATGAATTTTGTTCACAAAGTTATAGGAAGATTAGCTGGAATTAACCTAACCTATGCCTAACCTTAATCGATAAGTTAAGGTTGATAAATCAATTTACGCGTAGACATCGAGTCATGTGTTTATGAAATGATAACGTAGCTATCCTCAAGTGTTAAACAAATTGGCATAAAACCTAAACACTTCAACCGCGGAGTACTCGTTTAGAATGAGTTAAAATTCCAAGAAATTCACTAGGAATTAATACGTAACCTAATCGTTACGTATTGGTAAAACTAAAACTCCTATACCCCAAATACTTACCCACTTTCACTGAAATGTAGGGACAGTGAAACATATTTGGAAAGTGAACTAGGGTTTGTCCCTAAGAATCTTACAAGATGGAACTTGGAACCCTAGGTCTAACGACATCAGCCTAATGTAATCAGGAACAGATTGTTTCGTGACGTTGTTCAATGAGTAGAATAAGTCTCATAGTTCGATGCGACACTTGCGCAGCAAGTGCGGAGTCATATGATCTTGAGATTGGATCACAAGGGAATGGCCAAATTCTCACAATGAGGTTGGCAGGTACTTACGCAAGTTATCTTGTAAGAGGATGAATAATCATCCTAATTTAGTATCTTTCTTGAGTAAAGAAGATTGATTGAAAACTAAAGACCAGCCGATAAACTAAAATAACCGATGAACTTAAAGTTTGACCAAGTCGGGTTAATAGGGTACGCCCTAACCCAGAATATAGGGGATCTTTCCAAGTTGCAAGTCATCCCGGATCGAATGCTGGACGCATTTGAAAGGAATGATTCATTCCTTAGCAGTTTGCCAACAAAAACGATCAATGGAAATGTTTGTGCTTGCTATAGACTTTAGAGCACTGTTTGGCTTTGTTTGATCAACGAATTAAAAGATAAATGGATATCTATACTTCAGGTTGAAGGCCTGAAGGGAGAGGCAGCTTCAGTTACCCCCGACTACTTGCCTGACCCTAACCAAGGGGTTTGTTAACCGCACCAGGAAGTGGACCGAACCCCCCACAAGAGGTCTCTTCATTGAGCGCTACTTGGAGCATGAGGATGCTTGGGTGCCAGAGGGGGCTCTGGCCATAAATCCCTCACCATCCGGGCCCTGCACAAGAGGCTAACGTGACTGAGATTGGATCTCGAGGCCCGCATACTAGTCTACGGGCGGAAACTTGGATTGGTAATCCCTGTGGATTGCTGGATAGCGTTTGGGCAGATTGTGGATAAGTCTACGCGCTCGACTTTTTGTATTTCAAAGATAAATATGATAACCTGTTAATAAGGAACTTGTTTGACATTGTTTTTCTATGTCACGTGATATGATTACGTAAAAGAACCAGTGTCTAACGGGCTAATTAAAGAAGCTGATTGATACATGTCCAACTAATGTGTTAGGTAACTAAATAACTAAAAGAACCCGAGGAAAGTGCGGAGGATGGGCCATAGGTCCGTCCTACGGAGGGGTGGTCCCGGTTGGCCGGAACCTTTCTCAAATCACGGTGGACAGCAATCGTCAAAGAACAGAACAACAAAAGCGTTGACCTAGAGTTATGATTGATCTCGATTTATGCTGTTTTAGGGGAACGGAATGGGACTATGCCTTATGCAGAGAGGTTGAGCCTTGCATCCCTCTAGTTTCCCATTCTCCTTGAACCAAGTGCAGCGTGAATCCGCTTCGGACCTAGCGTTTCTGCGTAAAGTAGTTCGCTTGGGTCTGATGCTAGTTGCCGTTAGGAAATGACCACTAAGGAAAACCCTAATTCAGGTCGGTCCTAAGTGGGAAAGGCCGGAATACTTCCGCTACGTGGCAGATGCGGAAAGCCCTAGATCATAAACCCCCTAACATTCCACGGGAGTGCCGGGCGGAGCTTTCTAGATATCCTTTCCGATGGACTGCTAAGACATGTCCTGAAGATACAAGTGGACACGTTACAATTTCCATAGCCAAGCTTGGGCACAAAATCTAATTAGTAAGTGGAAAAAAGAGATTACAATCTTAGCTAAAACATGGGCACAAAATCTATTTAATAAGAGGAGAATACTCTTCAAATTGAACACTTTATAATGTGGATATCTATATACCCAAGCTAAGGTCTCAAATTTTTGTTGAAAACTCATAATCCAAGGGAAACACAAAAGCCAAAGCCATTGACATTAAGGTCCCATAAGCTCATTGTAACTTATTATTAACCATGAAACTCAATCCTTTAACTTGTCAATATTCTAGTAAATAAAATTTGAGCTAAATTTTATAGTAAAAAAACAATGAATGATCCTAAAATTTGACACCTTCAACTTTAACCAATCTGCTTGGTCACATGGCCAAGCTCTCCTCATATATTAAGAATTATAAATAGCAAAAACATTTCCATAGTGACTCAAAAGCTAGGCCAAGTGATAAAAAAGGGTTACAAATAGCCAAGTGATGGAAAGGAGTTAAATAAATCTAAAAATAATTGGACATGCTAGGAATGAGACTTTTCCCATTTCACTTAAAACACTCTTTTAGGGAAATTTGTAAGTGGTTGCTTAAGCCTATTCTTGTGACTTTGCCCTTTAAGAGGTGGGACATCGATTTTGTTAGACCTGTGTATCCTTCATCTACTACATGAAAGCATTATATCATTGTGGTGAGAAGGACCACTTTACATAATGATCTAAATCTCAAGCTACAATGAAGGACAATGCCAAGGAAACAACTAGTTTTATTATGAAACAAATTGTTTGCCATTTTGGTCCACCTAAAGAACTGGTGTCAGACAATGAGACACACTTTTTGAATAAGGTCATAGAAGCCTTGACTAAAGCGCTAAAAATTAAACATAATTGAATCATCCCATGTAATCCCCATGTGAATGGACAAGTAAAGAGTACCAACGAGGAGCTTGTAGGGATTTTATCCAAAAATGTATATGAGGGTAAGTGCGACTAGGACAAGAAACTTCATGTGGCTATCTGGGCTTATCATACTATGTTCAAGAGAGTAACATGCCACATCCCATTTAAGTTTGTATATGGAAAAGAGTGTGTTTTACCCTTGGATATTGAGTTACTCACTATGAGGTTTGCGTTGAATCATTATTTGGGTGAAGAGGAAGCATTATAAGAAAGTTTGACCTCCCTAAGACATCTTGATGAGATTCGATTATAGGCTTTGTTACATCAAGAGGTAGGGAAGAAGAGGATGAAAGTTCTTCATGACCTTTTAGCACAAAAAGATATAAATTTGTGAAGGGTCAGTTGTTCCTATGGTATGATACACATCATAAGTTATTTCAAGTTAGAATCCAAATGGGATGGCCCTTATAAGATCATTCATATAGGAAAGAATGGCTCTATATCCCTTTAGCAGATTTCCAGAGTGTAGAGCTTAAAAGTAAAGTGAACTTTAATAAGTTAAAGCCCTATTATATGTAGGAGTTGACTTCCAAGATCCAGCTTGAACTTACAGCAGGTGCCAAGGAAATCGCATGAGTAAAATCATTCATTATCTTGAACATCCATATTTAGAGTAGTTTTACCACAAAGACCAAGTGATATAATGGAGTAAGGGTTATTATATTACTGAGTGGAAAGATTGCTCTTTCATGTGGGATATTAAGGTCTACTACCACCATTTTCATAGAGTTCTTATTAGCATCCCTATTGAATTTAGTGAGGAAGGAGCTATTGTACCAATCATACATCCTCTCTCTCTCTGCTCGACTTGACTACCATAAGTATGAGTAGGCTGATCAATATGGTGTGGCCTATCAATGAATAATAAGTATATAATTTGTATTTTGATGGAGCTTCACAAGGGTTTACTAAGCATATGACTGTTGGTATGGCTATTAAAGATCCCCAATGTAGAGTCATTATGCAAATGGTATTTTATTTAGGCACCAATTTTACTAATAAATGGTATAATATAAGGCCTTAATCATGGGCTGGCAGGCGGTGATATATCTAGCATTCATTGGTGAAAGGTGACTCGCAACTAACTAGTGATCAACCAATTGAATGGGTCCTATAGTGTGAGGGATCCCATTTCTGCGGATGTACCATCATGTAGCCTTGGATATACTTTAGATTTTTGAGAGAATGACTTGTTAGCTGGTTTCTTATCAGTGGAACCACTTTGCAAACTCATTGGCAAATTATACATTTGTTAAGGACGTATTTCTCCACTATGGTCATGAGGGGTTATTAGAATTGTTTTGATCTTATTACCCCAAGACTACTATAGGGACTGCTTGTTGACACATCTTGTTATGGCCACCAATGGTTAGTATGGGTGATAAGCTAGATAGTGATTGACCATCTTCCTATTCTTTCATGGATGCATGGGATCGTTCAATGACATATTTACCGGTTAGCCGTTGCCATTTATGTAGGGGGAACTAGCTAATAATTTGATGTATTTAGTGTAGAGATTGAGCAACCCATCCCTTGGTTTTGTTTTGTGCTTCATTAGAGTATATGTGGTGAAGGGAAGCTACAAAGATCTACCCTGAGACCTACGGACCGCTTATTAATCAAGAGTTTCAAGCCGAGCGGCCATGGCTACCTCTCACATAGCCGATGCTCAATGCCTACCTTACGGGTGTAGTGAGCTTACCTTGATGCTCGATCAAGTTCCCTCCTCTCTCTTGCACTCCAATAGCTCCACGATCCTTGCGGCAAGCTCAAGCAACCTCAAGCCCTCTCCATGAAGCTCCATCCTCCATAGCCGCACGAGAAAAGAGAAGAGAAGAGAAGAAGAGAAGATGAAGAGAGAAGATGGGGAGCTTCTTCTCCAGGATCCCTCACTCTCACACACTCACTCCCTCACTCCCTCACACTCCCTCAATCCTTCACTCAAGCACAAGCAAGAAGGCAATAAACAAGAGAAGAAGAAGAAGAAGCTTTGGCCACACACAAGAATGATCTTCTCATTCACTTTTGAACTTTATATACATGCCCTACTTTTTGGGCAGTCATCCCCACTTTTTACATGGCCGACCATTAGCCTAGGCCCTCTTTTCCTATTTTCCACTCTTCTAACTTATCCCATTCCCAACTAGTGCATACAATTTGCACAGGAGTGAGCCTGGCACTCTTTTACAAGGATTCGGGAGCGCTTTCACAATTAATGGTGTGCTTTTACTATTTTCTTTTCTCAAGGAGACATTGAGGCCTTCTGGAGAGGTCGTCATTCAAATTTTTCAAGGTCTGACCTCCATCCGGGGCGTCTTTTCCTTCCTTTGTCCTATGCACTTTTGGTTATCTCCTTTTTCCATTTTCCCACTCCTCTGCTCCATTTTCCCGCTCCTCTGTGCTACGGTAAACATTACCCCCCTCCTAGCTGAGTGCGAGTCCCATGGCAGGGGTAGTTGGGGTTGTTGCTAAGTGGAATTGGTGGATAGATGACCACAATCAGAAGGCGCTATTGTGAATGAGAGGTGATGGAGTTTGATTAACGATGACCAAGAGAGATTCTGGCATGCTTCAGACTTCATGAAGATACTTGGCATTTCTCACACAGTTGTAGCTCCCATTCTGCGATGGCTGATAAAGGATTTGCATGGGCATCTCTAATCCTTTTCATTGCCAACCTGCTATTGAGAACCATATGTAGCCCTGCATCCTGTGGTGATCTGAAAGCACTTAATCAATAAGCAATCCATAATTGAGTTCTTGATTTGGTTCAGTCATGGTAGCCATCAACAGCAGGCAGATGGTCGGCTACATTAAGCATGTTGGTCCATCCAACCATCGGAGTATGAAAAAGCTCCTAAAGCTGCTGTAGTGGTGTCCTTTCCGACTCAGGGAAAAATTCCTAGTCATTAGCGGATGTTGTGGATGATCTTCTTTAGCTGCGTAAGTGCATGTGTAGTGGAACTGGGAGATGGGTCTAACCTTGGGTAAGCCCTTAGTAATGTCCCACACTTGAGGACCCAGTTCGTGTGTTGTTGGAGGTGCAGTGCAAAACTTAGGGTGACAGGTCTGGAAGTCTTTCCCTTGATGTGCCCTCAGAGTGAAGTGGGGGAGGGGCTAGGTGTAAACCCTAGGTGTAGTGAGTGAAGTGAGCCCTCGTGTTTTTTTCTTTTCTCTTTTTCTTTTTCTCTCTCTTTTTTTTTGAAGAACTGAATACAAGGAAGATGTCCTGGCTAATGCATATCGCCTTCAGCTGGATTACGAGGCAGTCACAAGCATTGGGATAGGAATGCACGACTTTGTAGATATTCTTTAATACCGGTCCGAGCCTTCAGAGGTGTGGATGACAAGAAAGGATGATGGCACCTCGTGAAGTGGTATCACTCATATCCTCTAAGATTTCTAAGAAAAAGGAGGGAAGCAGGGTTGCCCTCATCATTAGCTTAGTCATGGCTCTACTATCTATCCCTAGGTTGATGTCAAAAAAGAGTGGAGGGAGGTGGGCTTCCTCGGCTGTGGGTCTCTGCATTAGTAGGAACTTGATAAGCCTAAGATAAGTACAGGTAGTTAAGAAGGCTGGATCTGGGCAAGAAGAAAAATTTGTGAGGAAGCGGTTGATAGATGGGAGGAGATCCTCTAACCTAAAGACTAGGCATTCCTCGGGGCTCCGGGCATTAACATTGTATATCTTAGGAAAGTCAAAATCCCCATGATGTTATAATACCTAGAGGCAAAGCACAATCGGGAGAGCGTGGATAAGCAAATGAAAGTTCAAACGGTCTCGTCTAGAACTCCTGTTAACGCCATATGACCAATTCCTGAGGCCAATTGATAGGATGGGGATCCCCCCGTAGTGGCACAGGCTCTTCAAGGAATTGTCTTGGCAGTGATCATGCTCTGCGTTGGGCTTCCTCTGCTAGTCCTTGTCTTCTTCTTCTGGCTGCCACAATGCGCTCGGGCATATGGGCATCTTCAGGCTCTTCAAGCGGGAGGTCTGGTAGAGGCGGACTGGGCATTCTTTGTTGCTCTTCTTCAGTATCCTGCTCAAAGTCCAAACCCTCTTCAACATTCTGCTCGACAGATGATGGAACCGCTTGTGGTGGTGGTGGTGGCTACTCATGCTCTTCAAACCCAAGTTCCTTAAGCTCAACAGTGGAGAGGCCAGCACGACATAGATAATGAAATTGCTGCTCTTTTGTGATTCCTGTGCCTGTTGGAAGCTCCCGTTCTTGAAGGCCATACTTTAGTGCTCGGGTGGTCAGTTCTAGCTTCCTTCTTATCTTCTCCATTGAATCATTGCCCTCCGCCTGGGTGATGTGTAGTACTGTGCTGAGGAAGGCTTGCCTTTGTGTGTTGGCACATACATCAGTAGCTTTTGTCCTGGACTCTGCAAGCACTCTCTCGCACTCAGCCAATTGCCAAGCATTCTGTTAAATCCCTAACTCTTTCAAAATTGTTTCTTTCCCACTCATTGGCTCTCTCGTCCATCTTCTTTCTTCCCTCCTCCAGCTCACTTGCCAAGGTTGTGACAACCTATTGTTGCTGCTCATTCGTTAAGAACCAGAGTTGGTTCATTTCCCTAGATTTTCGAGCCAGATGTTCTTCAGCAATTTCTTTTACCTGATTTGCAATGCTGAATCTATTTTTTGCCCTAGCAAACAGCTCTGACTTTTCTTGCACAAGCTACTCGTGACTTTGGATCTCTGCGAAGTGCAATCTTTTTTGGGTGAAGGCCATGGCCATGAGGGCCTCTATGTCTCCCTTGGTAATCTCCAATGCATCTTGCAGTCGTTGTGCCTCATTCTGCACCCTTTGTGCTTCTGCTGCGGGAACTCTCGGCCTTTCCTGTTCTAGGAACTCTATTTTCCTCTCCAATCTGTCTTGTTCTTCAAGTTCATACCATAGCCCGAAAGCTATGGCATCTTCTTGTTGCTCACTTCGCTCGCCCTCCTGAGCATCTATCTGTTTGTACCTTTCCAGTTTGGCAGTTCTCTGTTGCAAGTCAGCATACTGTTGCACTAGTAACTTCAAGCTTCATTGTTCTGCCACCAAGTTTTTCTCTTCATCTTCTATCCTTTGTCTTAGGTGGCTGTCATTGTCCTGGGCTTCCTTGATCTTTGCTTCCAACTGATCTTGTAGAGTTTTCACTTCCCTTCTTTCGTCGACTCCTTACTTTGAAACTTCCATCCTTAAGGCTGTCGAAGTTTCCTTTTCTTTCTCTAACTCCACCAGGGATATCTTCTTTTCTTATTTTTCCTTATCCAATTGTGCTAGAAGCTCAGCCACATAAGCGTCATAGTCGGCACCAGATAGCACGGGAGTAGGGGCTGTAGTGGTTGATGCCTCTAGCTTTTGTCATTTTAGATCTTGCCTAGACTTGGCATCTGCAGTAGTGGGCCTTTTTGCTCCGGCTTCTGGTACAATTTCAGCCACTTTACTGACAAGTAGCTGCATCATGTTCATCAATTGGGCTTTGTCTAGAGAGGGCGTGGGTTGCGGGGTGGTTGTGGTTGTGGTGTCGGTTGGTACTGGCACAAAGGAGGAAGGCAGGGGGGTGCAGCAGGGACTTGCCCTTGCCTACAAATACTGGGGCTGTTTCCACAGTGCCACTTGCTTCAACTTCATGGCGAGGACTCAAAGGATCAATCTCTCCTCCCCCATGGGTTTCTTTGACAGATCTATGAGTGGCCTCTACCAACTCAGCAAGTTCTTTCATTCTTAGTTATTTGGCTTCCTCCTCTGCCCTTCTTTGCCTCTCTTCTTCTACCCTCTTTGATTCTTCTCTAATTTTTTCGAGTTATTCCTCTTCTTTTTTCCTTCATTCCTCCTCCACCCTTCTTGACTCTCTTTGAGCCCTCTTCATCTCGGCTCGCTCTTTTTTGCTTAGTCTTTCTTTCTTCTCCTTCTGGATCTTGTCACTCTTCTTTTACTCTCGTGGTTTAGCCACTTGAATAGGTGGTACCTCTGGCTCTCCTTTGTCGCTTATTGTCCTTTCACTCGAGCCTTCTTCCTCGCGGTGAGGTGAGCTCTGATGCACAGCTTGCTCTTCACCTACACCAGCATCCTTGATAGCCTCATGGATGATTGCCGTTAGGACACCGCCATATCTGATTGTGGATGCTTTCGTTGAGATAGGCTTTTTCCTTGCGGATCATCTAGTAGAAGCAAGAGACTCCGCACCAGCTAGTGCTATGGCTAGAGCCAGGAGCGCGGCTGAACTCTTGATAGTTTTCTGCACAAAACCGTTCCAATCCACCTCCTCTAGAACTCCTACAGCGATGCTCTCTAGTAACGGCACCCTGATTCTGTTCATTAAAGCATTGTTTCTCTGTCCTAAGAAAAGGGCGTGGACCATTTTAGCTTGCATCTTTGTTGCGGGGTCTGGAATATCAGCCAAACTGATTCCATCCACTGTGTGCATGTCATCTTTTTTTACTCCCATCATGGTATATACATCTCTTCTTGCGCACCTATCCTTGGACACAAGCCCCAAGGCTTTCTCGACGATAGCTGCATTAAGGGGCACTTGCACCCTTCTTTCCTGGTCACCAGTCCTTACTGTGACCATGCCACAGCTCCTACCTTCATCAAAGCTCCTTAAAAAGTCAGCGCACATGCTGTAATCTACAGCCTTTCCGACCTTTTCCACATACTTTTGGAGGTTGCATTTATCCACCAACTCCTTCATTGTTGGCTCTTCGAGGATGGCATCGTCTGAATTTAGGGTATGTTTGAATGTGAACTGGCTAAATCCACGTGTCTCAACACTAATCTCGTAGCTTCTCTTCAGTGAATGGAAGTTTACCCCCCTTTTCTTGTCCTGCCATGGTAGATGCCTGTCATTACACCATGCCAATATTAGCATTATGAATTGACTCATCACTAACAAAAACCCAAGAAAGAAGGCGTGTGAAAATTTGTCGTGCTGCTTCAGAGGTATAAAACTTGGAAATAATTCAAAAGCAACATCTAGCTTTCCTATTTAAATTGAGTTGATCATTTTCATCCATCACTACACCTTACTACATCACTTGGCTCTCACTTTGCTCCCCCCCCTTCCTTAAGTTTTAAAGGAATCCTTCCTAGGATTAGCAAGGGAAGGAGGACTCACATGGACTTTGTGGGGCGAGTTACTTGGCCAATAGCCAAGTATAGAGGTTAGGGTTATACTCAAGCTAGGCATGATGATCAAGTTCACATGGTCGTATGGAAGCTTGGGTGATATAGGTCAAGACATCATGAAAGATGTCCCCGGAGTTGAGGCGGCTAGCAACGTGCAATTCCTCTTCTGTAAGGAATTGGTCAATGCAAGGGTAGGCTAACACATGGTCATCCAAGTGTATGTTGCGTGTAATGGCCAAAACCCTAAACAAGAGAGGTGCCAAATAAGTAGGATCATGTTCAATTGTTTTGATTGCCCTTCTTTGCTCGGCATTGGCCATGATGCGGCAACCTTTTTTCTCCCATTGGATTCGCAAAGCATACCACAGTTGTAAGAATGAAGAATCAGAGCTGGCAAGCTGTGTGAGCTCCTCCAGGTGCAGAGCGACTAAGCTTGCGGTACGAGGTAATTAGTCTTCTGAGAATGGCTTGCTCCTTTGAGATTTCTCCATTAGCGATTAATTCGGCGGCAATTTTGGGGAATTTGACGGTCATGAATTCGTAGTCTTTCCAAGTGCATGGCAACACATGAACATCAGAAGCAAGGGGTTCATCGATAAGTCCTAGGTCAAGCCTCTCATAGCTCATAGCGAATGTTGTGAAGGTGTTATCTAACACCTTGATGCATGTCACTACGTCATCTCCCAAGGTCTCAGCAAGATCCTTGGCCACTGAAAGGAAAGATCGTCTTTCATACGAAGGCCTAATACCTGCTGGTGGTGATGGTGCAATTGGGCTAGACAGTGGTGACTCCATTGATGGCATCACAGATGGGACTTTGCACTCAGAAGCACTTTGAGATGCTGTAGGGGGCTCCAATGGCATAGGAGGTGTGATGCATGCTATCTAAGCCGACATGGGGGTGCTCAACTCCTCTGACTTAGATAATTCTGGGGCATCTAGCTTTGGACAATAAATGAGTTGGGATTCATTAATCACAATCGGTGCTAGTTTAGCTTGCTTTGCAGCCTGGGCTCCGTACGTGCAAGCCTCTCTAGCTGGAGTAAGGTTGCTTAGAGTTGAGCCTCTTGAATTTCCACTCTTAGGCACCCATATCCAGGGGTTGCCCTCATAGTATCCTTGTGCTCGTAAGAGATCTTTGGGGATCCATTGTGGCATGGTCGTGCACCTACATCGATAGCATCTAAGCTGTCTCTTAGGCTATGAATGATAGTTTTTGCGTTTAGAAGCATATTTCTACTGTTTACAAGGAGGTGGCCCTTGTCATTTTGGCACCCATACGAGTGTGGATTCCTTGGCCTTGTGAATGGCCTTGGTGGGCTTGGTTCTAGCAGTTTGAGCATGGGGTGAGATATCACAGCCCTTCTCCCTAGGCTTGGTCATAGGCATGGTCGTAGGGGTCTCAATCGGCGGCTTTGCAATTGTAGAAGGATCAAGATAACCCTTGCTGAAAGTAGTCACTATGCGCACATTGCCTATAGCAAGATGGATGCGATTTAGGTTATAGTACACATTGTGGTTCGTCTACTTTTTAAAAGTGCAACCTAGTAGTGACTTATTACTGGTCCCTTTAGTGTTTGGCAACACATAAAAGAAGACTGGTATACTTTCAGACTCGATAGAGACAACCACTTTGCATTTTCCTAAGAGTGAGTTAGTGTTGCTCCCAAATGGGCTGAGTTTAGCGTTTGTGGGCTATAATTTAGGTTGACCAATGCGTGTCCAATGGTCATGCGTCAAGATATTATAGTCGGCACCTTCCTTGATCAAGGCATCAAAATAATACGTCTGTTCTGCAGTGACCGTGATTCGTAGGTAGGCGGGTGCCATTGCTTCTTCATCTTGATCTATCAATTCGGTAATAGTGGCCATGCAGACGTTGACCGGGACTTCAAGCATAGGTGGCTCGTGCAACGGATGGGAAGGAGGATAGTACTTCTTCATGCGACTGCCATTGAAAAAACCTATTTCTTCACCTTCGAGCGTCTCCAATTCAACATTGCCTGTCCTACTAATTGTACGTACTCAGAAAGGTCCTAGTCCTCGAAATTTCATTTTTTGTTTGTGACCCTTCACAGAGTATAGTAGAACGAGGTCTCCCTAATCAAAGTTGCACTATTTGACATGCTTGTCAAACCACATCTTTCTTCCTTCCTTCTCACAAATCAAAGCGTGGGTGGCTAAGAGTCGAGTCTCCGTGAGACACTCTAACTCCACTAAGCGGTTGGTCCAAGCCTCTCTTCCCTCCCAACGCTCCTGGGCTGCTATCCTTAAGCTAGGGATAAAGAACTCTAAGGGTAGAATGGCATCCGTTCCATAAGTCTGTTAGAATATCAAGCTCTTACATGTGTGTTTGACCGACATGAGCTGTGACACAGCTAGTCTGGCTAGATCAGTTAGGTACATTAAATAAGTCAGTTCTACTTCTGGTGTGAATGGTCTTTATGACCTTAGGTTGTATATGCACTAAAGTGTGTGTTGAATGAATAATGAGAAGAATGGAGAGAGGAAGCATGTTGCTTCACTCTATGTCTTGCTCACTACCTGCATCCCTGAAAGCTAACATGGTATCAGAGCCATGAATGGGCTCACTGGTGGAATGCACTAGAAAAGAAGACTTGAAGCTTGAAGACAGAGTGTATCTATGAAGTAGAAAGGCTGCCATTTTTACTCTATCAAGGTATGTGTCAGGGTCTATGCATTCTATCTATGCAAGAGCTTGTTATAGCTTGTTGGGCAGTCTCTCAGGGCATCATTAAGCACTAGAGTGTGCTCTATGGTCATCATTGTCATTGATTGCTACTGCTGCACACTCCAGACTAGTCTGCGTGTTTGGGCTTGCTGTGGCTGAAGGCATATCTCACTGCAACACAAGGCATTGGGAGCTCATCAAGCAATCTACAGCTTGCTTATACACCTTGGAAGGTGGTTGAAGGTCTTGGCATGCTATTACTTGGATGTGTGCTCAGTTATGAGCTACAGATATGATCTACAGATCTGAAATAGTAGCAATTCAGCCGTAAACAGTGATAGGGCAGCTTGTATCTGATCTTGGTTGGAGCTTAAAGCTCTCTGACATGCTTTATGGACCTCATTGGAGCCTAGGAGCACTCTGGAAGACATATGTATTAGTTCTCATGCCTTTGAGATGAAATTTCTTGAAGGAAGTACTCAAATCTGCAAGTGTAAACAAGCTGGAAACCTGTCTCAAAACAGTGGGCAGCAAGCATTAGCTTCCATTGAAGCATTACATAACACTTGGCTAGCATTTATCATATGTATGATATGGGATATGTCTGCTGCAGGTTTATGGATTGAGTTGAGCATTAAGTGATCATGGAAGTTGAAGTCTAAGGCTGGTAATTACTGCAGTGACATTGTCTCAGTGGTTGCAAGCAGTAAATACAATCTATGAATTGGATTCATGAAGACAGGATGCCTATAGTTACCCGAATGCTCATGTATTGAACCTAACACTTCAAAGTGAATGTCTGACATGAGTTGAGGCTGTTTTGGAGCTAGATAGACTTTGGTTTACTGAGAAGTTGCTGATTGCAATCTGTAAGCAGAAGGTTTGATACTTATACCTATTATCTATGCACTGACTTGTGCCCCATTGGTCATGCTTGGATTGCTACATGTACTAGCAGATGTCTATGAAGGTTTGGGACATGTATGACATGTATATCACCTAGTTTTGGGCTTGAAATCACTGCTGGTCATTCATAGAATTACAGTTTTCAGACTGCATGTATGTATCCTGACAGTGAGGTTGGAAGAGGAACTAAAGTAAATACATTGCATCTGTACTGACTGTTTTGCCTACAGGTTAGGCCACCTGGTTGTGGGCTGTTTTGGCTTGTCAGTGGGCTGAAATACCCTGTTTTTTACTGAAATTAATTGCAGAAAATTGTCATAAACAGTTCCAGGCTGAAGTTGAACTGTTAAGAAGATCTTGGTTTGCAGGTAGTCAGGCAAGGTCTACAACATGGCAAATGCTGATAGAACTGATAATGTAACCCAGATTGTGGGAGAAAAGCTTGATAGCAACAATTATGCAATATGGAAGTTCCACATGGAGAACTTTTTGATAGGCAAAGGATACTGGGACTTAGTGATGACAGGTGTTGAGACTGAACCTGAAGTTTCAGAAAGGAATCCTACAGCTGATCAAAGACGAGTGCATCGAGCTTGGATGGAAAGAGCTCGCAGGGTTTTACATTGGTTGTCATTATGTATCTCAGATGCTATGGTGTTGCAGACCATGAACTGTAAATCCCCAGCAGATGCATGGAATATATTGGTCAAATACTATGGCACAACCACAAGTGCCAGGAAGATACAATTGAAGTAGAAATTCAATAACATGGAGAGGAAGAACAGATCCATACAAGATTATGTCACAAAGGTTAAGACCATAGCAGATCAGCTGGCATCTGTTGGTTCACAGGTTGAAGATGAGGATATGGTTGCAGTGGCCTTAAATGGCTTGGGTCCTGGGTACAAGCCTTTTGACACTTCAGTGTCTGTGCGGGCTAAAATGCCTAACTTTAATGAGCTGGTTGCATTATTGATTCATGAAGAGGTGAAGGTTGGCTTAGCTACAGGGTCAAGCAATTCAAAGAGTAAGGATGCAGTCTTTTACTCGCATCAGCGTGGCCGTGGTAGCCGTGGTAGGGGTTATGGATCTGGCTGAGGAGGCCAGCAGAATGCATCCTATGGTAATAGCAATCAGCAGTCATCAAATGCAAGAGGTGGTGGAAATTTTCGAGGCAGTGGGAGATCTAACTCCTGTGGCAGAGGTTCATGGCAACAACAGCATCAGTCAGACAATCCAAATAAAGATAAGGATTGTCACTACTGCGAAAAGTATGGGCATATTGCAAAGGACTGTTGGAAGAAGCAGGGAAACCAGAAGGGCAAGCAGCATGGACATTATGCTACGTCTAGTCAGGCAGATGACTCTGGTGATAGACTGTTTGTCATGCAATATGTCAAAGATAAGGCTGCTGAAAAATCATCTGATGATGCAGTGTGGCACATTGACTCAGGGGCATCGAACCACATGACCCCTCATGGTGACTGGTTCACTGATATGGTGGCTAAAAATCATGGCTATGTATGCACAGGTGATGACATGCAGCACAGCATTCAACATAAAGGCAAAGTGCCTCTCGTGGTTCATGATGGTAGGAATAAAAATTTGCATAATGTCTTGCATGTTCCTTCAATTATGAAGAACTTATTGTCTGTCGGCCAGATGACGGGAGCAGAACTTGCAGGTTAGATTCAATAAACATGGCTGCTTTATTGAAGAGTTTGGCAATGGATGCAAGTTGATAGCTCGTGGTCACAGGAATGGCCGAATGTTTACTCTTGATGCATCTTTGCCAGAGCTGAATTCAGCTATGTTTGCCCATGGTTCTGGCACTGTTAGGGATTTGGAAATATGGCACAAGAGAGTGGGGCATGTCAATTTGCAAAGGCTGCAAATTATGCAAAAGAAACAGCTGGTTACAGGTTTACCCAAGTTCCAATATTCAGATATTGGTCATGTATGCGAGGCTTGCCAGTTCGGTAAGCAGTCACGATTGCCGTTTGTCAAGCATGTAAGATAGAGTACACGCCCATTGTAGTTAGTGCACTCTGATGTTTGGGGGCCAGCTCTTAATGTATCTATGGGAGGTTCCAGATATTATGTATCTTTCATTGACGACTACAGTCGCTATACCTGGCTTTACATATTGAAAACAAAAGATGAGGTCTTTGCTATTTTTCAGCAATTTAAAGCACAGGTTGAGAAGGAGTTTAAATGCTACATCTCTTGCTTGAGATCTGATAGTGGTGGGAAGTATCTATCAAATGAATGATTTCTTGGCTGAAAATGGCATTCGTAGGCAGCTCACCTACAGCTACACTCCGCAGCAGAATGAAGTAGCTAAAAGGAAGAATAGGGTTCTGATGGAAGCTGCTAGGGCTATGATGAATGAAAAGCATATGCCGCTTTACTATTGGGCAGAGGCTGTTATGACAGCCGTATACATTTTGAACAGGACTCCCACTGCAGGTATTCATGAGATGACACCGTTTGAGAAGCTGTATGGCTATAAGCCGGATGTAAGTCACATGAAAGTCTTCGGCTATCTTGCTTATGTGCATATTCTAGATGAGAAAAGGAAGAAGCTGGATTCCAAAGCACATAAGTGTGTTTTCATTGGATATTTGCAAGAGAAGAAGGCATACAAATGCTATGATCCCTCTACCAGGGAGACTTTGGTAAGCAGGGATGTTATCTTTGATGAGATGGGCTCTTGTTATGTATCACCAGTTGCAGTGCCAGTGGATATGCTTCCCACTCATGTATCTACAGTTGATTTACAGTAGAGCACTGCTATGACAAGACCTCGTAGTCAGACAGTATCCCCATGGACAGGGAGATTGAGGAGCTCGCCGTCCACTAACACCAGTATGTCAGTGAGGAGGAGACATGATGTCTTGGATAGCAAAGGAAAAGAGAAAGTTATTGAGGATGCATCTGGTATGTTGACACCTGGCAGTATGGCTTCTAGCTATGAGTCTGGTGATACTCTAGACAGCGAACTTGGTATTCCGACTGTCTATACGCCTGGCACAAGGCAGAGCAGGTATATTCCGCCTAATGAGAGAGGGGAATCGAGTAGCACACCACAGCTTAGACGCTCGCAGAGGGTCCGATACCTTGTTGACAGGTTGACATATAGTGGCTACTCTGCAAAGCATTATGCTTACATGACAAAAGTGATGGAGGTCAAAGAACCAAGTACATATGCTGAAGCAGTGAAAGATGAGAATTGGTATGTAGCCATGGATGAAGAAATGAATGCCTTGGCTGAAAATAAGACATGGGATTTAGTGCCACTGCCTGAAGGGAAAAAGACCATTGGCTGCAAATGGGTCTACAAAATCAAATGCAAGTTAGATGGCAGTGTGGAGAGATACAAAGCCAGGCTGGTCACAAAGGGGTATGCCCAAGAATATGGACTTGATTATGAGGTAACATTCAGCCCTGTTGCCAAGATGGCAACCATTCACACTGTGATTGCCTTGGCTGCTGCTAAAGGCTGGAAATTGCAGCAGATGGATGTTAAGAATGCATTTCTTAATTGTGACCTAGCAGAGGATGTTTATATGGTTCAGTCGGAAGGGTATGTTCACCCTGATTTTCAGCATTATGTATGCAGGCTAAAAAAGGCATTGTATGGGCTGAAGCAGGCTCCGAGAGCTTGGTATGCTAGGATCAGTAACTACTTGCAGAGATTGGGTTTTGCTATTGGTAGGGTTGATCACAGCCTATTTACAAAGAAGACTGACAATGGTTTAGTAGTGCTGGTCATATATGTTGGTGATTTGATAATCACTGGTGATGATGACTTGGGCATACAGCATGTAATGAAGATGCTGAAATTTGAATTTGACATGAAAGACTTGGGAGAACTGAAGTATTTCTTGGGCATTGAGGTAGTTCCAGCTGACAATGGGTTATGGCTGATGCAGAAGCACTATGCCATAGAGATGCTGAAGAAGTATGGCATGGCTGAATGCAAACCGCTGGATACACCTCTTGATTAGAATGTCAAGCTAGACATGAACACTGGGGCTGAAGTAGAGGTTGTGACTATGTACAGGAAGATGGTTGGCAGCTTGATTTAATTGACCATCACTTGGCCTGACTTGAGCTATGTTGTAGGGCTCATAAGCCAATTTATGCAGAAGCCTAGAAAGCCGCACTTAGATGCAGTTAGACGCATTATGAGATATGTTAAGTCCACTGTAGAGTATGGGCTGTTCTATGTCAGAGATAAGCCCTTGATATTGACTAGATACACGGATGTAGATTGGGCAGGCTGCTCATATGACCGTAGATCTATGAGTGGATATGCATTTGGATTTGGTAGCGGCATGATTAGCTGGAGCAGCAAGAAGCAGCCTACAGTTGCTTTGTCGAGTACTAAGGCAGAGTACAGGGGTGCTGCATTGGCAGCATGCAAGATTTCATGGCTGCTCAAGCTTATGGCTGATTTGGACATACAGGTAGATGCTCCAGTGAAGTTACTATGTGATAATCTGATTAGTGTACTCCTGGCTATGAATCCAGTCTATCATGCCAGGACGAAACACATAGAGGTACACTACCATTTCATCAGAGAGATGGTTCTTGCAGTTAGAGTTGATCTTATGCATGTAAAGACAGATGAACAAGTTGCGGATATCTTTACCAAGTCCTTGTGTAAAGATAAATTCTGTGGTTTTAGACAGCTACTTGGAGTACAGATGCTGTCTTGAGCTTGAGGGGGAGTGTTAGAATATCAAGCTCTTACATGTGCGTTTGACTGGGACACAGCTAGTCTAGCTAGATTAGTTAGGTACATTAAATAAGTCGGTTCTACTTCTGGTGTGAATGGTCTTTATGACATTAGGTTGTATATGCACTAAAGTGTGTGTTGAATGAATAATGAGAAGAATGGAGAGAGGAAGCATGTTGCTTCACTCTGTGTCTTGCTCACTACCTGCATCCCTGAAAGCTAACAAAGTCAGCCTAAAGGGTGTCTGTCCTACAGCCATCTTATAAGTTGTACGATAGGCCCACAAGGCCGCCATTAATTTGTTATCTCAGTCACTTCGTGATATGGATACCACCTTCGTAAGCACGTTGACTAGGATTTTATTCGTGGATTCTGCTTGGGCATTTGCTTGAGGGTAGTAGGGCGAGGACCTTCTATGAATGATTAGGAAGGTTGAGAGCAAGTGGGATATCACTTCATTAATGAAGTGCGTGCCCTGATCACTTACTAGTTCAATTGGACAACCAAAACGTGAAAGGACTTGCTCCCACAAGAACTTCGCAGTGGTTCTAGTGTCGTTCTTCCTAGTGGCTCTTGCCTCTGCCCACTTTGTCAGGTAATCACTTGCCACAATGATGTAGCGCGCCTGGGAGTACTATGTCGTAGGACTCACAGGTCCAATGAAGTCAATGCCCCATTTTTCGAAGGGCTGTCATGCTATCACAAGGGTCAAATCCATCTTATCCCTGCGCACAGGCACCTTAGTCCTTTGGCACTCATCGCAGTGTTTTACAAATTTAGCAGCATCACGGAATAGGGTGGGCCACCATAGTTGGGATTGTAGCACCTATTATGGGCTGTTGTATCCCCACTAAAGTGTCCTTTAGCTATTCCACCATGCACTTCTTTGAATACATCGTGCATCGCATGCTCACACACACATCTACACAACAAAGTGTCTTGTCCTAGCGTATAGAGTTGGCCGGCGATCAGTTGGTACGGCTGGATCTTTAAGATAAGTCTCCTTAGCTTGACTTTCTCAATAGGTCTCTCAGGTAGACCGTTCTCTAGCACTTGAACTACATCATCGGCCCAATATGGCATCAAATCGGCTCTAAACAAGTCTCTTTCACTAGACAGGCCAAAGAGATGAGCGTCCAATAGCTCGTCAGGTATGCCTTGTCTAGCAGCTTCTCCTGTGGGTATGCGGGACATGTGATCAGCCATGTAGTGCTGCTTTGCCTTACCTACAACCACAGAGAAATCGAATTCCAACAAGATAAGTAACCATCTAGCTATGCAACCTATAGCGCACGGCTTGTTCACGAGATAAAGCAAGGCTTGATGGTCAACAAAAAAGACAAAGGGGGTGGCCAACAGATAATGCCTAAATTTCTTTACAGCAAACACCATGGCTAACCCTTCCCTTTGTGGAGTGGAATAGTTTATCTTCTTTTCAGTGAGCTGCCTGCTGGCAAAACTCACAGGCTAACCCTTCTCTTTCTGGAGTGGAATAGTTCATCTCCATTTTAGTGAGCTGCCTCTGCTGGCAAAACTCACAGGGTAATCTAGGTTATGCTCACCAGGCTGGCATAGAACAGCTCCAATAGCAAACTTAGAGGCATCTATGTGTACATGAAACGTTATGCTCCAGTCTGGGGCTCGTAATATTGGTGCAGTGGTGAAAGCCTTCTTCAACTCTTCATATGCACATTGGCATTCCTCAATCCACTCGAATACGATTTGCAGCTTGTACAATGGTCTAGCAATTAGTGCATAATTTAGTACAAAGCCTCCATAGTATTCCGTATGGCCTAAGAAACACTAAACACCCTTGTAGTTAATGGGTGGTGGTAGGTCAACAATGGCCTTGACTTTTGAGAAGTCAATGGTAATGCCGTTCCTTGACACTACATGCCCTAGGATACATCTGTGCTTCACCCAAAACTGGCACTTTAAGGGGTTCAACGAGAGGTTGTATAACCGACATAGTTCAAAGACAGCTCTCAAAATTTCTAAGTGTTCAGCGCAACTAGAGTGTACGCATAAGTCGTCTAAGAACACCTCTAGCTCGCGTCTAAGCATATCCTTGAAGATGGTTCACATTAATCATTGAAAGGTCGCAGGTGCATTCATTAGCCCAAAGAGCATAATGATGTAGGTGAATATACCCCACTCCGTGGCAAAGGAAGTCTTGTGCCTGTCGTCAGGGGTACATTTGTACTTGATTATAGCCAAAAAAGCCATCCAGGAAGTTGTAGGCTTCTTTGCTGGCATTAACTTTCTTGTAATTCACACACACTCGAATTTTACCATTCTTTTTCATAATGATTACTATAGGTGATACCCAATCCGTGTGCTCAATCTCATATATAAATCCAGCCTTCATGAGCTTATTGATTTCCTCCTTCACTACATAGACATGTTTGGGATTCAAAGGGTAATGTTGTTGCTTTGTTGGCACCGCATCTGGAACCATTGGGATATTATGGGTCGCAACCCTAGGATCGACTCCTTTAAGTTCCTCCAAGGACCAGGCAAACACGTCGACATACTCTCATAGGAGAGCAACAAGTTTAGCCTCCTCATGCTTGGTCAAGTCGTTAGCAATGAACACAGGTCGAGGCTTCTTGCCTTCCCCTGCCAAGTTGACTTCCTTGACCTTGGCGGGTCCCTCAATTGGCTCATTAGTTTGCCCTTCTCTCTTTGCTCCTAGCAGAATCACCACTCTATCACCCTTCTTAAACTTTGTGAAGCGTTTGGGGAGATCCTGCGGCTTCTTTTACCTTTCTGCTTCTGAGTCCTTAGTTCGCTTCCTGGCCTCCTCCTTTAGCCGTCTACGCCTTAGGTGGACTGGCAAGTTCCCTTTGGTGCGTCTGACCTTAGAGGGTTGGGATATTTCGGGATCACTCTCCTTATTGACTTCTGACTCTGAGTTAAACTCACATCCCTCGCTTGAAGAAGGAGTTTTGCCAGGGGGTCGTAATTCAATAGGTGTATCCGTCTTAAGCACTAGAACTACCAATGGTTGCGCCACTTCTGCCTGCTTGTTATCCATGGCTCCTATGTGCTCCAACCAGGATCTATCGCACTCCATCCACATGACTCCTCTTTCATTACAGCCTGCCCTTTCCCTTCTAACCCTAGAGTCTGCCTTGATCTGTTCAATCGTTCTCCCTTCAATATCATATTCTATCGTGTCTAACTCTTCTTCACTCTCGTCTCCAATAGAGCAGCAGTCCTTGTACTCCTCATCATCAGAGTCTTGCCCCTCTAACTGCTCGTCATCCCCCAAGCTTTCCTCTCTAAACTTCTTTTCATCAGTGGCTAAAGCCCAATTGTATAATAGGTTTAGATCATGAATTTTGCTCCATTTCCACTGAGGCTTAGCCAAAAGATCACTTAGAGTTTTTAGATTGGCAGCCATGTTGCCTTTAAGTTTATCGGTCAGGTACTCTATGATTTCTTGAAGCTCAAGCTTGTTGGTGGGGATATGGAACGAGACCTGTTTCCTTGGGTTATGTGAGCTTCTTGCCATCATGCAGAGTGGCACACTGGGCTCCCTTGCTGGCATGCTTGGGGATCTAACAGCTTGCCTATATAGCTCTTCCTCATCTGAGAATGGTAGGTCAATGGTTGCTAAGACGTGCATCCAATCCCGCTCGTCCTCAGGGCAAGGGATGTACTTGGTCAATGACCCATAGGGTTTTCTTGCATGTGCATCACCTTTTAGCATGGTTGGATAGCATCAAGGTTGGCTGGGGTAGTCTTCCAAGTATCCATCTCAACCCTTACTGCTTCTGTTCTATCACCCAAGAAGATGAGATTGTTACCCCAATCTTAAATAACTCGAGCGTTCCTCATCCAAGTCGGCCTAGCAGTATGTCGTAGTCCACTCCCTTCATGACAATGAAGTTCACGGAAAACTGCATCCCTGCAACCTTCACTGGCCAGCTCTTTAGGACCCCGAATGGTCTGACCTTCATTTCGTTGGCCAATGACATTGAACCTAGCCTTTTCCATGAGTAGGTTTCCCTAGGCCTATAGATCTACGTGGCTCAAGACACTGACACCGACACCTATGTCTACGATTCCTTTGTCCTAGACGGAAGCCATCAACTAGTTTTGCCAACTTGCCCTCAGTACCCTTGGGGCTATTCGGTGTGGAGACCTTTGAAAGTGGGGACACGCCTATCCCACTACATGTCATGACACGAGCATAGACAAAATAGGCGGGCATCTCATTGCCTAGGCCAAGTAACCTGGATGCAGCCTCGTTGGGAAAGAAAAGCCAAAGGAGAAGGAGAAAGAGAACATATGCAAAGATTACCCTTAAGACTGAGAAAGCTACAACGCTAGTTATAGGAAAGAAGGTCACTGATGCAGAGGTAGAGACCTCAGCTCCTAAGACAACAAAACTAGGGAGTGCCAAGGTAGGGGAATACCCCCACCCCAAACGGCAACTCAAGGCTATAGCCAAAGTCATGGAGTGGGTCAAGGACGCCCAAGAACATCTTAAGGACGTAGAGCCCATACTGGAAGACCAAATTGAAGACCTCTCTAGTGTGAGTACACCCGTTTCACCGTCGCGACCTCAATCGGGGAACACACCCACACCACATGAGATGCCACAAAGGCAAGACCAGGAAGAAGCATGTCAGCAAGCTAACCAAGACATATGGCCAAAGAGTGCTAAGCAAGGAGAAAGGCAACCACCTAGCAACCTCCTCACCACTTTAGTAACCACGCTAGTAACCTTGAGCCTAGGAAATTCGCTTTGGCAGCACCCTTCCTTATGGCAAGAATTAAAGCACTGGGTGGAGGGAAAAGAGGAGCACATTGCCGCTGACTTGTAAGATCAAGACGCAGTCATCCAGATTCCAAGCCTAATGCTACACTTAGTTCCAAGGTCACTGCACGTCAATACTTTCTAGGAAGGCACTGAGATGCATGCAGTCTTACCTATCTTAGCCTTGGGGGATGTAACGGACAGTCAATAAATAGGTGTGTGATTCCACACTTGGTGCATCAAAGGTCAGCTTTGTCCTTGTTTGCATGTTTCCTTTCTAGGAAACGTGATGAAATATGGCCTGGATGACCGCAAGTCCAACATGAGATTAGATCTTGGCTTGGTCCTCCAAAGCCTCTGCCTCTTCCTCTACCTAGCGTCATCACCGGTGTTGGTCAGTAGTCCATCAGGACTGGATTGCCTTCCTCATCATAGGATATGTATGGGTTCATGTAGGTCTCCTCTTCACTAGGTTCTTCCACATAGTGAATATGAGCGTCACTCAGTGGATGGGCTACATAGGGCCCTAGTGGTCTGGATACGCCTGTTGGGTTCATCTCTAGCCTAGGAATGGCCGGTCTTGCATCATTTGGTGTTGGAAGCACCAATTGGGCTCCCCTGCCAAAGAGGTTAGGTGGCATGTTGCCTAAGTATGGAGGGTTGTATTGCTGCATATACAGAAATCTCCTTGGCAGTCTGCAATGTAATGCATCATGAGCGAACCTACCGCAATTCGAGCACGGCCTAGATCTAGGATCTTGGCACTTGGCTAGGAGGTGGTTACTACCACAGTGTATACACTGCACATGCTACCGCACAGATTTCCTCATCTGGTCTTATAATCGTACAAGCTCCATTCTCACCTCAGTCGGCTCTTGGCCTTGGTTAACACTCTTTCCCTTATCCTATATGCTAGAGTTCTCTCTCTCTCCTGAAACTGTTGACCGCTCTCGAACTCTCTGACTTGTACTATCCCGACTGGTGTTCCTCATGCTTCACTCCCTAAGCTGATCATCCACCCTTATTGCCTCTTCAAAGACTCTAGCTAACACATCTCGGTGTAGAGTGGAGTTACTAGACAAATCCTTGTAGAGATCCTCACTTTGAATTCCATTTATAAATACAGTAGACACAGCCTTCTCATTAGGTCACTCATTTGCAGGGATCCTCTTGAAGAGGCTACGCACATGAGTGACATAGTCCCTTACGTCTTCCTTTTCCCTCTAACTGACATTCATCAACCGGATGATGAGATTGTCAGAGTACCCTGCCTCGGAGAATCTCTTGATAAAGAGGTCCTTAAGATGGGAAAATTTCGTGCGCTCAGCTGTATCTAGACTAGTGTACCAAATTCTCCCCTTATCACCTAAGCACAAATCGAAAGCTTGAGAGTGTTGTGTAAGGTCCATGAGATTTTTTTGCTTCGCAAACTTGTTAAAATTGCTCCACAAAGTTATATGGGTCATTGCTAGGTTCACAATTGTCTAGCTGCTTTGCTACAATAGGGATTCTAGATTACCCCTTTGCCCCTTGCGTGACCCCTAATCCCGAGAGTAATGCGGTGGCTAAGGCTGTTGTGCTCTACTCAACGGATGTATTGTCCATGAGCCGCTTGGCCTATGAGTTCAGTCAATGATAAGTTAGGCTCTGTTGCTCGTTCTCTCTCTGTATTTGGCCCTACTTTGGCTGCACCAGCCAAGGCTAGGCCTCGTACATGTCTACATCTTGTTGGAGTTTCCTAGCCTTCTGCTTGTGGTTATAGGCAATTATGCTCTCTACTGCCTTTCTAATCGCCTTTCTTTCCTCTTTTAGGCTTGCTACCACTTCCTCTACTGGTCTGCCCTGAACTATCGTCCTAGTCAAGAAGTCGTACTCATTGACTAACTCCTGTACTAAGAATGGGAATTCTCCCAAGTCCAGTCCGCCTCGTGATCCTAACATTGCTCCCACTTCCAGCTCCACAAGGTCGTCGATCAATTTGAGTAGCTCCGGCAGTGTTTGACCCTCTATGTTGTCGCCTTCTAGATCTTCGTGTCCTCTTAAGGTCCTACTGATGGGGCTCTTAGGCACCCAACTATGTTTTGGGATCTTCTCCTAATAGTGGATTCCTTGATGTTATTATATCACCTGATGAGTTCCTTGTTATTGAAAGTAGTTGTCAATCTTATTCACAAGTTGTGCTTCGTGCTTTCTAGTGCTCAGTGCGAAAACATGTTTTTTTTTTCTTGTAGTGCACCTTTGGTGATAAAATCAAAAGTGAGGTGCGGATGTAGGAAATTCTCAATGCAAACTCCACTCTTCCCCTCACATTCGTAGCCTGATATGGCTCTAAGCGCAGGTTCTGGCTTATCTAAGGTCTTATTGAAAGTCCATGCTGCGTTCTCTATTCTGCTTCAGGGTTGGTTGGTTGGCTACTGAAAGTCAAGTCAAGTTCTAAATTCAGCCTGCTCAGTGTCTAGCTGTTTGGGGTGAATCCTTGGTTATCCTATCTGGTCTTTGGCTTCTAAGGGCTAAATTGGGTTTCCAAGGGGGGTCAGAGATGTGAACAGGGTGGCTAGGACTGTCAGGCAAGTTCAAAAACCCTCTATTTTAAGTTCTGGTGAAGAGAATCGGACCACTTCTCCGATTCTGGGAATCGGACAAGCTGGTCCAATTTTGAGACTCGAACAGGGTGGTCCGATTATGAAAATCGGATAGTCCGCTTTCTACTTTGGTCCGATTTCCCTAGTCAGAAAGGGGGGTTTGACTAATGCGATAGGACAAGTGGTCTGATTGTCGCGCTAGGACCAATGGTCCGATTCTCACACTAGGAAAAGTGGTTCAATCCTTGCATTTGGTTTGATTTTGAGACTGGGACACGTGCTTTGATTTTGGCACTGGGTTCGACTACTAGAATTGGATCGGACAGGGTGGTCCGATTCTCGCAGTCGAAGGGTCCAACTCCAAAAATCGGGTGGTCCGATTCTGGGAATCGGACCCAGATAACTTGGTCCGACTGCGTAGACGACAGCCCACGGGTTGTGCGCGATGACTCAAGCTCAGTGCCTACTCCATGGAATCATCCAGTGCCTTCCAGATAGGTGCAAAACACTACAAGGAAATGCCAGACTGGAATCAGTGTGGAGCATCGAACAGCACTCCAAGGATCTCCCTGCAGCTCTCTCTCTCTCTCTCTCTCTCTCTCTCTCCCTAGCTCTCAAGCTCACTCTCTCTCACAAAGAAGAATGTCAAATGTGGTCTTTCTTGGTTCCCTGGGCCTCTTATTTCCCCATCCCAGCCTATTGTAACCTCAGAAGCTAATCCCTCACACTCTTCCAAACCAGAAATTTGAATTTGTTCCCCTATTTTCCTGTTTCAAGCAGCAAACAGAACCCTTTCTGTTTTCCTTCTTTTTTCTATCATAATCTTAACCTAATGCAACAAAAATAAAAAACAAAGATGGAGATGGATGGTCCTACTCTAATATTCAACAACAAATCAAAATACTTACTTGCTCCAAGGATTACAACCTCCTAAATCTCCTAACTATCTCGAGCACCGGTTTGGGCTGCAAACCCTACTTCTATGCTCGATTCGATGCGCGCGGCACTCGAGGCTCAATTTTGTCGGTCCCGGCGACAGAACCAAAATGAAGGGGAGCTACGGAGCTCTACCCCGAGACCTACAAACTGCTTATTGATCAAGTGTTTCAAGCCAAGCGGCCACGGCTATCTCTCACATAGCCGACGTGCAATGCCTACCTTACGGGTGTAGTGAGCTTACCTTGATGCTCGATCGAGTTCCCTCCTCTCTCTTGCACTCCGGTAGCTCCATGATCCTTGCGGTAAGCTTAAGCAACCTCAAGCCCTCTCCGTCAAGCTCCATCCTCCATAGCCGCCCGAGAAAAGAGAAGAGAAGAGAAGAAGAGAAGATGAAGAGAGAAGATGGGGAGCTTCTTCTCCACGATCCCTCACTCTCACACACTCACTCCCTCACACTTCCTCAATCCCTCACTCAAGCACAAGCAAGAAGGCAAGAAACAAGAAAAGAAGAAGAATAAGCTTTGGCCACACACAAGAATGATCTTCTCATTCACTTTTGAACTTTATATGCATGCTCTATTTTTTGGGCGGTCATCCCCACTTTCTACATGGCCGGCCATTAGCCTATAGACCCTCTTTTCCTATTTCCCACTATTCTAACTTATCCCATTCCCAACTAGTGCATACAATTTGCACAGGAGTGAGTTTGGCACTCTTTTACAAGGATTCATGAGCGCTTTCAAAATTAATGGTGCGCTTTTACTCTTTTCTTTTCTCGAGGCGACATTGAGGCCTTCTGGAGAGGTCGTCATTCAAATTTTTCAGGGTCTGACTTCCATCCGGGGTGCCTTTTCCTTCCTTTGTCATGTGTCCTTTCGGTTATCTCCTTTTTCCATTTTCCCGCTCCTCTGTGTTGTGGTAAACATGTGGGGACTAAGGGCTTGATTTCAACAAAGCAGCACATTGTTAAATGATATGTTGTATGAGGGTTTGATTTCAGTAGAGCAGCACGTTGTTAAATGATATGTTGTATGATTATATTGTATAAGGCCAAGAGGGCCATTTCTTTTGGCATGAAATGCTTTATTTCTTTGGGCCAAGTGGACCATGTGTTTGTTTGGTGCATGTAAATTTCATAGTTTTCTGGTTTAGTGTTGCACAAGACAAGTTTGAAGAAGTGCATGGAGGGAGCCTCTTGTTGCGCATAAGCTTCTTGTGGCCAACTTCAAGTGTTATTCTTCCTTTTTGAGCTTTTTACCCCCCCATAATTTGAATATATATGTGTTTGTGGATAATTTTCTTCTTTTGGGACTAGGAAGTCAAGGCATGAAGTCTTAGGGTTGGGTTTGATATATTTGGGGGAGGTTTGAGTAGTTGTTTGCCTCCTCTAAAGGCATTGTTAGGCATTTTAAAGATCCGTTTTGACGCAGTCCTTAGTGACCCGGTCTTGCTAGCTTATTAGTAGCTATTTCTAAGATATTTTGTTGGTTGTGAGGCAGCTAGGGAATCCTGTAAAAAATAAATACTAAAAATTATAAACATATTTGGAAAACCTAGTATACAGAGGTGTGTAAAAAGGCATTCTAACCCCTGAAAAAAGAAAAGAGAGAAAGAAATTTTCCAAGATAAGATAATCATTGCCTTACAAAGTCCTAGTGAATTTATGGGAATGAGTCCAAAACCAGGACCGCCAATGCCTTGTCTTCCTAGGGGTGACATTAAGCTAGAAGGAAAAATAAATAAGGATGGTTGGATCGAAAATAAAAGTGAGCGAAATAAAAAAGGATTCATTGTCACCTTGTGAGAGCTTGGTAGGTTCTTTGGTATTAAGATAGGACCCAAGACTGATGCCCTATTCTCCTTGGGTCACAATACACTAAGCTCCCTTCTTTTACATGCATGAGTATCAAGTCTTGATGTATAAAAAAGTGATAAGTGAAAAATATATGAAAATAAAAGAGTAGGCTATAGGAGTCCTCACCTAGTAGGAGTTTCTAGTCCAATTATCCTAGGTTAGGTAGGTAGGCTAGACTACCACTTAGGATGATTCATTTAATAGTTCTTTTAGCCATTCTGTGTTGAAGCAATTGGTTAGCGACTAGATCTAGATTTTTGTTAAATTATGCTTAGCCTATCTCTCATGGATCTTCATGCCTTGATTCTATCAGGGGGTAGGGTGAAAGTTGTATGTGTTTTGATGTGTATGTTTATTTGTAGAAGCTTGATGCTCTTTATGGTTTCTGTACATGTAGATCAGGTTGTGGATTCGACATGTTGAGTCACTCTATCCCATGGTCGCCCCAATGAGAGAAAGATTTTGAGGCTAGAGAAGTGGAAAACATGTGGCAACATTTATCAATTCAAGGCAAAAATAGAGGCTTACTGGAAGCAATGGTTGCAAACTTTACCATTTTAAGAGGATTTCAAATCTCTTTGGAATGGAAGCTAGACTTTGGGGCCAAAGAAGCAGAAAACATGTTGTAAAATTTATCAATTTAGGGCAAAAATAGAAGCTCACTGGAAGCGATATATGCCATTTTAAGTGGCTTTCAAATCACTTTGGAATCAGATCTCCTAGAAATTGTAGATTTTTATACATTTTTTGAGCAACCAAATCGATGGTAATAAGTGTTACGCAATATAAAACTCTGAAATGGGTTGGTAGAAACTTTTAGACCTCAAGTTGGTCATAGAACACGCAAATTAGGAGTGCCCAAGCAGGAGGGCCAAAGGTGGATTTGAAAAGGAAAGGGAAAAAGGGCATGACTCTTGGGGGGACCCTTCTCCCCACAAAAAAATCTCACACAAGGGGGAGGGGGAGGACATTTTTTTTCATGGTAAAAAAACAATGAAGAGGCGTTTGCATGGAGTGATGCCATTTTGAGGGGGGAGGCTAGAGAGCTAAAGAACAAGCCTATAAACTAAATGAATCAGCCTTCCCCTATAGTTATTCACTTCCCCTTGCCAGTCTTTGCATTGCAAATGATGGCATGCATGTGGAGATCCAATTTCAATATTTCTCTCTTCTCCCTCTCTCTCCCCCTATAGGCAATTCATGTAGCAATTCTCGAGAGAAGAGCTAAGATGGAGACTTTTAGAGAGTTTTGAGGATCTCATGCAAAAAGAAGGGCTCTCGAATTCACACCGCATGCAATCATATTTTTCAAGCAGCAAACATCACTCAATATGGGAGAAGGGAAGAAAGAGCAATCAAAGAGAGTTCTGACTAGATGTCCTAAAGTCTTATCCCCTTTTGGAACCAACACAACCATCAAGTTTGACATCTGAATAGCAAAGTAGAAGCTAGTGTTTAGTGTGAGTTTTTGGGTATATAACACAGTAAAATATGACATGGTGAAGGGGAGATTCATTATAAATAGATTTTCTTAATCAAGGATTGGTTTTGGGATACTTGGAGCCTCTATTCTCTTTCATCTGTATTGTTTCATCTCTTTTTGGTCTCTACTCTATGTAATTTCTATCTCAACTCTACTCTCATACAAGAATCTACCTAATCTCTTACCACCATTAATCTTTGCTTAAGAATCTCTCTAACATCATATACATCTATCCATCCATCACTACTCTTATTCACTTCCACAGCCAAATATCAAGTGTCTTCCTGACATACATATAGATTATCTTGACAATAGATGGTTTGGTGGTAGAGAGCTATTGCTAACTTTCAGGAATTTGATATAGTAAGTTCTCTTTGTGGGATCAAGTCTAATGTTAACCTCCTCCAGTTAATTAAATTATCCTTGAGAGTACATAAGGAGTTCAAGAAAATCCTTTGTACATGATATATTGTCAAACCCTTAGGTATAGTGAGTATTAGTGATCATTGGTTTAAGCATGCCAAAAAACATTAACCAAGTGTGCCAACATGTATTGATGGTATATTGGTGGACCATGCCATTGTAAATACAAGATCCTCTATTAACATTATGAGCCCAAAATTGATGGAGAGGCCAAAATTAGAGATCCAAAAAGATGTCTTCATAATTCTAGGGATGACTGATGATAGTTTAAGACAACTGGAAGGTTGTATTACTAAAGTCCATGTATTCGTTGCTAATGTCAAATACATTTTAGACTTTAGAGTCATTAGGTTTATAAGGTGACCAAACTACCAACTGCTATTAGGAAGGATGTGGATCTTGCAATCCAACTAGAAAGTTAGCATGCTAATTGGTCATGTGATCTTTGAAAGAGTTGCAAGATGAGTTATAATTGATGCTTATTCAGAATCAACTCAAAGCAAGAGAGTACCCATATTCTCAAAGGAATTGGATGTTGATGGGAGCTCATGCTCAACCGCCATGACCCATGAATCACTTATTCTTTCAAGTGTTTCAAGCCGAGCACTAGTGACTACCTCTCACATAGCTGACACACTATCTCCCTCTACGAATGTAGTGAGCTTACCTCGATGCCCAATTGAGTAACCTCCTTCCTGGTGCACACCAGTAGCTCCACAATTCATGATGCAAGCTCAAGCAACCTCAAACCCTCTCCTTCAAGCTCCATCCTCCATAGTCATGCAAGAGAAGAGAAGAAGAAGAGAGGAGTTGGTGGGAGCTTCTCCATCCCAGTCCCTCACCCTCACATACTCACTCTCTTGCTCACTCACTCACAGTCCCTCACTCAAGCACAAGCAAGAATGTAAGAAGAAAAAGAATAATAAGAAGAAGAGCTTTTGCTACACACCAAAGAATGAGCTTCTCATTCACTTTTTGAGTTTATATACAAAACCCTTATCCCTTTGGGCACCCATCCCCTTTTTTACATGACCGGCCATTGTGGCAAGGTCCTATTTTCCATTTCCTTCTAGTTTCCCTTTCTCTTTACCAATGTCTATCTACCATTTACAATTTGCACAGGAGGGAGCCTAGCGCTCTTTTACAAAAGTTTTATGGGTGCCTTGCATTTAAAAATGTGCTTTTGTCTTTGACTTAGCTTTTGAGGCCGCCCTTGTGCTTTTGGCCATTTCCCTTCTTGCTCTTCTTCCTTTGTGTCTGCATTCACTACAAGGGAATGGGACAATAGCGATAGTCATTTGCAACGCAAAAAAGTGGTGTCGCTAAAAGTATCACTAGATATTGAAATGGCGCCCCTAGGTTGAATTATCTAATTTCATGGGGCTAGAAAGTTTGCCACCTTAGCTTTGTGGTCAACTGATAAGGTAGGGAGAGTGCTCATTATGGTGGAAAGATGCCTTATAAAGTAGCAGGCTATAGAAAAGTCGTTTGAGAGAATTGCATTTTCATCTTGAATGGCATAAATGGTTTCCTTTTTCAATTTCACTTTCAAGATTTGAAAAAAGAGAAATCAGAGCATCCCCTTTGATGTCCCACTTTGCCTTCAGGGACCATGCATCCATTGACCTTTTACTTCTCTTGCACTGTGATGTAGTCTTTTGCAATAGATAGAGATGAAACAAGATAATGATCAGTAGGTATAAGCTTAAGAGCATTTAACCAAATTGCCTTGCATTTAGGAGATAAAGCAAGATTCCTCCTCCTCCTTCTTGCTTGTGTGATCCCATGCTTCTTTGAGAACCACATGACTGCATCAATGCACTTTTGGAGCCTTAGGGAGGGGGTGAGCTCACACTACTTGGAACTATTCCATGCATTCTAGACCCCTTCCAAGATAATCTTTGTTATAAAGAAAATATGTGTTTAACTAGAAGAGGGGTGGGCCATAACACTAAGATTGAGTCAGAGATGAGCCTCATAGTAGCTTCCATTGAATAATGATAAAAGTGGAACCATTCTGTGAGCACTCTAAACTTTGAATTAGGGCCTACAAGCCCCCTTGGCTCACATAAGCTCAATCAAGTCTAGCCACTCTCCAAGCTTCCCCACTCTGCTTATCATGCTAAGTGAATCCAAATCAACCTGATCATCACTAACCATAATTTTGAAACCCACTAGCTCATGTACATAGGAGAAAAGTTCCCAAGCTTGCCTTGCTTCATTAACCATTGACCTTGATCCATGTGACCTCTCTGCTTCCACTTTTGTCCTATTCCAATGCCCTAAGAGAAAGGAGAATTCATGGGAAAGCAATGCTCTTAGAGTAATCCACTTGACCATTTTGGTTTGTTGAAGAGTTGGGGGCACATGAAAACTATTGTAATTTCATTAGTGCTAATTAGAAGAGTTAATGCTATGAAGGAGCCTTCATCATCTTTCCACCTCATTTTGGGTTAGAGTTCTTCTTTAACAAACTTCCAAGTGCCCCCTTGCTTCATGTACATGACACAGAAAAAATGACATATGAGGAGGCCTCCATCTTTAGCTCTTCATCTCCCAATTTAATTTTTTGAACCGCTAGCACATCTAGCTTCCTTCTTCTCAAAAGGTATTTACATATAGCTTACTTAGGCAATGAACACATGCCTTGAATGTTCCAAGTGACGAGGGAGATTTTCCTTCAATGTTTAGTTGTAGAATATGAGTTTTTTCATCTTTATCATTAGAGAGGCATAAATATTGCAATCAACCAAACACAGACAAGTAAGCTTTTTGAGAGAAATCTTACCCTTGGAAGGCTCACTTTTATAACCAAATTTGGGAGTTTAAGCATTTTATTTAGTCTTCTTGCTTGCCATCTTCTTCTAATGATTGGAGGACTTTGGTTTGTTGATAGTCTTTGGCTCTTTGCTAGAGGGTGGTTGCGATATCTTTGTTGTAGGGGACAATTGGGGAGGCACTAAGAAGTGAGCTTGATTAGTAGCTATCAGGACCAACTTGGGCTATTGCTTGAGGAGTTGTGGATGGCTCTTCTATGTTTCTAGTCTTCTCCTTAGTTGCCCGTTTGGAGAGTGCTCACACTCAACCGCCAAGACCCACGGACCGCTCATTGTTTCAAGTGTTTCAAGCAAGCTCTAATGGCTATCTCTCACCTAGCCGACGTGCCTTTGAACCCACGAGTGTAGTGAGCTTACATCAATGTTGAAATGAGTTGCCTCCTCCCTCGCACACACCGGTAGCTCCATGATCCTAGATGCTAGCTCAAGCATCCTCAAGCCTCCTCCATCGAGCTCCATCCACCATAGCCACACGCGCACCAGAAAAGAGAAGAGAAGAGAAGAAGAGAAGAGGAGATGGTGAAGAACTTCATTCACCCTCTCGATCCCTCACTCCCACACACTTACTCCCTCACACTCTCACACTCCCTCTCTCAAGAGCACGCACACAAGCAACGTGAAGAGAAGAAGAGAGGACTCTTGTTAGCCACGCACCAAAGAATGAGCTTCCATTCACTTTTTGAACTTTATATACAAGCCATAAAATCCCATGGGCACCCATCCCTTTTTACATGACCGGCCATTGTGGCAAGGTCCTTTTTCCTATTTTCTTCTTCTTGCCTCATGCCTTAAGCCTACACCCATCTATTCTTTACAAATGGCATAGGAGGGAGCCTGGCACTCTTTTACAAGAGTTTTTAGAGTTTTTAGAGTTTTTTGAGGCACCTTCCATTTAAATTTGCACTTTTTGCATCAACTTAGCTTTAGGGGCCGCCTCTATGCCTTTGCTCTTTTTCTATCATTTTTCCGCTCTTTGCTTTATATTTTCGCCATCTTGAATTGAGGTTAACATTACCCCCCTCCGAGATGGGTGCCAGTCCCATGGCACTTCGAGCTCTTTGTTGTGGAAGGGTGGGTTCTGGGCAAGTGGCTAGTGGGGTGATGATAGAGCCACATGTGAACTCCGTTGATTGGGAAGCTTTGGTAATGATTTGGATGGAGAATCCAAGGTATGTCGAGTGGATGATGTGGACCTTCAAAGTTGGTGGTTTTGCAGCATCTTGTTGTACCTGAAAGGAGAAAGTGCTCTACCTAAGGGGAGTGTCTACCTCACCGTGCAGTGCTCTGTGCTCATGCTGGTGGAACGGGGAGTTGGATCTAACCACAGGTAAGCCTAGGTGATGTCCCACACTTGAGGACCCCGTTCATGCGAAGGAAGGTGTGGTATGTGTAGCTTAGGGTGACAGGTCTAACCATAGGTGACTATTACCTCCCTAGGTATGTCCTACCCTTGAGGTGCCCTAAGCGTGAAGTGCAGAGTCAAAAAGGGCTAAGGCATTAGGAACAGAGTTGGGCGACCGAGGCCACCGGATGTGCCTAACTTGAGGACCCCTAGGTGCAATGACTATGAGCTATGTGCCACGAATTGTGTTTAGACGTGTCGTGTTCTCCTTTCATTGTTATTTGTTTACTGTCTTTATGTTTGGCCTTCTCTTTTCTTTTCTTTACTTTTTTTTTTGCTTGCTGAGTTACATGATTCAGATAGTAGCTAATTGCTAGTTATCATCATCAGAATGTGGTGGGGAAGGGGATTTAATGGAGTGACTCAAAAATTTCCATCTCTACATGTAACCTTTAAGATTCAAGCGGACATGGAGAGAGGTGGTGGAGAGGAATGGGTGGTTACAATGGGTGAATTGGCCGTCACTCATATCCTCGAGAATAGCTAGGCAGAAGGAAGGTAGAAGGATGGCTTGCATCATTAGGCGAGTCACTACGCAGCTATCTATGGCGTTAGGATAAAAAAAGAGTGGGAAGAGACCACGTTCTGCCGGGGTGGGATCCTGCTTAAGTAAGATTTTTAATAGCCTAAGGTAGTTGCATGTGGTAATGAAGGTGGGATCGGGACAAGAGGAGAAGTCAGCAATGAAGCGGGTCATGGTAGCATCTAGGTTGTCTGAGCTGAAAGTGAGGGCTTGTGCTAAGGTAGTAGTGTGGGGGTTATATATGATGGGGAAGTCATAGCAACCATGGGTGTTTGTATCAAAATCTATTCCTACCCTACGAGGATACGCCATGAAGTTAGGGTTGTTTCTCTCAGAGGGAAGGGTATTACAAAAATCCATCCAGAAGAACTCATTGTCATCGCAAATGCGTCTCCACCACAATGGCTAGCACTCGTATCCGGGCATAGACCGAGGCACTTCAAAAACCTTATTTTGCCAATACTCCGCATCCTCGATGCCCCAAAGGGTGGGATTTTTCTCTCTTTTTCCTAGCCATTGTTGGCCTAGCTGACTTCCAATGCTAATCACCTCTTCCACTACTTTCAGGGGAAGGACTTTGCGCAGGCCGTTGGGGAGGAGGAAGCTAAAGTTAAAAGGTTGTTTCTCTTTTTCTTGTCTCTCCAAGACTGCGAGTTCTGCATGGAAGCTGGCCAGCAGGTCACCTAGGCATGGTGGAAGAGGTGCAGATAGTTGTGCCATAGGTTTGGCCCTCAATCTCTGTTTGGCTTTTTCCACCATTTTCTTTCTCTTTTCCCTCGGGGCGGTTTTTCTTTCTGTGGATGTGTCTGTTGACTGCTGTTATTCTTTAGAGTTGGGTGAAGGGGGTTGTGGGATCACTTCTTCTTCGAATCTGCCCATGTCAAATTGTAGTTCAGCTTCACCCCTTTAGCGATCCTCTTGTTGTACCTCCTCTACAAACCTCAATGCATCAATCTCCTGGGGGGTTAGGCCATCCAACAACAGGTACTTGCGTTGTTCATCAAGGCTCAACCTAACTGCAATGGATTGTGGTGGCATGTGTAGCCCTGCTTGGAGAGCTCTGCGTGCTATGCTCAGCTTCTTCTTTACCGCCTTAAGGGACTCCCCTTCCTTCGTGTGAGTGGCATCCATCATAGTATTCAGGACAGCTCGTTGTTGAGTATTGAAGCCCATTTGGGCTGCCTTTGCTCTGCTTTCTGTTAGGACTTTCTCTTTTTCCATAAGAGCCAGGCGACGTGCCAAGGTCTTCACTCTTCATTCATTTTGGCATGCCCACTCTTCGGCTCTCTTTTTCATCTCCTCCGTACTTTCTCCTTGTCTTTGTACTAGGGCCATCAGTCTATGCTCCTGGTCTTCCAATTTCTTGCTCATTCTCCCTTGCTCTTTTCTTTCAAGGCTCAACTTTTCCGTCATAATTTCCATCTCTTGCTCATTCTCCCTTGCTCTTTTCTTTCAAGGCTCAACTTTTCTGTCATAATTCCCATCTCTCTGTGGTGTTGATCCTCTTCTTGCTTCCTTTATTCTTCCCTTGCGGCAAACTCTTCCATGTCTCGTTCGATCCGATCTGTTTTTGTTGCCAAATCCTCATGTTGCATGATTAAAAGTTTATATTCTCTGTGTATTTTCACTAGGTCTTGATTTTCATCTTCGAGCTGTTGCCGCCAACTTTCCTCCTTGTCATCTTTGGCCTTTAGTTCATGTTTTAGATCAAAGATCTCCTTTTGTTGCATAGCCATTTGCCTTGTCTTTTCAAGTTGGAAGGTTGCCACCGACTCCTTTTATGCTTCCAACTCGGCCATTGCTATCTTTCTTTCCTCCTTTGCCTTCTCTAGCTGAGAGAGCAATTCAACAACATATTCATCATAGTTTGCTAGTGGTGTCATAGTAGTAGGGATTGGAGTGGTTGAAGCTTCCACCTTTTGGCATTTCGGATCCTGCCTAGACTCAGCATCTGTGGCCGGTCTTTTCTACCCAATGGCCATAGTATCTACACTCTTTCCTTGGGCTAGTTCCTTATTAATGAAGTACTGCATCCAGGCCACAAAATTGTTTACATCAGCGCTAGCCAGGATGCTTGGAGTGAGAGTGGTTGCTTCGCTGGTGGGCACCAAGAGGGGCAGGATGGGATGGATGGGAGCCTTGCCCTTGCCTTCAATGACCACATGCGGTATGACTTCGCGTACATGAGTGCTTGATCCAAGACCCTCATCCCTGGGTGGACTTAAAGCCCCTAGGTCATCGAGTTGGCTTTGCTATTCTATGGACCAATGAGTTGCTTCGGCCATGTCTTCCTCCTCCTTTCTCAACTCTACCTCCTTTTTCTCTCTCTCTCTTCCTCTGTTTTCCTTGATTCTTCTGCCAGCTTTTCAGCTTCTTCCTTCTCTTTCTTCTTTGTCTCCTCAACCTCTTTTAGGGATTCCCTTTTGGCTTTCTCTAGATCTTCTTTTTTCTTCTTCCTGCCCTCATGTTGTTTCTTCTTCCGAGCTGTCTTTTTAGTGGGATTCTTTTCTTTTTTCCTTCTAGATTAAGCCTCCTGATTTTCCTTCCTTGTCTCAGTTTCTGTCTTTCGCTTGATGGATCTTTCTCGTGGTGGATCGGCGACCTCTCTGGATTCTCATCCTCTCCTTCTCCTTGCTGAGCTTCTTTTACAACCTCCTAGATGATGGCTATCAGCACACTTCCATATCCGATGAAAGAGGCTTTCGAGGAAGGTTTCTTTCTCTCAGTACTTTTAGAGGCTAAGGACTCTCCGTTTGCCAAGGCTAGTGCTTTGGCTACTTGGCCTATAGTCTTACGCACGTAGCCATTTCAATCTACCTCATCCAAGGTGTGGGCTGCCACATTCTCTAGCACAGGCACACTAATTCAGGGTATGAGGGAGTTATAGCGCTGGCTGGAGAAGAGTGAGTGCACCGATTTTGCATGCATGCGGGCCTTAGCATCAGGGATATCCTGTATGCTAATGCCGTCATTTGTCAAAACATCCTCCCTCTTCATCTTTAGCATAGCATACACATCTCACTTATGTTTATTCTCCACCTTAGGTTCTAACCCCAATGCCTTCTCCACTAAGGTCTGGTTCAATGGCACCTGCACATGTTTAGCATTCTCCCCTGTTCCCACAATCACCATTTTGCATTCTTGATCGGGGTTGTATGTTCTCAAAAATTCAACACACGTTGTGTGGTCAGGCTCTTGCGCAAACTTCTCTAGGTACTTCAAGGGGTTACACTGTTCCACCACTCTCCTTGCGGCCTCCTCCTTGGCTACACCTCCTCGAGGTTATGGATACTCTGGAATTTCAGCTGATTATAAGCATGGTTTTCTAAGTTGGTGCCATACTACGTCCTCTCCTCCTCCGTGAAAGGGAGTCGGTGAGCACGATCTTGCTGCGACATCTTTCGTTCCTGTCATGAACCATGATTTGCATTGCTGCTTTCAAGACAATTGTTTGTTGAAAAGAAAGACTTCATGTTTGTTGAATGAAAATATTGAAGCTCCAAAATAAACTTTCCTTTCAGAATTTTCACCCTTTATTTCAAAATTTTTGTGACATTTTTCCTCAATCACAAGTTAACATGTTTCTTTCCTTTCTGCGTTCAAGTGTAGACTGAGGTTTTCACAGCGGTGTGTTTTTTCTTATGTGTTTATGCATTTTCTTGATTTTGATTGGTTCTGATTTAACTCACCTTACCCCCTCCCCTTCCGGATTTGAGAAGAATCCATTGAAGGTTAGTAGGCCGAGGGCATTCAGCGTACGTGTTGAGTGTTTACCTTCGCATGAGCCAAGCATAGAAATCTAGATTGTACTCCAACTGAGCTTCGTAGTCCAGATCAAAGGGTCAACTGCCTACGTGGAAGTTGCAGAAATCAACATGGCTAGCAATATGTAACTCTTCCTTGGTCAAGAGGCAATCAAGGTAAGGGTGTCCTTGGATGTGCTCTTCCATGGGTCGGCCACAAATAGTTGTTAATACCCTATACGAGGTTGGAGCAACATAAGTTGGGTCATACTCCAATGTCTTGATTGTGCGTCGCTGCTCAGCATTGGTCATTATTTGGCATCCTTCAAGTCCCCATTACAATCGAAGAGCGTACCAATTTCGTAAGAACGAGGATTTGGTTTCAGCAAGCTGTTTCAACTCCTCGATTTCTTGGTTAGTGATAGCAGAAGTAGCTTGCTTATCGTATGACGTAATGAGACGTTGTTTGATGGCTTGCACTCTAGATATCTCAGTGCTGAGCAACTTTGTAGTTGAGTGGGTGTGCTTTGACGAATGTGAATTCAAATGTGTCCCATGAATAAGGCATCGTACGAACTTTGGTTGCTAAGGGCTCTTGCAACAGGTCTAAGTCCAAGCGGTCATAGCTCAGAGCCAGCGACATGAATGTGACGTCTAAGCATCTAAGACAAGCAATCACGTCATCCCCTATGTCTTCGGCTAGATCTGCCAGTGTCAAGAATGATTTCTGCTCATAGGAGGGTCTAAGGCCTGCGGGTGGTTGGGGTTTGACAGAACTAGAGAGTTTGGCAACAGATGGTTGCAGTTTCGGTTATTCTTGAGATTGCAGTTGGGTCCCTTGCACAACGGTCTGGGATTGGACTACTAATGGGACACTGCTACTTGTGGATGTGGCTTCCAGAGTCATGGTAGATTTACGTGGTATTGGTTTGGGAGTAGCAGGTTGAGATTTGGGTCGATAGACTTGGTCGGTCTTCATGGGCATAATCAGTTGTGAGTCTATGGGCTTGGTGTCTTGAGGCTTATGTAGCTTTAGGCCTTGACACGTTGTATGGCTGGGTATGGTTAAGCATGAGGGCAGTGTTTGATCAGTGCCTTTGGCCATTTTAGCCTTAGGGATCCATATCCAGGCATTACCCTCATAATAGCATTGCGCTTGCAATAGTGTCTTAGGAACCCATCACGGCTTGACCCGTACGTCGCTATCTGTAGCTTTGTCTTGGCCTCTTAGGTTTTGAAATTGTGTTCTTAGCCTTGCAAAGGTGTGGTCGATTGCTCCTTAGTGGCAGGCTTTGATGTTTAGGTACCCATATGAATTGGGGGTCATGACCATTGGCTTTGGCCTTAGCAGGTTGCTAGCGTAGAGGCTTGGTGGGTTGCAACAAGTCACAATCCCCCTCCTTAGACTTGGATGCATATGTTTCTACCGATGGCTTTGCGGATCTCGTAGGAGTCGCGTAGCCCTTGCTGAAAGCTGTTACTATGCAGACATTGCCAATGGCTAGGTGGATACGCTGCGACTCATAATCGACATTGTCGTGAGCTTGCTTTTTAAAGGTTTGACAGCAGCGACTCCATGCCTGCATCTTTAGTGTTAGGCAATACATAAAAGATCATTGGTATGCTCTTAGACTTGATAGAAATTGCGGCCCTGCACTTCCCTAGGAGTGCGTATGATTGGCCCCCATATGGGCTTAGTTTGGCAGTAGTGGGATGTAATTGTGGTTTGCCAATGTGGGTCCAATGACCGTGGGTTAAGACATTGAAGTTTGCTCCCTCATCTATCAAGGCATTGAAAGTGCATGCCTGCTTGGCAGTGACCTGATGCCAAGGTAAGCAGGTTCTACGGCTTCCTCATTTTCATCATCAATCTCCATGATTGTGGCTACTCATACCTTGACAGGGGATTCTAACATTGGTGGTTCATGAAGAGGATGCGTGGGAGGGTAGTACTTCTTGATTCGACTGCCATTAAAGCCTATGCCCTCGCCTTCCACAGTCTCGAGTTCAACATTACCAGTTTGGCTGATGGCACAAACCTTGAAAGGCCCTAGACCTTTAAAATTCATTTTCTATTTATGCCCCTTAACGGAGTACAAGAGCACTAAGTCTCCATGTTCAAAGTCGTGCTGCTTGACATGCTTGTCAAACCAGCTTTTGTGTTGTGCTTTCTCGCATATGAGCACATGGGTAGCTAGAAGTCAAGTTTTCGAGAGGCGTTTGAGTTCAATTAGATGTTCCATCCATGCCTCCTTCCCTTCCCATCATTTGTGAAGTGTGATCCTCAAGCTAGGAACGAAGAACTCTACAAGTAGAATTGCTTCAATTCCATAGGTCAACCTAAAAGGCGTCTAGTCTACAGCCATTTTATAGGCTGTGCGATAAGCCCACAAGGCTGCCCCATCAACTTGTTATCCCAGTCAGTACGTGAAGCAAAGACTACCTTGGTCAAGACGTTTAGTAGAATTTTATTTGTGGATTCCACCTGGTCGTTTGCCTAAGGGTAGTATGGCGAGGATTTTCGATGGATAATTAGAAAGGTGGATAGAAGATACACAATCACTTCATTAATGAAGTGTGTGCCCTGATCGCTAACCAATTCAATGGGGCAACCGAATCGTGAGATTACTTGCTCCCATACGAACTTGGCAATCATTCTAGCATCATTCTTTCTCGTAGCTCTTACTTTTGTCCTTTTCATTAGATAGTCAGTGGCTACAATGATGTACTTGGCTTGCAAGTATTGTGCCACAGGACCAATGGGTCCTACGAGGTCAATTCTCCATTTTTTGAAGGGTTGTCGTGCAATTAGTGGGGTTAGCTCCATCTGATTCTTGTGAATCGGGACCTTTGTCTGCTGCACTCATCACAGTGCTTAACGAATCATGCTGCATCATGAAAAAGCATGGGCCACCATAGTTGAGACTGCAACACTTTGCAAGCTATTGTATCTTTGCTAAAGTGTCCTCCAGCAATTCCGATGTGCGCTTCTGAGAGCGCATCGTGTATCTCATGCTCGCATATGCATCTACGCAACAATCCGTCTTGCCCTAGCATATATAGTTGGCCTGCTATCAAGTAATAGGGTTGGATCTTGAGGATAAGTTACCTAAGTCAAGGTTTCTCCATCGGTCATTCAGGTAGTCCATGCTCAAGCACTTGGACTATGTCGTCTATCCAATATGGCATCAAGTCGGCTGGAAATAAATCTCTCTCACTAGATAGGCTAAACAAGTGCACGTCTGGCAACTCATCGGCGATGCCTTGTCCAGCCGCCTCTCTCGTGGGGATGCGTGACATGTGGTCGGCCATGTAGTGCTGCTTTCCCTTTCGTACAACCATGGAGAAGTCAAATTCTAAAAGGAGAAGGAGCCATCGAGCTATGCATCTTGTAGCACAAGGTTTGTTTACTAAATATAGCTAGGCTTGATGGTCCACAAAGAAAGTGAAAGGCATGGCTAATCAATAATGCCGAAATTTCTTCACGGCAAATGACATGGCTAGACCTTCTCTTTCTGTCATCGAGTAGTTCATCTCAGTCTCAGTGAGTTGTCTACTAGCAAAGCTCACTAGATAGTCGAGATTGTGTTCACCAGGTTGGCACAACACTGCCCCCATAGCGAATTTCAAAGCATCAATATGCACGTGGAAGGTAATGGTTCAATTTGGGGCTCGTAGAATCGGTGTTATGGTCAGAGCCTTTTTCAATTCCTCATATGCATTCTTCAGTCCATTTGAATATAATCAACAGTTTGTATAGAGGTAGAGTAATCAATGCATAATTCAACACAAACCGCCAATAATACCCAGTATGACCTAAGAAGCATTGAACTCCTTTATAGTTGGTTGGAGGTGGAAGATCAACAATAATCATGACCTTCGAAAAGTCCGTGGCAATGCCATTCTTCAACACCACATGCCCTAGGATGCATTCGTGCTTTATCCAGAACTGGCACTTTAACGGATTCAGAGAGGGATGATATAGACGACACCATTCAAAGACTGCTTGGAGTTTATCTAAGTGTTCTCTAGGTCGAGTGGACACACAAGTCGTCTACGAAGAGGGGATTTTCTCTTCTATGATTCAATCCACCATTACATGACGTGACATCTATATTGATGGTAATGTTCAAACCAATGAATGCATATATGGTTGCTTTGTCTCAACCTTTTCCTTGACATGCAAACATCAAGCCACAAAGAGTTACATGTAATATGATTGGCCCCTCTACCTTACAAAGTGAAATGGTTGAGTGAAAGTAAAGGTAAAAATTTAAAAGCCTTGCACTATTGGACAGTAGGGAAATTTTACAAGGGTATAATATCTTTTACAAGATTTTGATTAGGTTACGTTAAATAAATTGTTTGATCTTCTAACTCTTTCTTGAGCATGTCTTTAAATATAGTGCACATAAGTCATCTACAAAGACTTCTAACTCTTTCTTGAGCATGTCTTTAAATATAGTGCACATAAGGTGTTGAAAGGTGGCTAGAGTGTTAGTCAACCCGAAGGGCATGACTATGTAGGCAAAGACACCCCACTTAGTGGTGAATGCAGTCTTATGCCTATCGTCAGGATGCACCTGTATGTGATTGTATCCAGAGAAGCCATCTAGAAAACTATAGGCCTCTTTGCCCACCACTCTCTCGAGGATGTGCTCAGTGTATAGCAATGGGTAGTTGTCCCTCTTCGTGGCAGTGTTCATCTTCTTGTAATTGATGCACACTCTAAAGTTTCTTTTTTTCTTCATTACAATGACTATGGGTGACACCCAGTCTATGTGCTCAATTTCATAGATGAATCTTGCTCTCATAAGCTTGTCAATCTCTTCCTTGACTGCATAATCATGATTTAGATTCATAGGGTACGGTCGCTGCTTGACTGGTGTTGTGTTTGGCATCATGGGTATGTTATGAGTCACTACACTCTGATCTACCCCCTTAAGCTCTTCTAAGACCAAGTGAATACATCTATATACTCTTGCAAGAGAGCAACGAGACTTGTCTCCTCTTCGTCTGTCAAGTCATCAGCAATAAAGACAGGTCCGGGTGTCTCCCCTTCTTGGGCTAGGTTCACCTCCTTGACTTTGGCAAGTCCTTCAATGGGTTCACTTGCTTGCCCTTGACATTTGGCACCAAGTAGGATCACTACCCTATCACCCTTCTTGAACTTCGTAAATCTCTTAGGGAGGTCCTGTGGTTTTCGTTGTTCGTTTGCTCATGCATCCTTAGGCTGTTTTACCCTTTCTTTCTTTAACCGTCTATGCCTCAGGTGGATGGGTAGGTTCCCCCTTGGTACGTCTAGTCTTGGAAGGCCTAGGTATTTCTGGGTCACTCTTTGAACTCACTTTTGACTTAGAATCGAACTCCCCGTCGTTGCTAGAAGAGGTAGTCTCTCCTGATGGTCGTAGCTCAAAGAGTGATTCTATTCTAAGCACTAGCATGGCACCTGGTTGGGTTAGGCCTGCTTGCTCAAAGTCTATGGCTCCTATATGTTCCAACCAAGCATGGTCACAATCCATACGCATGACCCCTCACTCTATCCTAAAGGTATTCTTTCTCTATGGCTTAGAATCTGCTCGTATCTGTTCTATCTCTCATCCTTTAGTGTCATATTCAGTGGTATCTATCTCATCCTCATTCTCGTCACACTGAAGGAGCGGCAATCTTTGTATTCGTCATTGGAAGCATCTTCGTCTAACTGCTCGTCATCTCCTAGGTCTTGGTATGTCTCGTGTCTTTGATCGAGGACTAGGGCCCAATTGTACATGAGGTTTTGGTCATGCACCCTGGTCCTTTGCCACCTTGGTTCATCTAAGAGATATTGGAGTGGCTTGAAATTTGCTACTGGATTGCCAGCCAGCTTGCTGGTTAAATACTCTAAAATCTCATACAGTTTCCTCTTGTTGTTTGGCACTTGGAAAGTGATAGGGTTGGGTCTTCTACTACGAAGATTTCCTGCCATTATGCAAACCGGTACCGAGGGTGTACCCTTGGGCTTGTCGATCATTTTAATGGCCTGTTTGTGCTCCTTATCAACTGAGAACAGCAAGTCGATGGTAGCAAGGACATGCATCCAATCTCGCTCGTCTTCAGGACATGGGATATACTTAGTCAGGGGCCCGTAGGATTTCTTAATCTGAGCATCACCCTTAAGCATCGTGAAAATGGCATTAAGGTAAGCTGGTGTAGTCTTACAGGATTTCATTTCTATCCTTATGGCTTCTGTTCTATTGCCTAGGAAGATGAGACCATTCCCCCAATCTTTGATCACTCTGGCATTGCGCATCCAGGGTTGGCCCAAAAGCATATTGTAGTCCACCCCCTTCATGACTATAAAGTCAACTGAGAATTGGACTCCTGCGATTTTCACTAGCCAGTTTTTTAGTACCTCGAATGTCTTCACTTTCATTCCGTTCGCTAATGTGACATTGAATCTAGCAGTCTCGACAGGTGGGTTGCCCCAAGTCTGGAGCACTACGTGGCTTGGTACACTAACTCCTGCCCCTGTATCTACAATCCCTTTCCTTGTTGTGTCACCTAGGGCTAAGACCGGTAAGACCGCATGCATCTCGGTGACTTTCCAAAAAGCATTAACGTGCAAGGACTTAGGCATAAAGTGCAACGTCAAACTCGGTATATGCGTCTCTACATCATTTTCTTGTAGGTCTGCAGTAGCTTGCTCTCGTGATCCTTCAACCCATTGCTTCAAGTCTTGCCATAGGGTGGTCAGATGCTGCCTAAGCAGATCTCCCAGGCTTACCGTCACAAGGGTGGTCACTAGAGTGGTGAGGAGGTTGTTGACTACTCGTCTTTCTCCTATTCCGGATTGTCCTAGCTAATGGCCATGACTAATTTGCTGGCCCATAGCATTAAGGCTTTGCCTAAGCGATACTGCTTGTGGCGCAGTCACATCTCTTGATTTTGGTTGAGGGGGTGAGACTAGCGTGCTTATGCTGGAGAGATCCTTGATCTCATCATCTAAGATAGGCTTAGCATTTTTCAGGTGTTCTTGGGCCTCCCTTACCTACTCCTTCACCTTCTCGATGGCCTCTAGTTGGCGCTTTGGGTTGGGGTACTCCCTGACCTTAGCACTTCCCCTTTTAGCCGTCTTTGGGGCTAATGTCTCTGTCTCAGTGTCAATGAATTTCTTTCCAGTAGGTAGCATTGTGGCACTCTCAGTTTTGAGCATGAATTTAGCTTCAGGTCTCTTCTTCCTTCGCCTACGACTCTTATTTCCTATCGAGGCTGCGTCAAGATTGTTAGGACCAGGTAGCCGGCCTACTTTGTTTATGCATGGGTCATGACATGCAATGGGATAGGTGTAGCCTCCCCATCGAGATTCTCGACACCGAACAACCTCAATGGGACGGATGGCACGTTAGCCGAACTTGAGGATGGTTTTCGCTTTGGACAGTCAACAAAGAGATGAGTGATTCCACACTTAGGGCACCTTAGGTTAGCCATGTCTCTATTTTGTTGCTCCCTTTCAGGACAACGTGATGAGACATGTCCTGGGTGACCGCAAGTCCAACATATGATTGGTTCTTGGGTCTGCCCTCCTAGGCCTCTATCTCTTCCCCTACCTAATTCCACCATCGGTATTGGTCGATAGTCATAAGGACTCCATTGCCCTCATCGTCATGCGAGACGTAAGGGTATATGTTAGTCTCTTCCTCATTTGGCTCTTCCACGTAGTGGATTGGAGCGCCGCTCAGTGAATGGGTCACATAGGGACCATGAAATCTAGGTATTCCAATAGGATTTATGTCCATTCTAGGAACAACTAGCTTAACATCGTTTGGTGCAGGAAGGGCCAATGGGGCTCCCCTTTCGAAGAATTGTTGTGGCCTATTCGCTAGGTAAGGTTGATCGTATGGTTGTGAGTACGAAAGTCTTCTAGGAAATCTACAATGCACAATGTCGTGACCAAAGCTACCGCAATTAGCACAAGGTCATGACCTAGGGTCTTGACACTCGGCTGGGAAGTGGTTTCTGCCATAGTACTGTTGAGATATCGAGCTCCACTCGTGATATGCCAGGGTGACTGTTGTGCATTTATGTCACCGACTTGTCAGTTGCAGATGCGGTTGGTACACCGCCCATGAATAATAGCTAGATGACAGCTATCCTTATCTTCGTGGCTCAGTTAGTATGCCACCTTAGTTAGTTGAGTTTGGTTTGAGACCCATATATAGGGTTCTTCTATTTCTATGTACTAGAGTTCTTTTTGGCTTACACAACTAAGAAGAGGAAAATTGTTTTCAGCCTCCACCTGTGTGTGTATTCCCCCATTGTGCAAGCAAGAAAGCTACAAGTGAGACTCCTTCCTTCTCTCCCACAATCTTGACATGGTATCAGAGCCTTGTTCGTGGTAAGAAGCTCAAGAAAGCAAGCCAAGTTCGCGGTGTTCTTGTAAGAGGACTAGTGTTTCTTTCATTTTTCTGTTTTGGGAGCAAGTCTCTACAGGTAGCACAGTCGGAAAGTGCAAGAGTGCATTGTCTCAGGTTGAGACGCCCTTCGCGGTGACCCTGTTTTTTTTATTTGAGCCCATTTCGGGGCCTGTTTTGGAGGTGGAAGTTTTCTGCACGCAGTCAGGAAAAGGCCCAATTTTATGCTGTGCGACCACTGTTCTACAGGTCGGTGAAAAGTTACTGTAGAAATTGCATCGTATGCATGTACCCAGAGACATTGGGAGTTACAGAATCATCCTTGTTGCCTGTTGATGCAAAATCGTCATTAGGAAGTGACTGTGTGGTCAAATACCACTTTCGTCAGTTTTGCAGATTTGTCCTTGTGAGACTGAAGCTGTGTTATTTGCAGTGACAGAATTTTTTGCAGTGTTCTGTAATGGCGTCTGATTCTCTTTCATAGATTGTCACTGAAAAGCTTGACAAGAACAACTTCCAAGCATGGAAGTTTAGAATGACGAATTTCCTTATGGGAAAAGGATATTAGGAATTTGTTGCATAAAATGAAGAAGAACCAGTTCTTCCTGATGTTCCCAATCAACAGCAAATGCAGGCATTTAAAGCATGGCATGAGAGAGCCAGGAAAGTTATGTACTGGCTGTCTATCAGTATTTTAGACTCTATGATTGTGCATATTCAGGATGCAAGTACGCCAAAGGAGGCATGGGATACTTTGTCAAAAATGTATAGCACAAATACGCAAGCCAGGAAAATGCAGCTCAAGCAAGAGTTGCATAATGTGCAAAGAGAAAGTATAAGCATCAATGACTACCACATGAAGGTGAAGAAGATTGCAGATGCACTTGCTTCCATTGGGTCGCCAGTGGAAGATGATGATTCAGTTTCTGTGACCTTGAATGGTCTAAGAAAGGATTATGCACAGTTTCGGACATCCATTTCAGTTCGTGAAAGATTTCCTGATTTTGAGGAGTTGATTGCTCTTCTAATTTCTGAGGAGCAGAGAAATGGTGGTGCATCTTCTTCAGGAGGAACTTCAAAAGAAGCTGTCTTCTACTCAAATGCTGAAAGAGGTAGAGGCAGAGGTAGAGGAGGCCGATCTGGAGGTCATGGCAGAAATCGAAATACGCAGCAAACTCAAGAAAACCAATCCTATGGAGGAGGACGCGGTAACTCTAGAGGCAGGGGGAGCCAAAGAGGTCGTGGTGGATGGCAAAAAGGCCAAAATGCAAACAGTAATGTTGAATGCTACTACTGTGGTAAAATGGGTCATATGGCTAAAGACTGCGATAAAAAGCAGAATGACATCATGAATGGAAAATTGCAACAAGGGAATTATGCATCTTCTAGTAGACAGGGTGATGACAGAAATGAGCATTTGTTCATGGTGCAGCACATGAACAATTCTGTGACAAGTGCAGAAGAAAGCAACGATGTATGGTATGTTGACTCAGGTGCATCAAACCACATGACAGGTCATGCAGAATGGATGGAGGATGCAAGGAAAATGGAAAAACCAGGATTTGTGGAGACTGATAATGATACTGCACATCCTATTGTGCAGATTGGAAAAATTCCTTTGTCTATGCAGGATGGGAAAAAGAAATACCTGTCGGATGTATTTCATGTCCCGAATATCACCAAGAATCTGGTTTCTGTTGGTCAAATGGTTGAGCAGGGCTTGCAGGTCAGATTTAATCCTCATGGATGCTTTGTTGAGGATATGAAAAATAAAGGTCGCTTGATAGCGCCAGAATGTTTATGTTGGATGCAGACATGCTTGAATTGAGTGCAGCAATGTTTGCACATGGAACCGGTGTAGTTGCAGATATTGATATCTGGCATAAACGCATTGGTCATGTTAATGTACAGTGACTTAAATCAATGCATGCCCAAAATATTGTTGCAGGATTGCCTAAATTCAAGGTTGCAGAAATGCATAAGGTATATGAAGCCTGTCACTTTGGAAAACAGGCAAGGAAACAATTTCCTAGACATGTTCAAGAGAGTAAGAAGCCATTGGAATTAATCCACTCTGATGTGTGGACTACTAAAGCTGCATCTCTTGGAGGCTGTCATTATTTTGTCACTTTTATTGATGACTATAGCAGAAAAGTTTGGGTGCATTTTATGAAAACGAAAAGTGAAGTTTTTGGGCATTTCAAAACTCTTAAAGCTATGGTTGAAAAAGAAACAGGTCTGCAAATAAAATGTCTAAGGTCAGATGGAGGGGAAGAGTACCTCTCAAATGAGTTTGCAAGGTTCCTGCAGGAGCATGGCATAAAGCAACAATATTCATACAGTCATACCCCACAACAAAATGGAATTGCAGAAAGGAAAAACATGCATATTGGAGAGGTATCTCGTGCCATGCTCAATGAAAAAGACTTGCCAGATTTTTACTCGGCTGAAGCAGTTGCTACAGCAGTCTACATAATGAACAGGACTCCCACTGCAGCAATACATGGGATGACTCCAAAGGAGAGGTATACTGGTAGGAAAGCAGATATTTCTCATTTGAAGATTTTTTGTTGCATTGCCTATGTTCATGTGCCAGATGAGTTGAGATCCAAGTTGGATCCAAAAGCTAAAAAGTGCATCTTTATTGGTTACTCTCTGCAGAAAGGATATAGATGCTATAACCCTTCTACTCGTAAGTTTACAGTGAGCAGAGATGTTGTTTTTGATGAGATGAGTAGCTGGTATAAACCAGTAAATGTGATTGATGATGTAGATGCACAAAATGGTAATGCTGCTCAGAATTCACAGCAGCAGTCACAAAATATTAGTGGACCTGGAGCGTCCTCTAGCAGTGGTTCACATTCTTCGCCATGGACAGGCAGATTGAGATCAGGAGAATCTTCTCAAAGCAATGCAGATAGTGGTATTCAGGTATCACAAAAAGGAAAAGAGAAGGTAGATCAGCCCATGTTTGATGTGAATGCAGGTCACTCTTATGTGGATGGTGAATCCAATGGCTCAGAAGAGAGCATTGATGATGAGTTGGGTATTCCTTCTATTGTTACACCTGGAGTAAGGAAGACCAGGGATGTTTTGAGAGCACCTGGAAGTGAGCCTACTTTGCATAGGTCTACCAGAGCTAGGTATCCTGTGGATAGGCTGAAATATGATGGATTTACAGCCATTCACTATGCATATATGGTCAAAGTGATACAGGAACCAGAACCCACTTCTTTTGAGCAAGCCATGGGAAAAGAAAAATGGGAGAAAGCCATGGATGAAGAAATGGATGCCTTGGAAGCAAATGCTACATGGGAATTGGTACCTTTGCCTAAAGATAAGCATGCAATTGGTTGTAAGTGGGTTTATAAGGTGAAAGACAATGCAGATGGTTCTGTGAATAGATACAAGGCAAGATTAGTAGTCAACGGGTATGCACAAACATATGGCATTGATTATGAAGAAACATTCAGTCCGGTTGCAAGGATGGCAACCGTAAGAGCAGTCATTGCTATGGCTGCATCAAAGGGATGGTCTTTACATCAGATGGATGTAAAGAATTCCTTCTTGCATGGTGATTTGCAAGAAGACGTCTATATGGAGCAGCCACCAAGTTATGTGCATGTTGTTCATCCTGAGTTTGTTTGCAGGTTGAAGAAAGCCTTGTATGGTTTGAAGCAAGCACCTAGAGCATGGTCTGACAAGATAGGACAGTATCTTGTCACTATTGGCTTTCAGATTTCCAAGGCAGATTTCTCACTTTATGTGAGAAAAACAGAGAAAGGTATTATGCTACTTGTCATTTATGTTGATGATTGGATTATCACAGGTGACAGTGATGAAGATATCCTTCATGTGAAAATGCTATTGAAGCAGAAGTTTGAGATGAAGGATTTGGGAGAGCTGCGTTATTTCTTGGGCATTGAGGTGATTAGATAAGTGGGATACGGCTCTTGCAGAGGCAGTATGGATTGGACATGCTGTCCAAATATGGGATGACAGGCTGTAAGCCTATTTCAGTTTCTTTGGAGCAGAATGTAAAGCTGAGCGCAGATGCAGGTGAGCTTCTGGAAGACCCTACTATGTACAGACGCATAGTAGGAAGTTTGATTTATATGACTATTACCAGGCCAAATTTGAGCTATGCTATTGGATTGGTAAGTCACTTTATGCAGGCTCCAAGGAAACCACATTTGGATGCGGCTAGACGCATACTCAGGTATGTGAAGTCCACATTGCAGTATGGACTACTTTATGAGATTGGGGTTCAGATACAGTTGCATGGATACACTGATGCTGATTGGGCTGGTAGTATTTATGATAGACGATCTACCAGTGGATATGTGTTATCTTTTGGGAGTGCTGCAGTCACTTAGAGCAGCAAGAAATAGCCTACAGTTGCCTTGTCGAGCACAGAGGCTGAGTATAGGGGTGCAGCAATGGCTACATGTGAGGTAGCTTGGTTGCATAAGCTACTTTATGATATGCATCAGCCTACAGATGGGCCAGTTGTCATTTATTGTGACAACATGAGTAGTATACACTTGGCAAATAACCCAGTCTATCATGTTAGAACAAAGCACATTGAGGTGCACTATCACTATGTGTAGGAGAGGGTTTTACTAGGTCTTATTGATCTAGTTTATGTCAGCACAGAGGATCAGGTAGCTGACATATTCACGAAGGCATTGGGCGCAGAGAAGCTGCGCAAGTTCAGAGACCTGTTTGGTGTGCAGGAATTGAGATTGAGCTCGAGGGGAAGTGTTGAGATATCGAGCTCCACTCGTGATATGCCAGGGTGACCGTTGTGCATTTATGTCACCGACTTGTTAGTTGGAGATGCGGTTGGTACACCGCCAATGAATAATAGCTAGATGACAGCTATCCTTATCTACTCTAGTTCGTGGCTTAGTTAGTATGCCACCTTAGTTAGTTGAGTTTGGTTTGAGACCCATATATAGGGTTCTTCTATTTCTATGTACTAGAGTTTTTTTTGGCTTACACAACTAAGAAGAGGAAAACTGTTTTTAGCCTCCACCTGTGTGTGTATTCCCCCATTGTGCAGGCAAGAAAGCTACAAGTGAGACTCCTTCCTTCTCTCCCACAATCTTGACAAGTACACACATTGGATGTGTGGGTGTGTTGGTCGTCTTAGTATCTCCTGCAGCTTGGATATTTCAATTTTCATGTCAGCCAATTCATGGTTGGTGTCCGTGGCCTTTCCCTTATCTTGGGTACTTGTGCCTAATCGCTCACTGAATTCTGAAGCTCTCTCAGAACTTCTAGAGTTGGTCTCTTCTTGGTTCGAGTTCCTGGAGCTCCTCTCTTTCAACTAGCGGTCTACTCGAATGGCTTCTTTGAACACTCTAGCTAGCACGTCTCTCTGCAGGCTTGAGTTGCTTGCCAAGGCTTTATAAAGCTCTTTATTTCGTATTCCACTAATGAATACCATCGACACTGCTCTTTCGGTCGGTCATTCGTCCATTGGGATTCTCTTGAAGAGACTCCTCACATGCGTCACATAGTCGCGGATGTCCTCTTTTTCTTTTTGCTTGACATTCATAAGTCGTACTAGCAAGTTGTCAGAGTATTCGAGCTTGGAAAATCTCTTAATGAAGAGGTTTTTGAGGCCATTGAAGTTCGCTCACTCTGCAGCATCTAAACTTGTGTACCAAGTCTGACCCTTGTCGCCTAAGCAAAGCCCAAATGCTGGAGAGTGCTGAGTCAAGTTGGTGAGTTCGTTGGCCTCGTAGACTTGCTCGAACTGCTCTATGAAGCTATATGGATCATCATGAGCTGGTACTTATCGAGCTGCTTAGTGACAATTGGTATCTTAGATTGGCTCTTGGAGCCTTGGTTTACCCCTAACCCCGCTAGTAGTGACGTCGCTAACGCTGTAGCGCTCTACTCTGATGTTGTGTTATCTAGCAATCGCTTCATGAGAAGCTCACTCAGTGTCAAGTGTCCTTCTATCGCTCTCGCATGGTCAGTTCGATTCCTGCCTGCTAGGTTCAGCACTCTCTATATCTCTCGCATCTCTATGTTCTACCTCAGACTCCTAGTCTGCTAGTCTCAGTTGTATTCCACTATGCCTTTCAATGCATTGTGGACTAGCTTCCTTTCCTCCTCTAAGTCAGCTAGGATGGCTTTTGCTGTTCTACCGTGGTGCTCATACCAAGTGTGAGAATCATAGCTGTTCACCAACTGCTGGATAGCTTCTGGGAAAACTCCCAAGTCGAGTTTCTCATTCTGCTTGTGGTCTGAGCTTTCTTTTGACATGGTTGCATTCTCGTACTCCACCAATTTGTCGATAAGGTTAAGCAGGTTGGGTAGATCCACATCTCTATCGTTGTTCACTCGGTGGGCTTTTATTGCCCGTCTATGTCTTGGGATCTTCTCCTATTGGTGGGTTCCTTCAAGTTCTTTTATTGGAGTATGTTCCTTAATTATTGCATACAATCCTCAAATTACCTCCACTCAACATGTGTGTGTGTGTGTGTGTTCTTTTCCATGCACTTGTGTTCAATCAGGCTTTCGGCTATTCTAAGGTGTATTTCAAGTGCTGAAAATCAAGGTGAGTGCGAAGAACAAGTGTCTAAGCGGCTTACGCACTCTCGTTTTATCTTAGGCCTAATAGACTTGTTTGATCAATTTCTGGCCATCTTGATAGGTTTTAGGGTTTCTTGCTAAGTTGTCTTACTCGTTTTAGATTTCTTTTAGGGTGTATGACTTCACTGGTTGCCTTAAGGCATTGACTCTCTCAACAACCTACTCAAGCTACTAAGCGGCTGTGTCTTGCCAATTCGCCTATTCCTTGTGCCAGAATCAAGTTTTGGGTGTCAGGATGGCTCACAAAGGTTTGCACGATTGAAATCTAGCTTGATTTGGTGCAAATTTCCAAAAAAATTGCAAAAATCTGGCTTGACCCAACTCATCCAAATTACAAGGGTGGAGTGATGGATTTTGGACGGGCCGAGGGCCGAATAGAAACAGTGACCGAATTTGCGGCTCAAAGGTCGAATGGACGTGGCTGAGTCAAAAAGGGCCGAGTGGAAATGGTCGAGTTGGTTTGGGCCGAATTGAGTTGGTTGAGGGCCGAATCTAAACAGGGCCAAATGGTACGTTCGAACGGGCAGAGGTGCAAGGGCCGAGGGTCGAATTTAAAGGTGTTGATCGAGTTGTCCATTCAGACAAGCGCCAAATGCAAGTTGGCCGAAGGCTGATTCTGGGACTCAGCCCAGAACCAAGCCACTCGGATGGGCTGAGTTGCACTCGACGACGGTAGTGCCAAGGATGATTTCATTAAATCCAGTGATCCAAGCAATCACAAGGCACACAAACTTCCAGATCACAACAAGGACATAGGAGGAAGGGTTTAATATACCTAACGCGTACGAAGAACTCCCCGATGGCAAGATCAAATCGAATCACCAATGGAAGAGCTCTCTCTCTCTCTCTCTCTCTCTCTCTCTCTCTCTCTCTCTCTCTCTCTCTCTCTCTCTCTCTCTCTCTCTCTCAATGGAGCTCTTATATGGTCTCTTGGCCCTTAAACCCCTTCCCGGGCAAGGTCTTACTATCCCCAATCACTCACTTGCCGACATTAATCATTTCAAATACTCTTTTTTTCCCGTTTATCATGATTTATGCCCTATTTTGCCCTATTTTATAGTAGTAAACCCTACGCTTTTCCAATCTGATTTCTTAATCCTAACCTACGCTAAATGCAACGAGAATCGAAAGCAAATAACTGAAATGATTTCCCCTTCTTTTCCAATCATCAAACAACCAAAATAACCAAAATACTTACTTGTATCGAAGGTTAAAAAACCTATACTTCCTATCTATCTCAATTTCAGGGATGAATCCCTTACTTCAATACTCGATATGAGGTGCGTAAGCGCTGAAGCTTGAATCTGTTGGTCCCGGCAACCAAAATGTGGAGAGTACTCATACTAAACCGCCAAGTCCCATGGACCGCTTATTGTTTCAAGTGTTTTAAGCGAGCTCTAATGGCTATCTCTCATCTAGCTGACATGCCTTCGAACCCACGAGTGTAGTGAGCTTATCTTGATGCTGAAATGAGTTGCCTCCTCCCTCGCACACACTGGTAGCTTCGCGATCCTAGATGCTAGCTCAAGCATTCTCAAGCCTCCTCCATCAAGCTCCATCCACCAAAGCCGCACGCACGCAAAAAAAGAGAAGAGAAGAAAAGAGAAGAAGAGAAGAGGAGATGGCGAAGAGCTTCACCCTCTTGATCCCTCACTCCCACACACTCACTCCCTCACACTCTCACACTCCCTCTCTCAAGAGCACACACAAGAGCAACATGTGTTAAATGATGTGGATCTAGGACATGACACAAGCTATGGTGGATCAAAGATGTAAACCAAGTTCATAATGACATGGACAAGTAGAGACAAACTATTACACAAGTGAATTAGGTTCCAAGATAGATTAGCTTGGACTCATAAACACAATCTTGTGTAGAATCGACAACGATAGACACTTAACTGAAAGTACAAAGCATCATGATATTGTGTTCATTTCATAGTCAAGTACAATGCTTTATAGGCTTTGAGTTGTTCCACTCTCCTCACTATGCATATGGGATTCAGGACAGCTCCTCTTGGAGCATACATCATTTGTCTATTTCTCAACAACCCCCCTCAAATGATGAGTCCCTACACTTGCTGGCTTTTGCCCCCCCTTCATGATAACATGGCCCGGAAGACTAGCTCATAGGCAGCCTAGTCAAGTTAAAGCTTGAGACTTTACATCTTGGCAAGGGTTGTACAAATCAAATCCACTAAGGAATCCACTATGGGAAAAACATATGAAAGATACAATGAAAGTTCTTCAAAACAATCTGTCAGAGGAGTTGATGGTAGCGGAAGCATATTCTTCTTCTTCTGCTTCTTCCATGAATTGGTTCTGGTGATGATCACTTTGCAATTGTTGGGCTCTCTTCTTGTGGAAACATTCACTGGCTACATGGCCAGTCTTACCACAATAGTGACATGTAATCCGATCCTTGTTATTGTTGTTGATGAATCCTCGACCTCTTCCTTTAGGTCCAGCAGCTCCTTTGGTGTACAAAAGATTGTCCCTAGATGATGAGACATTGTCTTTTGCATTCTTGGTTTTTACTTTGCCTTCTTCATCGAGTAGTGAGTGCTCAATATCTTTAAGTGTAAGGCTTGGAACATTACTCAAAGTGGACACAAGATTTTCATATGGATCCTTGTTTACACTTGCAAGCAGTACGGCTATTGCTTCATCTTCCTCAATATTCTTTTTAAGAGATGCAAGTTGAGTTTTTAAACTCTTAAACTTATTAATGTGTATGGTCATAGAAGCACTGTCTTTGATATCCAGTTTATAAAACTGCATGAAAAGTTTTACCTTTGAATTCTTTGCTTGAGTACCAAACATTTTATCAAGTTCCTCCCAGGCGGTTTTAGCATTTCTAATGCCAGATATATGATGTAGCACATCATCACTTAATCCCCAAGCAATGATACCTAGTGCCTTATTATTCATCTTCTTCCATTCTTTGGATTTTAACTGGTCTTCTTCAACGAACCCATCTTCATCATCTTCCTTCTTGTTATCTGCATCATCTTCAAACAAGTCCCATAAGTCCTTTCGCATCAGGTGGTACATGGTCTTTTCCTTCCAGGCATGGAAGCCTTCTCCATTGAACTTTGCTATTTGCTCAAGTTCTGCCATGTTAAGCAGCTCCAATTAACTGAGAAAAGACCAGCAAGGGGGATTTGTGAAGTGTCACAAGGAGGTTAGTGTCAACTGACACTAGTTGAGTATCAATAGATACTATTCTTGAGCTTAGTATTGAATGTCGGTGCTTGATCTTCTTCTTGCTTGTTGATTTGAAGTGTTAATCTTGCTGGGAACTGAGTTCAAACTCAGATAAGAGTGGCAGTGTGTGCCCTAAGTTGAAGGGAATGAGAAATTGAAGAAAAAATGAGCTTGCATCTTGATGGCTATGGCTTCTTAGATTAGGGTTTTGACCCAGGCCTGGTTTTTTCCAGATATCTAGAGCTAGAGTTGATCATTTTGAAAACTTTTTTTATGGAAATGTAGCTTACTCCATGCTCTACAAGAGCCCCATGATAATCATCAAGATCGGCTACAGCAGTATGCGCGCAGATCAGCGAAACGTAACTAGGCGCAGTTATGGCAGCGACGTCGAATTTCAGCAATGCCAGGCTTGTAGGTATCCAATGTCAGGCTTAGATGTGATAGGCAGAAGCTTCTTGAGTAGAAGAACAATCCTCCTGAAGAAAGCACACTGAAATATTACCTGATTTGAGAGATATGAGAGCTCAAAGTGAGGTATGTCCTGCAGGCCACAAACTGGGGCTATGGCAGCAACTGACAATAGTGACAATGCTGAGGTCCAGATAGCCAAATCTCATGGATTGATGTAATACAAGGAAGCTTTGTGAGGTGGAGAACAACTTTCCAGAAGGAAGCTCAGAGAGATTTGGTATGTGGAGTGAGATACAGGAGCTTCAAGATGACAGGGTGCTGCTGGCTATGGCTGCCACAAGGTCCAACTGAGATTTGAAGTTGAAACTGAAGATATGAGCTGAATGTGGGCTGTTTAGAGATCACCAGAGATGAAGGTAGACTAGAGATTCAGAGTGTGAGCTGTGCCATGCCCAACTGGGCTCTGATACCATGTTAAAAGATGTGGATCTAGGACATGACACAAGCTATGGTGGATCAAAGATGTAAACCAAGTTCATAATGACATGGACAAGTAGAGACAAACTATTACACAAGTGAATTAGGTTCCAAGATAGATTAGCTTGGACTCATAAACACAATCTTGTGTAGAATCGACAACGATAGACACTTAACTGAAAGTACAAAGCATCATGATATTGTGTTCATTTCATAGTCAAGTACAATGCTTTATAGGCTTTGAGTTGTTCCACTCTCCTCACTATGCATATGGGATTCAGGACAGCTCCTCTTGGAGCATACATCATTTGTCTATTTCTCAACAACATGAAGAGAAGAAGAGAGGACTCTCATTAGCCACACACCAAAGAATGAGCTTCCATTCGCTTTTTGAACTTTATATACAAGCCCTAAAATCCTATGGATACCCATCCCTTTTTACATGACCGTGTCAAGATTGTGGGAGAGAAGGAAGGAGTCTCACTTGTAGCTTTCTTGCTTGCACAATGGGGGAATACACACAAAGGTGGAGGCCAAAAACAGTTTTCCTCTTCTTAGTTGTGTAAGCCAAAAGAACTCTAGTACAAAGAAATAGAAGAACCCTATATATGGGTCTCAAACCAAACTCAACTAACTAAGGTGGCATACTAACTGAGCCACGAACTAGAGTAGATAAGGATAGCTATCATGTAGCTATTATTCATGGGCGGTGTACCAACCGCATCTACAGCTACCAAGTCGGTGACATAAATGCACAACGGTCACCCTGGCATATCACGAGTGGAGCTCGATATCTCAACACTCCCCCTCAAGCTCAATCCCAATTCCTGCACACCAAGCAGGTCTCTAAACTTGCGCAGCTTCTCTGCGCCCAATGCCTTCGTAAATATGTCAGCTATCTGATCCTCTGTGCTGACATAAACTAGATCAATAAGAACTAGTAAAACCCTCTCCCGCACATAGTGATAATGCACCTCAATGTGCTTTGTTCTAGCATGATAGACTGGGTTATTTGCCAAGTGTATACTACTCATGTTGTCACAATAAATGACAACTGGCCCATCTGTAGGCTGATGCATATCATAAAGTAGCTTATGTAACCAAGCTACCTCACATGCAGCCATTGATGCACCCCTGTACTCAGCCTCTGTGCTCGACAAGGCAACTGTAGGCTGTTTCTTGCTGCTCCAAGTGACTGCAGCACTCCCAAAAGATAACACATATCCACTGGTAGATCGTCTATCAGAAATACTACCAGCCCAATTAGCATCAGTGTATCCATGCAACTGTATCTGAACCCCAATCTCATAAAATAGTCCATACTGCAATGTGGACTTCACATACCTGAGTATGCGTCTAGCCGCATCCAAATGCGGTTTCCTTGGAGCCTGTATAAACTGACTTACCAATCCAACAGCATAGCTCAAATCTGGCCTGGTAATAGTCATATAAATCAAACTTCCTACTATGCATCTGTACATAGTAGGGTCTTCCAGAAGCTCACCTGCATCTGCGCTCAGCTTTACATTCTGCTCCAAAGGAACTGAAATAGGCTTACAACCTGTCATCCCATATTTGGACAGCATGTCCAATCCATACTGCCTCTGCAAGAGCTGTATCGCACTTGGTGATCTAATCACCTCAATGCCCAAGAAATAACGCAGCTCTCCCAAATCCTTCATCTCAAACTTCTGCTTCAATTGCATTTTCACATGAAGGATATCTTCATCACTGTCACCTGTGATAATCAAATCATCAACATAAATGATAAGCAGCATAATACCTTTCTCTATTTTTCTCACATAAAGTGAGAAATACGCCTTGGAAATCTGAAAGCCAATAGTGACAAGATACTGTCCTATCTTGTCAGACCATGCTCTAGGTGCTTGCTTCAAGCCATACAATGCTTTCTTCAACCTGCAAACAAACTCAGGATGAACAACATGCACATAACCTGGTGGCTGCTCCATATATACCTCTTCTTGCAAATCACTATGCAAGAAGGCATTCTTTACATCCATCTGATGTAAAGACCATTCCTTTGATGCAGCCATAGCAATGACTGCTCTTACGGTTGCCATCCTTGCAACCGGACTGAATGTTTCTTCATAATCAATGCCATATGTTTGTGCATACCCCTTGACTACTAATCTTGCCTTGTATATGTTCACAGAACCATCTGCATTGTGCTTCACCTTATAAACCCACTTATAGCCAATTGCATTCTTACCTTTAGGCAAAGGTACCAATTCCCATGTAGCATTTGCTTCCAAAGCATCCATTTCTTCATCCATGGCTTTCTCCCATTTTTCTTTTTCCATGGCTTGCTCAAAAGAAGTGGGTTTTGGTTCCTGTATCACTTTGACCATATAGGCATAGTGAATGGCTGTAAATCCATCATATTTCAGCCTAGCCACAAGATACCTAGCTCTGGTAGACCTGCGCAAAGTAGATTCACTCCCAGGTGCTCTCAAAACATCCCTGGTCTTCCTTACTCCAGGTGTAACAATAGAAGGAATACCCAACTCATCATCAATGCTCTGTTCTGAGCCACTGGATTCACCATCCACATAAGAGTGACCTGCATTCACATCAAACATGGGTTGATCTACCTTCTCTTTTCCTTTTCGTGATACCTGCATACCACTATCTGCATTGCTTTGAGAAGATTCTCCTGATCTCAATCTGCCTGTCCATGGCGAAGAATGTGAACCACTACTAGAGGACGCTCCAGGTCCACTAATATCTTGTGACTGCTGTTGTGAATTCTGTGTAGCATTACCATTTTGTGCATCTACATTATCAATCACATTTACTGGTTTATACCAACTACTCATCTCATCAAAAACAACATCTCTGCTCACTGTAAACTTACTAGTAGAAGGGTTATAGCATCTATACCCTTTCTGCTGCAAAGAGTAACCAATAAAGATGCACTTCTCAGCTTTTAGATCCAACTTGGATCTCAACTCATCTGGCACATGAACATAGGCAATGCAACAAAAAATTTTCAAATGAGAAATATCTGCTTTCCTACCAGTATACCTCTCCTCTGGAGTCATCCCATGTATTGCTGCAGTGGGAGTCCTGTTCATTATGTAGACTGCTAGCAACTGCCTTAGCCCAATAAAAATCTGGCAGGTCTTTTTCATTGAGCATGGCACGAGATACCTCTCCAATATGCCTGTTTTTCCTTTCTGCAATTCCATTTTGTTGTGGGGTATGACTGCATGAATATTGCTGCTTTATGCCATGCTCCTGCAGGAACCTTGCAAACTCATTTGAGAGGTACTCTCCCCCTCCATCTGAGCTTAGGCATTTTATTTGCAGACCTGTTTCTTTTTCAACCATAGCCTTAAGAGTTTTGAAATGCCCAAACACTTCACTTTTCTTTTTCATAAAATACACCCAAACTTTTCTGGTATAATCATCAATAAAAGTGACAAAATAATGACAGCCTCCAAGAGATGCAGCTTTTGTAGTCCACACATCAGAGTGGATTAATTCCAATGGCTTCTTACTCTCTTGAACATGTCTAGGAAATGGTTTCCTTGCCTGTTTTCCAAACTGACAGGCTTCACATACCTTATGCATTTCTGTAACCTTGAATTTAGGCAATCCTGCAACAATATTTTGGGCTTGCATTGATTTAAGTCGATGTACATTAACATGACCAATGCGTTTATGCCAGATATCAATATTTGCAACTACAACGGTCCCATGTGCAAACATTGCTGCACTCAATTCAGGCATGTCTGCATCCAATGTAAACATTCTGCCCTTCTTCTTTCCTTTTGCTATCAAGCGATCTTTATTTTTCATATCCTTAACAAAAAATGTATGAGGATTAAATCTAACCTGCAAGCCCTGCTCAACCATTTGACCAACAGAAACCAGATGCTTGGTGATATTCGGGACATGAAATACATCCGACAGGTATTTCTTTTTCCCATCCTGCATAGACAAAGGAATTTTTCCAATCTGCACAATAGGATGTGCAGTATCATCACCAGTCTCCACAAATCCTGTTTTTTCCATTTTCCTTGCATCCTCCATCCATTCTGCATGACCTGTCATATGGTTTGATGCACCTGAGTCAACATACTATACATTGTTGCTTTCTTTTACACTTGTCACATAATTGTTCATGTGCTGCACCATAAACAAATGCTCATTTCTGTCATCACCCTGTCTACTAGAAGATGCATAATTCCCTTGTTGCAATTTTCCATTCATGATGTCATTCTGCTTTTTATAGCAGTCTTTAGCCATATGACCAATTTTACCACAGTAGTAGCATTCAACATTACTGTTTGCATTTTGGCCTTTTTGCCATCCACCACGACCTCTTTGGCTCCCCCTGCCTCTAGAGTTACCGCGTCCTCCTCCATAGGACTGGTTTTCTTGAGTTTGCTGCATATTCTGATTTCTACCACAGCCTCCAGATCGGCCTCCTCTACCTCTGCCTCTACCTCTTCCAGCATTTGAGTAGAAGACAGTTTCTTTTGAAGTTCCTCCTGAAGAAGATGCACCACATTTTCTTTGCTCCTCAGAAATTAGAAGAGCAATCAACTCCTCAAAATCAGGAAATCTTTCACGAACGGAAATGGATGTTCGAAACTGTGCATAATCCTTTCCTAGACCATTCAAGGTCACAGAAACTAAAACATCATCTTCCACTGGCGACCCAATGGAAGCAAGTGCATCTGCAATCTTCTTCACCTTCATGTGGTAGTCATTGATGCTCATATTTTCTCTTTGCACATTGTGCAACTCTTGCTTGAGTTGCATTTTCCTGGCTTACGTATTTGTGCTATACATTTTTGACAAAGTATCCCATGCCTCCTATGGCGTACTTGCATCTTGAATATGCACAATCATAGAGTTTGAAATGCTGATAGACAGCCAGTACATAACTTTCCTGGCTCTCTCATGCCATGCTTTAAATGCCTGCATTTGCTGTTGATTGGGAACATCAGGAAGAACTGGTTCTTCTTCATTTCCTGCAACGAATTCCCAATATCCTTTTCCCATAAGGAAATTCGTCATTCTAAACTTCCATGCTTGGAAGTTGTTCTTATCAAGCTTTTCAGTGACAATCTGTGAAAGAGAATCAGACGCCATTACAGAACACTGCAAAAAATTCTATCACTGCAAATAACACAGCTTCAGCCTCACAAGGGCAAATCTGCAAAACTGACGAAAGTGGTATTTGACCACACAGTCACTTCCTAGTGACGATTTTGCATCAACAGGCAACAAGATTGATTCTGTAACTCCCAATGTCTCTGTGCACATGCATACGATGCAATTTCTATAGTAACTTTTCACCGACTTGTAGAACAGTGGTCGCACATCATAAAACTGGGCCTTTTTCTGAGTGCGTACAGAAAACTTCCGCCTCCAAAACAGGCCCCGAAATGGCCTCAAATAAAAAAAACAGAGCAACTAGGGCTAAAGCCCTGTCCCGCAACATATACTGCCCTCTTGCTACACCGCGAAGGGCGTCTCAATCTGAGACAATGCACTCTTGCACTTTCCGACTGTGCTACCTGCAAAGACTTACTCCCAAAATAGAAAAATGAAAGCAACACTGGTCCTCTTACCAGAACACCGCGAACTTGGCTTGCTTTCTTGAGCTCCTTACCACAAACAAGGCTCTGATATCATGTCAAGATTGTGGGAGAGAAGGAAGGAGTCTCACTTGTAGCTTTCTTGCTTGCACAATGGGGGAATACACACAAAGATGGAGGCTGAAAACGGTTTTCCTCTTCTTAGTTGTGTAAGCCAAAAGAACTCCAGTACAAAGAAATAGAAGAACCCTATTTATGGGTCTCAAACCAAACTCAACTAACTAAGGTGGCATACTAACTGAGCCACGAATTAGAGTAGATAAGGATAGCTGTCATGTAGCTATTATTCATGGGCGATGTACCAACCGCATCTACAGCTAACAAGTCAGTGACATAAATGCACAATGGTCACCCTGGCATATCACGAGTGGAGCTCGATATCTCAACAGATCGGCTGTTGTGGCAAGGTTCTTTTTTCTATTTCCCTCTTTTTGCCTCATGCTTTAAGTCTATACCTGTCTATTCTTCTACAAATGGCATAGGAGAGAGCCTAGCGCTCTTTTATAAGAGTTTTTAGAGTTTTTTGATACGCCTTCCATTTAAAATTGCACTTTTTGCCTTAGCTTAGCTTTAGGGGCTGCCTCTGTGCCTTTGCTATTTTTCTATCATTTTTTCACTCTTTGCTTCATATTTCCGCCATCTCGAATTGAGGTTAATACTCGTGATGGCATGCATTTGCGTGATGACCTGTTTCATGTCATAAATAGCATAAGTCTAGAAAATAGGAAAATCTGATTTTGACTAAGATCTCCAGACCATTAGGATTAAACACCTCAAGGAAGTTAAGAACCTCATCTCTTTGGTCCCATAATATGTATGTCGTCTTGTTAGGGTGGATGATATTGTTAGATGAAGAAGGAACACATAGCACTTTGTTGAGTGCCTTAGCTAGGGAAGAAACCTTTGAATCCATGCAATAAAGGAGTCCTAGGAAGGTGACCCAAACTAGGCACTTGTGAAGCAATGTGTCATCATGGGAGATTCCAAAAGTCCAAGGGAGAGTGTAGATGTAGTCACATTTGTAGCCCACAAATGAAGCGAGCATCCAATCTTTTTCTAGTTTGGATGATACCAAAGCAAAGTAGAAACCTTGATCAACAAAATGGTGCTGTAGAAGCATTACCCTCACCTGGCAGGTTTGAAGAAACCATCATGTGAATTCTTCTTTCTAGGGAATCTATTTGATGAAAAAGATATACACATGCTTTGTAGAAAAATTAGCACAAAACTGACAAGATTGGTAAGAGAGAAGGCCACAGAAGCCTTCTTAATCTTTGACTTGCCCTCCACTAGTAGTGAATTTTTCCTCTAGTGAAAGCTTTGAGATCTTGACGCATGGAATTTTCAACTTCATGTCAACACCATAATTGCAAAAAGTATTGGAATAATCTACCTCTCTAATCTTGCTACGTTTTGAGCTTTCCTCTCTTCCCTTGTAAGATTAGTGCTTATTTGTAGAAGATAATTGCATATACAAGCAAAGTGGAGGCATTACACATGGCCATGATACAATGAGCGTCAATAAAGGGCCTCAAATCGCCCTTTATTATTTTAAGATTTTGGGGGCCACATGGGAACTAGACCTGGGTTTCCAGCCCTTCCTCTCCCGAGTCCCTTCCAATCACTAAATACCTTCTTTCCAACGGATAATTATTAATTTTGCCATATTCGAAAGATGAAAACCCTAGTGCCTCTCCGTAGAGATATTTTTGCGCGTTGTAAAACAAATACTTTGGCTCCCCCTCAATGTCTCTCGTTAGAAGCTGGATTTCGCTTCGAGAGCAGCATAAGTCACCATGGCAGGGCTGAGCGTGCACGCATATGCCCCGACAAGCCCCACGGCCTCGTCCATGATGTGGTCTCGCAGCTGCCCTGCGGCTGCATCCCCATGCCGGCGGACCGCCCTGGCGCGTTCCTGCTCTGTGTACATGTGCAGCCGGCCAGCGTCCACATCCCCGCAGGCCTATCCGCCGCAGCAGCAATATCCCATGCCATCGCCGGCGTATCCCCAGCAGCCGCAGCAGCAATATGCTCCGCCCCCTCCCCCGCCCCCGCCGGCTTACCCGCAGCAGCAATATGCCCCGCCCCCGCCGGCCTACTCCCAACAGGCTGTCCCGCCCCCCGGCCCCCGCCCCCGCATTGTCCCCCCGCCGCCCTACATCAAAAACCGTAACGCTCCACCTAGCCGGGAGGAGCTCGATCGCCAGGCCAAGCTCTGGGAGGACTTCTTCAACAACCCCATGGATTGGTGGGACAACAGACAGGACAAGCGGAACCCTAGGTTCCCTGATTTCCGGCACAAGGCCTCCAAGGAAGGCCTCTGGCTCGAGAGCCGCTCCAAGCCTGCCTGGGTCGAAAAACGCCTCCGCCTCCTTGATACAGAGAAGGTTTTTGTCGCCACCTGTGAGGGTGAGGACCTCGACAAGGCCCTTGATAAGGCCATTGACACCCTCCATAGTGTCGGCCCGGACTTTGCATCCTTTTCTGACAATGGCCACCGCATACTTTTCAGATTGTGTAACACCATACAGACTCTGCCCGCTGCTAAGAGAATCTTTGAATGCCTTAGCCAGTATGGACTTGAAACTCATAAAACAATCGGTGAATACATGGTCAGTTCCTTCAACTTCTGTGGTGGCCATGCAGAGGCCATCCAGCTTTTTCACAACTTGAAAGAACGCACTGCCTTCTCTTATACCATTGCAGTTGCCAGTTACACTGAAACTGGTAAGGCAGTGGAGGCAGTGAAGCTTTATGAGACCATGCAAAACGAAGGGATTGAGCCTGATGAATATACATACGTTGGCCTGATTAAAGCTTGTGCATTCGCAGCAGATTTGGAAACAGGCAGAAAACTTCATGAGGCAACACGCGGAAAGTGGTATGAATCACATGTCTACGTTGGTAATGCCCTCATTGGTTTGTATGGAAAGAACCTCCACACTACAGAAGCTGAGGATGTTTTCAAGTCGCTACCAGAGCGTGATACTGTATCTTGGAACTCAATGTTGTTGTCATATATAGAGAAGGCTGATGCAATGAAGACTATGTGTCTGTTAAGGCAGATGCTACAGGAGGGAGTGGAGTTACAACCATGGACTGTGGTGATTGCTCTTGAATCTACCAGCTTGCTTGCAGACTCTGATGTTGTGGTGGTTGATGGTGCGTCCAACAAAGTTATAGCTTTGGAAATTGGGCAGGCATTCCATGCTATGGCAATGAAGAGTAAGAAGTTTGACAAAAATGCATTTATTCCCAGTAGTCTCTTGTCCATGTATGCAAAATGTGGAAAATACCAAGAGGCAGAGCATGTGTTCAGTAGCTCCCAAAATCAGAATGTTGTTTTATGGAATGCAATGGCTTCAGTTTATGTTGAGCAATCCCAAGGAGAAAAAACTCTACTTCTTTACAAGAAAATGTTAGAGGATGGTGTTGAGCCTGATATTCGGAGCTTTGTGGTTGCCCTTGAAGCATGCCAGTTCATCCAAGAAAACAATGAAGCTGCACGAAGAGAAGGGAAATCAGACAAAGAGGTGTTTTTGGAACTACATCAATCATTGATTGCTGATGCCCAGAAGAAGGGTTTTGATATAGATGCCTTAAGTAATGCTACCTGTGCATAAACACGTGGCAAATATTGCAGCATATGGTATTTTCATGTCAAGGATTCTGGCTGGGGTTGGAGTGCACGAGCAGAGCCTGAAAGCTTGGGTGAGAGTGATAGAGAAGTGTCAGCTCAAACAATCAGATTATGTGCTCTTAGTTTGACTTCTCTATGAATCAGCCAGTGGTTATGCACTAATGCCAGGGGAAGTTTAGTTTCAATTTTCTTGTGAATATGCCAGCAGGTGTAAGCACATCATGGCTTCTCTATTGGGGTGCTGTGTTTTCGTGACGCTCGACATTGTATAATGCAGCCAATGGATGGGGTCCATCTGTTCAAAGCTGTATGAAACAGATGATGTGGCTTTGGACTATGCCAATGGAAATGCAGCAGCACATACATTACTCTTATCTGAGGAGACAACTTGGCAGCCCTGAGCTTGGATGGTTTCTCATCTTGTACTGGTAGAAGAGATTATGGGCATCTGACAGCAGCCACAACAGGAGCTAGTTGCCAAAGTTCACAAGCAGCGGACTGTTCGTGGCTTGAACTGGTCATTATAACAGGTTGGTGGCCATAGAATTGTGCTATAGCAAAAGCCTTAAAAGGCATCTTTTATATCAAAGGCAGGGAGTAATAGGTTGCTGCTCACGTTAACTTGTTACAGCTATGAGAGTGACGAATCTGTATACATTGTTTTGTGGGGGTAAAGATGCCCCTGGTAACAGAATGATTTCTACTGCTTCTTTTGTCAAATACTTGTATTTCTTTTGAGGTCGTCTTTCATCTTTCTTACTTTCTGCTTTCTTGTCCTTCAATTTGTGTGCAGAGTGTGCACTCACTCATATACAAATGAAGCTGCATGATCAAGTCTGTAATTTGTGTGGTGTGAGAAATGATGATATAGGCTGTCTGTTTTAATCTTCTGCATTTATTGTGCATATGTTGTTGTGGATAGAAGGTATGGTTTCTTTTCTCCCTTTCAAGGTGTCGGCAATTTTGTGCACATTCAAGTCGCTCTCTGTCAATGCTGTGTGTTCAGTGTGTGCAATGTTGTCTGTCATCTGACTTCAGATCATGAAAGTTCGGAGTTCTATTTTAATGGCTGAGGATAGGGAGTGTTAGGCTAGGTACCTTTTAACAAGTGTACTTCCTACTGTGAGGCCATGTAGTTTACAACAGGGATAGTTCTCCAACTTGTACTGGACAAACAAGGTCAATAGAAACCGCTTGGCGTTCATTGTACTCTGGACTCTTGCCTTTTGCCATAATATCTAGTTGATCACCAGAGGAGGAACTCCCCAGAAATGGTTCCACAGCCTTTATTGATATGGTGATAAAATGTGTTAAGTGCAGAAAGCACACTTGCACACCTGGAACTTCATGGTCAAATTTATATTTTGTAGGGTGTTCCAACTCGCCTTTGGCCATAATCTCCACTCAAGCTTTGTAGTAGGGATTATCCCCAAAAATGGCTCAAAACAATCCTTGTTGATGTGATGATATGAGATCACCAATTCCATAAGCAAAAATAGCAACAATAAAAAACAACCAAAATGAAGTTATGAGAGGACCTAAAGATATAAACCCATAATATGCAAGGGGTCTCAAAACCTTGATCGTCCTCTTGCTATTCAGAAAGATTGTATTGTCAATAGATGCTTCATTTGCAAGAGGTTAAAGTTAACGGACAAATCAATCAAAGCTTTGGAGTTGCATCTATAGAACTTGAAGATGAACATATAAAACCTAGGAGATAGGTGGGGAGGTGTTAGAAACTTGGATTACTCTCGAGCTAGAAAGCAGGTTCTCATGCAATACATATTTGCTATTTTAGCTATTGGTTTAGAGACATAAATGCTGACCAATTTGCCAGTCACTTTGAGAATATCATGTGTGTTCTATATATAGGTACATTTGACATATGACTCGAAAGGAAGCTCTAGAGATGGAAGCTTATACAAGTGATGTCATGCACAAACTTCACAGTGCTAAGATTGTGACCATTTATGGGATTGATGCAATGATGCATATCCTATTAGCTATTAGCTTGTCGAAGTAGCTTTTATGATATTGCATTCTTTGGAGGAGTGAAGGCTTAGCATTGAGACTCAAACTAGGGCATGGCTCATGCAATATTGATAATGAAGCCCTATAGGAGATGGACAAAGGCAAAAGCAATGGATTTTAGTTTGTCCAAGGTAAGGAAAATCTTAATAATGGTAACCATTAATGGGATTATGAGACAATGATGTATATCTTATAAGCTATTAGCTTGGTGAAGTAGCTTTTATGATGTTGCACTCTTTGGAGGAGTGAAGGCTTCAACATTGAGAATCAAACTAGGGCATGGCTCATACAATATTGATAATAAAGCCCAATAGGAGAGGGACAAAGGCAAAAGCAATGGATTTCAGTTTGTCTAAGCTAAGAAAAATCTTAATAATGGTAACATAAATAATTAGAAGAGAATGGATAATTTCAACAATTCTCCCCTTTGCTCATAGGCACCCTTGATGACTCCCATTAGAAAGAGGGGATGGATGATAGTAAGCAAGATGAAAAGCAAGAGTTTGCATCTACCCTTGGACTTGGATGAAGACCAAATTTTGGTGGAAAACACCTACAACCAAACTAATGAATCTAATATAGATAATTCTTTCATTGACTTGATTGAGAATTTTGAGGGGGATGGGATCTTGAACATGGATGATGATAGGGTGGGGAACAAATCAAAGGGCTACTTCTGTTATAAGATTTGAGATACACACTCGACTTTCTTATATACTTAAAATATATGGTAAATATTATGTTGGCATAGAGAACATATGAGAGAAAAGAAAGGTAAATATTATGCTAGCATAGAGAGAGAATATATGAGAGAAAAGAAAGATGTAGAGAGAGAAAGAGAGATAGAGAGATTGACAATACACTAGGGATTGGAAAATGGGCCAGTCCCCCCCTCCTTGTGGAGTTATATTATTGACAAGGAGCAAGCTCCTCCGTTACACATAAACCAGTTCTTACTTGTAGATTTGTCAGAGTGCAACGATGCGAAAGCGTAGGACAAAGACCGAGAGAGAGTGAACACAGAGAGGAGAGAGAGAGAGAGAGGAGTGTAAACACAGAAAATTTGCAGTGTAGTATGCTGTATAAGAGTGCAGAAATATACATGGGGACAAATGAAATATCTGCGTATGTCTCTGACTTGATGACCTCAATCTCCGTCAGCCGGAGCGCAGTCATCCTCAACCAACAGATCTCAAGACCAGAATCTGAAGTGAATAGATGCTGAAGTGTGCCACAAACCGACTATAAATAGCCAAAAAAATAGGAAATAACTGCACCAGGTCGGCTGCATTAAGTGCAGTTGACTACAGTAAACTGGCCGACTGTGCAATCCGACTGCCCAGTGCCACGTGGCATCCTATCGTATTATTGACGTGTCCTCTATGCTGACGTGGAACCTGCTGTACTCTGTTGTCCACCGACTGTCTAACACCCCCTCTTAGATCTTGGACGAGTCAAAAGGCTAAGGGATCTGGAATGCTGTCGAAGAAGAGCTTGGGGAAGCGCCTTCGTAAACAAATCTGCAAGATTATCCTTTGTTTTACAGTACTCCACATCAATGGTCCCATCCAAAAGCTTCTCCCGAATGAAGTGATACTGGATCTCAATGTGCTTCGTCCGGGCATGGAATATAGGATTTTGTACCAAGGCAATGCAACTCTCATTGTCGCACCGCAGAAGAGTAGGACGAGTCTGGGGGCAATCAAGCTCCTCCAACAATCTCCGAAGCCACACAACCTCACATGTGGTGGAAGACGCAGTTTGATACTCCGCCTCAGTAGAAGAAAGGGCTAATGTGGGCTGCTTCTTGCTACTCCAAGAGATAACACCTGTACCCAAGGTAAAACAGTAGCCTGTAGTAGACTGTCGGTGGTCCACATCGCCAGCCCAATCTGAGGCACTCCAACCTGCAAGAACCAGATCGGAAGCATCTGTACCTGCGGGATAAGAAATCCCTAAGTCAGAGGTCCTCCTCAAATACCGAAGAATCCTCAGGGTAGCCTGTCAATGCACTTGTTTGGGTTCAGTCATGAACCCTGCCAAAAGACCTACAGCAAAACAAAGATCAACAAGAGTGTTGAGAAGTCAAATCAAGGATCCAATCAACTAATGGTAGCGTGAAGCATCCATCACGGGAGAATCTGAGTGTGAAGTGGCCTTCCAATTTGGATCCATAGGAGTAGTAATGGACTGACAAGTCTCCATCTCAAAAGTCACCAAGTGCTCTTGAATGTACTTCTGTTGAGAGATGAAAATCCCCCTCTGAGACTGATAAATCTCGTGACCCAAGAAGAAATGAAGAAGTCCCAAATTCGTCATCTTGAATGTCTGATGTAAAGCTGTCTTGGTCTCTTAGACCTTCTGTGCATGATCGCCTGTCAGAATCATCATCAACATACAACACAAATAACACACGACCAACCTCGGAAGTGTGCACATAAAGGTGCGGATCGTCCTTGGAGTGCCGATATCCCAACTTCGACTAAAGAAACGAGTCAATCTTCTCGTTCCATGCACGCAAAGCTTGCTTGAGACCATACAAGGCCTTCAACCTGTAAACTTTCCCATCCGAGGATCCAAAGCAAGGAGGGGAGGCTGCTCAACATAGATCTCCTCCTGCAAGTCACCATTTAGATAGGTCAACATCACATCCAACTGATAGATATGCCATCTCCTATGGCCAGCCAAGGCAAGAACAACTTGAATAGTCGCCATACGAGCAGTGGGAGCAAAAGTATCATGGAAATCAATGCCGGGGCGTTGAGCAAAACCTTTAGCAACAAAGCGAGCCTTGTGCTTGTCCAAAGAACCATTGCTAATGTACAAGGCCTTGAAGTCCCACTTGACACCAATCACCTTCTTATGAGAGGGACAAGGCACAAGAGACCAAGTGCCATTCCTCTCAATAGCCTCCAACTCGACTTCCATAGCCTTCTGCCAATTATCAGACTGGCAAAGCCTCCTTCATTGAAGTGGGCTCACGATCCTGCATAACACGGATCATCAAACAATAGTTGGAGCAAACAAGCTCTGAAGAATGTGCGTGGTTCCTCCGTGACCTCCGCGATCCATCCTGCAGTTCCCTCTCCTCAGGAACTCCCTCGATCCTTGAATCTCGGAGTGTGTCACGGGCCCAACGGGGAGGAGGATGAACTTCTCCCCGTTGCTCTCCATCTGCTGAAGACTCGGGTACATCCATCGGTAGACACTCCTCTGGGGTGGCTGGCAGAAGAGAAGACTTTGAATCAGAAGAAGAATCTCTAGCAAGAGGCTCTGGCTCCAAAGGAACTGTCTCGGGAGCCCAATTCTCCCCTGGATCTCCAAGGACGGGGTGCTCCTCACCCCCCTCTATGGTCGGAACTTCCATGAACCGCACATCTCGGCTCGTGTAAACATCCCGTTTGACGGGATCAAACATATGATAACCTTGGGACTAGGAGCTATAGCTAACAAAAACCTGTCATTGCGAAGCCACCTCGAACTTATCACGTTGCGTCTTCGGAATGTGCACATAAGCGTCACACCCAAAGATCCTGAAATAAGAGACATCAAGCTTAGTCCCGAAGTAAGCCTCAAAAGGTGTCATCCTATCAACGGTCGAAGTGGGAGATCGATTGAGGATGTGAATTGCGGTAGCCATTGCCTCAGCCCACAGAAACTGAGGTGTCTGTCGGCGCTCCATCATGGTGTGCGCCATCTCGATCACACGTCGGTTCTTCCGCTCCAAAATACCATTCTCTTGGGGAGTGTTGGTGTTAACAAACTCTTGGTGAATGTCCCTATTCGCACAAAAACGAGCAAACTCATTAGATATAAATTCACCTCCCTTGTTTGAACGCAAGGTCTTCAGTCTTCGACCAGAACGGTTCTCCTCAAAGGGAAGCCAATCCTTGAAGTGAGAGAAAGCCTTCGACTTCAATGTCAAGAATAGACCCAAGTCATCCTATTGTAGTCATCTACAATCAACATGAAGTACAAGCTCCCCTTTAGGGACTCAATCCTCATCGGGCCATAAAGATCCGTAGATACAAGATCCATGGGTGAAGTAGACCGCTTAGAAGCTTTGTTGGGAATTGTATCTCGATGCAATTTCCCATGAATGCAGGAGACACATGGCTGATGGCTCACCACTATGGTTGGCAATCCTCGGACAAACGACCCTTGCGACGTCTTCCGAAGGTACTCGTAGTTCAGGTGGCCAAACCGAGCATGCCATAGCTTGGACTGTATTTGAGAAGTAAGAAGAAGAGAGGTAAGAGCTAGGGAAGACTTCAACTTGTAGATGCCATCCTCCTCATACCCTGCATAGAGAACCTTCCTCAATCCACGATCAAGGACGCGAATAATATCACTGTGAAACTCCACCAAGAGACCAAGAGCACAAATCTTATGGACTGAAAGCAAATGATACCCCAAGCTTGGTACTTGCAACACCTTGGAAATGTGGGTACCACCACATCCATCTGGAATAAGCTGCATCTCATCCCGCGCATCAATAGACACAAAAGAGCTATCTCCAATGAGAATCTGCCCATGCGAAGGTCGCAAATGGGCAACACCATTGGAAGAAGGAGTCATGTGCCATGAGGCACCACTGTCCACAATCCGCTCTCGAGCCTGGGGAGCTGTCATCGCAGCATTAGAAGTCTTCGATGTAGAGTCCTCAATGACTGTTAAGTGTAGAAAAGCAACTGATGAGGGTGCAACCACCGCTCCAGAATCCTTTGTGTCCTTGTCTTTGTCGGGGCAATCCTTCTTCCAGTGACCGGTCTTACCACAAATATAGCAAGTCGATTCCTTCTCCTTGTCCTTCTTGGATTTGTTGCCCTCCTTCTTCTTTTGGTCCTTCCCCTTCTTCTGAGAGGCTTGACCAACCAAAGCCTCCGATTTGGAAGCATTCTGTCTCTTCAATTGTTCCTCGTGGTCCAAGACCATAGGAAACAACTCTTCCCATTGAAGAGTCGACTCCCGCCCTGATGCAATAAGGGCGGAATAAAAGGCATCAAATCGTGGCAGCAATTTTGACAGTAAAGTGATCGCCATGTCTTCGGAGGAAATAGGCTTCCCCGCATTTTGAACTTGCATCTAAAGTTGCTGAAGCTTGTTGATGTGTTCCCAAAACGAAGAAGACTTATTCATGGACAAAGTCTGCGTCTGCACCTCCAAAGAAACCCTCTTCATCAGGGTCATTCGATTGTACATTTGGTCGAGCTCCAGCCATATCTCTTGAGCTTTGTCAAGTGCTCGATGTGAGCTATCACGGCTGTAGTGCAAGACAGAAACAGAAAAGATCGAATCTTGGCATTTAGTTTGTCCCAATGAGACTGAGCCTTGGTCAACTCCACACGAGCATTGGAAGAGAGTTTGGACTCATCCCTCATTGAGGGCATGTTAATCTCCTCCATCACCAGTTCCACCAAATCATAAGATTCCAAAATGGCCAACATAATCACCCGCCAGATGCGGTAATTGTCACCATCAAGCTTTTGATCCAATGGAAGAGCTAGTAGGATAGGCACCTTCCTGTCCATTATCGCGTGGAACTCCAAATCAGTCTCTGGAGACATGTTAACCTGCAATACTTGCACAAATGCAAAATCAGCCCCCTTTGACTGTATAAACATAGCCTTCTAGGGCTGGTTCCTCCGCTACCCAAACCTTCTTCACCCGCCGAAGGCGATGAAAAAGTAAAATTTGCAATGGAAGGCCTCAAATACAACCTTCCTCCCCTTCGAATAGGAATAACCTGCAACAAATTCATCGATTAGACTCCTTTTCCGCACGCCCACGCTCGCTTCAGCCTTGATCCGATGCGCAGCCCTCCCGCTCGCCCTCAAATCCTGGAAACGTAGCCTTGTGTCACGCTGAAATCTCCTCTTCAGATAGGTTCAGCCCTCAATTAGTCCATCTTCACCACTTTGATACCATGTTGGAGTGCAGCGATGCAAAAGCGTAGGACAAAGATTGAGAGAGTGAACATAGAGAGAAGAGAGAGAAAAGGAGACAATGTAAACATAGAAAATCTGTAGTGTAATATGCTGTATAAGAGTGCAGAAATAGTCTCTCTTAGCTAACATATCTCAAGACCAGAATTTGAAGTGAATAGATGCTGAAGTGTGCCACAAATTGGCTATAAATAGCCAAAAAAATAGAAAATAGATGCACTAGGTCAGCTGTATTAAATGCAATTGATTGCAGTAAACTGGTCAACTGTGCAGTCCGACTGGACAGAATTGTTGTCCAATTGCCCAGTGCCACATGGCATCCTGCCATACTGCTGATGTGTCCTCTGCACTCCGTGAAACTTGCTGTACTCTGCTGTCCACTGATTGTCCAGGAAATGATTGTCTAAAAAGATCTTAGGAACAAGATCACGGTTCCTTGCACGGCATACAATCGGCTAACACTTGCATAACTTGGAAGTTGGCACCTTTTGATCCTTCTTGAGTCTCTCCTTCTCTCCTACACAATATCTCTCTGTGCGTTGCTCGGATGAAAAAACATTCAACACAAAAGTTGTAGATCTCGTTGTTTCCGATAACCTAGGTGGGCGGTTTTTAGAGATCATCTTTCTATCGCGAGATATTTTAAAAATGGATTCACCATGTCTATTTTAAGAAAAAACAACTTTTTAAACTGTACTCTTAACTTGTGGTCTTGCAACCACCTTGAGCCATAGATAAGGAGAGTTCATTAGATTGCCTTGGGCCTCAACCTTAAGATTTACTTCCCACAAAAGCTTGTGCCATCTTAGACCTTAGAAAGAGAAAATCACTTCTCTCCTCACTTCTAGAGGATCGCGTCTTTTGTCTTTCTTAGTGAGAGAATTATCTCTCTCGTCTTTCTTAATGAAAGAAAATACATTAAACCTTGACTTTAAGGGAGAGGATGACCCCAAATGAATGCAATGCTCATTACACACAAGTAAACATTCCTAGGCGTCCTCGGATGCACACATAGATACATATACACAATGCTAATGCACTTCCTCTTCTTAAAACTCAATCCATCTTCATTTATGTGTAGCTCCTTGGTTCTTGTGTATACTCTGACACTTGGGAGACACTTCCTTCCCCCTTCATAACTTGTACTGCATGTACCAGATATCCTTGTCACAGTGCTATGATCACACCGTTAAGTGATACACTAGGAATACTGGTCTCTAAATGGTCTCATGGAGAATCAAGAAAAAGGGGAGTCTAAAAAAAGCTAGTCTCAATAAACTCTTAAACTAATATCCTACAACATAAAGATTCTCATAAAAAACCCTAGAAGAGCTAGAGTTTGGAAGGATTGCATGAAGGATCAATCCACCTTCCTTGTAGGAATTCAATCTGACAAGCTCTAGACTACAAAAGAATATGAAATTTGTAAATAGAAACTATACATGGGTCTTTACCAATCATAACTACTGAAATTTTGAGGATGGGGGAGCAATTTTAGTTCATAACAAGCTTGCTAGGTTGTAGGTTAAAACATTACAAGACCAGGATAATAGGTGGGTAGTTGCATTCCAATGAAGGAAAAATCCACCATTATCAATATCCTATAATCCTTGTGGTTGACTTCAAAACGGTTAAACATTTAGAAGCTAGATTCCTCCAAAAGGGACATCTTATTGCTAGTAATGAAAAACAATATGGAACTCTTGCAAAACATTTTGTCCACCTTTGTAAGTATTAAGTGTAAGGCATTTAAGAACTTGTTACTCTTTGATCATGTCCATATTCAAATAATCATATCCAATAACTTAGATAATAATTATATTCAGTAACTTAGACATTAAAAAAAATGGTTTGGTTGACTTCATTCAGATCCCATATTGTTTCAAATGGATGAAATAAGGGGTCACCTTAAATAAATTTGAACTAGAACCTTTAGAGAGACTAAATATCTTGCCCAAGCTGGTCTATTGCTATACAAAAGGTCTTAGCACTTGCTCAACTATTCTACGTAGGAAGCAATTGCTAAAAGGAAACAACTCTAGATCTATAGGTATGACCTCTGCAGCCAATTGGAAAGCAAAATAGATTAAGGCCAAGTAGAGTTGCAGGAAAAAGCTAAAGAGAAGGAATCCAACAATATAAACATACATGCTAGAACTTAGTGGATAGTGAAGGTCGATAAGCCAATCAAGGAAATGTTTGTAGCAATTAGGAATAAAAAAGAAAGGGCCTCTAATGCTAGTAGAAGCCATGGAATATGTTGCTTTTCCAATCAATAACAATGAGGGTGTTATCAAAGTTATACACAAAAGAGAAAAGAGGGATATCCTAACCAATTGCAAGCGTACCACATGTTTAACTTCAATATAGAAAATGTATGCAAAAACACTAGTGAGGAGGTTTTCTCCCCATTTACATGGCTTGGAAATAAAAGAACTAAAAGGTTTTATCAACGGTCAATTTATACTTGCTTTCATAATCTTACAATGGGAAGGGTTTGAGCATCCTTAGAAAACTAAACAAGACTTTTAATTTTTCAAAATTATCTTCTAAATATCCTACAATAGGCTAGATTAAGGATTGATCTTCCAATCCCTTCATTTGTTAGGGGTAAAGGCACATGCGACTACACCACCTATGTATTCACTATATTGACATTATTTGCACACTTTGTACATTGCAGGTGGCAGGTGCCCATCATTGTCTCTTCATTCTTTATTCTTTCAATGACTAATAGAATAAGGGAGGCTAGTCACACATTGCCATTTTTGGAGTTCCCACATCTTGAGTCTCTCTCTCTTGCTCTCTTGCTCCATTTGCAATAGCTCACAGCTCTATTGCTTCCACTTGCTCGTGCTCTCACTCGGCCTTCTCCCTTCAATTGTTATCAGAGCCCTTGCACTCGGGAGCTTCCTTATCATTCTTCTTAGCTCGTGATGAATACCTACATCACTTCATTCATGGCTACCATGGCTTTAACTTGAAGAGGTAACCATTGATGCTCCTCTTCTTCCTGGCCTTCTTACACGTGTCTAGGATTCCTTAGACTTGCTTGAGCACTTTAGAGTGCACTTGGAGATTTTAGGGTGTTTAGCGTTGGTAGCAACAACTTGGACAATAACCAATTTGATTGCACTTAATGCTTGGGATTCTCTTGTGGATTGGATTGAGCTTAAATAGCTTAGTTTTACTAAAGTTTTATTGTTGTTGTGCCTATGGGTAGTATACATGAACTTTATAATATATTTGTCATGCCTTTGATGCTTGGCCTTGATATCCTTGATGGTCATTTAATGCTTGGAATGTTATTGACTTGGTTTAGGCTTGCATAGCTCAGCTTATGCAATCATTTTCACTACTGTAATATAGTGGAAGTTTATACCTATTGTTCTTGGATGCCATTTGGGTACTTCATTCAACATATTGATGTGTGCCATTGATACTCTATACCTGGATATGCTATTGGAAGCTTTTAACCATTGAATTTTAGCTTGGTTACATGTATGGGAGCATTGACCTTATGCTTTGGGTGTTTCAGTGATTCTACTTATAAGCTTGAGGATTTGCCATATATATTGCTCTTGGATGTATGGTCTTGATGCATCTTAGCCTCCAGATGCTTATGTACTTCATGTATTGAGCTTGATTGCTATTCTCTAATTCGATTTTGCTTCAGTGGGAGCTACTTGACACTAAGATCTTCGCATTGAGTATTGGACTTTTGCAATTGAGCTTGAGCTTACTTCATTAAGATAGTGGAACTTGCTCTTTGGATGCTACTTGGATCCAATTACTTGCCTAGTGGGTTGATTTGATTCTTGCTTTGGACTCGGGACGTATACCCTTGTTTAGTTAGTTGTGCATTTGGTAGTTCTCTTCAATTATTCTTGAGACCTACTACATGTATGATATTTATGCCCGTTGGATGTATCTCTCTTTGACACAGTGAGTTTGACAGTTCTCGATACTGGTTACATGCTTAGTTACTACTAGTTGCTCGTACATATCTCATTTATTACAGGGTATACCTTGCAATTGAAGCCTATATTTCTTGGATCACTTGCTTATACTCGGTTTTGGATTTATTGTTGTATTTATTTTAGCATGTTGTAATTGTAGTTTTCATCATTGTTTATAAGAGTAGACACTTTATCTTGATAGTTCATTGATTGTAGTTAGTGGATAATTCACTATTTTGGCAGTTTTTCTTGCTTAGCACTTTCATTGGTTGTAATTTTTGGGTTGATTTGTACTAATTTACATTAACTTGTCTTCTTGTATTGTGCTTTTATTTCTTGGCATGATGGTTGATGGATCAAATGACAATGCTATCTTTAACATTGATAAATTGGATGGCACTAATTACATCTATTGGAAGGCACAAATATAGCAAGTTTTGATGTAAAAATTGCAGATTAAGCCATTGAGATATGAGGGTGTAAAGCCTGAACACTTTGATGCAGAGGATTGGGCTGAATTGGATGAGTCGTGTAAATCAGGTCTTCTATAAAGTTATCCCTTAAGGGCAGACCATTGGGTAGTTATGGGAGAAGATTCATCATGTCCATTATTATAAGCAGAGCCATGTCTCTCAAATGTATTGGTGGCTAAAACAACTCATAGACCTTTGTATGGAGGGGACTTCCATGTCCACCCACTTGTATGAGTTTTATTTTATTTTAGCCACTTGTCTTCACAGGGGATCGACTTTAAGGGGAGTCTTTCACCATTGTTCTTGTTGGTTACATTACTTGAATCATGAGACACATTACTACTATGTGTACAAATATGCATGCTGATGGGTTGGAATTGTAGGATATAGAGGGTGCATTATTGAATGAAGAGGTTAACAAAAATAATGTTGATGTTTTCTATAGCTCTCATGCTTTGATATCAAGAGGTAGTAATACTAACAGAAGTAATGACCATTGTGGGAGAGACTCTCAGAAGTCTCGTTTTTAGTCATGTGGATAGTCAGTCTTGTAGTAAGTCTTGTGGTCGCAAGTTCGCATTGACTTGTCATTATTGTGGGAACCAAGGTCATATTCGGGCGTAGTGCCATAAAATGCATGATAACAAGCAGAAGGAAAAGGGAAAGGGTAAATCACAAGAAAAGAATGATGATTGTAGCATTGTCTCCATCAAGTCCAGTATCAAGATTGAAGAGATTAATGTCATGTAGACTGATTATGATGACGACTACATACTTGCAGCTTCTTCTCTTGATGTTTAAATTTGACCGATGCCTTGTTCACCTATACTCAATATTGGTTGATTGATTTAGGGGGCTTCAATTCGTGTTATCCCTTAGCGAGAGTGATTCCACTCATGTTGCAGTATCATGGGATATGTTAGATTAGGTAATGACATAACATTAGATTTTATTGGTATTGGAGATATATAACGACAATTTGCTTTAGGAGATATCTTTACTTTACATGGTGTACACAACCACTCATGTCGCAACATGCTAGGATCTGTTTGATCGGGTAATGACTTGACATTAGATATTGTTGGTATTGGAGATATACAACTATAGTTTGCTTTAGGCAGTATCTTTACTTTGCATGACGTACACAATGTTTTGGCTTTAATGAAAAGCCTACCTTTTGGTAGACAATTAGATGATGTAGGTTACTTTGTATCTTTTTGTGATTCCTCAGGGAAGATTACTCATGGAAATCTTGTCTTGGCATGAGGTGCCAAATTTGACACTCTTTATTCCTTTACTTGTATTTGTATCAATCAACTATATTTTGGCAATGGCTGTAGTACCACATGTAATCGTTATGGCATTGTTGCGTTGGGTACATGCCATTAAAGGGAATGAAAATGCCTACCTATTTGTAGTATCTTCCACCACTTGGCTATAAATGTTTTGATTCTTTGTGATCATTGTCTTATGGTAGACAAACACATAGTTTACATAAGAAAATTGGCATTACGTGCATGGATGAGCCTCTGGCTCTTGTTCATTTTGATGTTTGTGGATGTATGCACTGTAAGTCATTAGGTGGCATGAAGTATTTTGTTACTTTCATTAATGATTACTCACATAAGGTCTACTAGCAATACCCCATAAAGCGAAAGTCAAAAGTCTTGGCTACATTTCAGTGTTGACTTGCTTTTGTTGATAACTAGTCTAGGTATAGCTACATTTCAGTGTTGACTTGCTTTTGTTGATAACTAGTCTAGGTATAGGATGAAATGCATGTGATCTGATAATGGGAGAGAGTATGTATCTAAAGCCTTTGGGTAGTTTTGTAATGAGAGGGGTATTAAGAGTTAGTTGACCGCCCCATACACCCCACCCTAGAATGGTGTGGCTAAGCATATAAACATGACAATTTAGGAGAGAGTTCGTAGTACGCTTAGCTAGGAAGGCTTACCACAATACTTTTGTGCTAAGATAGTTACTAATGCTGTACATTTGATTAATTGATCCCCATGCACTACTCTTGACTATTACGTTGCAGAGAAGGTATGGTCTCAAAAATCTCCATCATATGCTCATTTGTGTGTCTTTGGCTATGAGGTTTTTTACCATGTTTCCAAGGACAAGCATAATAAGTTGGATTCTAAGTGAATGATATGTATCTTTCTTGGTTATAGGGATTTAGGTGAGATGGGATATTGCCTATGAGATCCACATGATCGAAAGGTCATTCATAGCCATGATGTTGTTTTCCATGAAGAGAAAATGCATAAGTTTCTTGAGTAGGTCGTCGAGGTATATATGGTGATATTTCAGCAGGAGCCTCTTGTTATTGTACAGCTAGCTAGATAGCCTATAAAATAGTTGATGCTCTAGTGGCCCATAAACATGATGTTAGATGGAATGTATGGGTTCCATTGCATGTTTTGTGATCTACTAGAGATAGGTATTCGCCTAATCGATTTGTCCTCTCTGTGGATCATATTATGGTGATAGATACTAGTGATCATTTTACCTATGATGAGGCCTTGTGCAAAGGTGATCGTCACTCTTGGGAGAGGGCCATGTAGTCAAAGTATGCTTCATTGTAGAAAAATCATATGTGGGACTTGGTTTCTTTGCCTAGTGGAAAGCATGCTTTGCTATGCAATTGAGTGTATAAGTTGAAAACTACCCCTAGACACCCTAAGCCCGTGTATAAGGCTAGATTGGTTACTAAGGGTTTTAAGTAGGAGCATCTATTAGATGGATATTAAGATAGATTTTCTACATAGGGACTTGCATGATGGTAGCCTAAGGGATTTGAAGAAAAAGTTAGGGAAAACCTAGTGTGCAAGTTGAGAAAGAGCCTTTATGGCCTTAAGTAGGTACCTAGAGAATGGCACCATAAGTTCGATGCTTTCATGTATTCATAAGGATATATCCATAGTGATATGGATCTATGTTTATACATGAAGAAAGCCTATGATGGCAGCCTTATGATTTTGTTACTCTATGTGGATGATATGTTGATTACTAGGAGTGCTCATGAGATGAGCTCGATGCCTTGAAAAGTTAGCTGAAGAAGAGCTTTGAGATGAAAGACATGAGACAATAGGTCTCACATACTCTTGGGATACGCATCACGCATGATTGCTCTAAGGGGCTTCTTTACTTGTGGAGTATATCTAGAAGATCCTTGAGCGATTTCATATGCATGATGTTAAGCCTATTAGCTGTCCTTTACCTTCTCATGTGAAGGTTAGTTAGATGGATTGTCTGATGAGCATAAGGCTGAGATGGCCAAGATCCCTTATGCATTCAAAGTGGGCAGTTTGATGTATACCATGATAGCCATTCATCCTGACATAGCATTTGTAGTGGGACTTGTGGCATGCTATATAGCTACACATGGTAGGCGGCATTGGGATACCATAAAGGATATCATGAGATATCTTAAGGGCACTGCATATATATATACATATATATGTGTGTGTGTGTGTTATGGTAGCTAGAATATATGAGTCGTGGTATACAGTGACTCTAATTATATAGAACATTCAGACCACCTCTGGTTATATCTTCACCTTTGTTAGAGGTGTTATTTCTTGGATGTCCAAGGTGTAGAAATGCACAACACTATCTACTACTGAAAATGTAGAGTATGTTGGAGCCACTAAGGCTTACAAGGATGCTCTTTGGCTAGGTTGTTTGGTAGCAAACCTTGGTATTATTGATGTGGTTCCTACATTACATTCAAATTCTATGAGTACTATTTAGTTGGCCAAGGATATAATCTTCCATGCGAAGATAAAGCACATTGAGGTGCGTTGCCACTTTATTAGAGAGGTTATTGAGGACAAGTCCATCAAGCTTGTCAAGATCTTAACTGATCAAAATATTACAGATTTGCTCACTCAATCTCTTAACGAAGTGTTTTTTTTCCTTAGGAAGATGGGGGGGCATTGGATAAGATGACGTCTTACCTCATCTTATTGTACTTTATGTATATTTGTACTTTGTCACTTTTTTCTTGTTCTCTTCTCACAGGAGGCACATTCACCTTTAAGTGTGAGGTTGTTAGGGGTAAAGGCACATGTGTTTATGCTGCTTGTGTATTCATTACACTGAAAATATACACACACTTGTATTCTATAGGTGGGGGTGCCCCCATCATTGTTACTTTATTTTTTTTTCTTTTAGTGACTAATATAGTAAGGGAGGCCGATCACACATTGTGACTGTTGGACTTCCCACATCTTGAGTCTCTCTCTTGCTTACTCTCTTGCTCCATTCACTATTGCTTACACCTCTATTGCTTTCACTTGCTTGTACTCTCACTCGGGCTTCTCCCTTCACAATTCATGAGAACAAGGAGAATGTTCATTAGGTTTATAAGTATTCTTTTTAATAATGCATGTGGCAAGGTGACTATCAATGGAAGCCTATTTGACTCCTTCCCATCACAACCTATTAGATTGGGATATCCCTTGTCCCCCTACTATTTGCTATAGCAATTGATGCCTTAGGATGGCTAGTAGAGGATGAAGTAGTAGCAAAACTATGAAAGATATTAAACACCCAAAATAGAAATATGATAGTCAATTCATAGATAATACTAATGGATCTATAAAAAAATGATGAAATGTTTATTAGGAGCTTTCGGGAATGCCTCAAAATCTTTAGCAAGGCCTTCAGATAAGGAATTAGCCTAGCCAAAACTAGCATTAAAACATTGAATAGACCTCCCCCAAACTGGCTAATTCATGAAGGATGTAAAGAGATAGAGGACCAAAAAATCTTTAGGCTACTTGTAATTCCCATAGCATTCTAGATAATACTTAAACAAAAGATGGGATTGGATGCTAGAAAAGGTAAGAAATAATCTAGACTAATGGAACGGCATTCAATTCAACATGGTTGGAGGGATTGTAGTTTTTTGAAGCACATCTTAATACCCTTCAGTATATATTCTCTATCATGATGGAA